>NC_137607.1:35460011-35742511 GCF_963280865.1 Gymnoscopelus braueri
TTTTTTGTTTTGTTTTTTAAACACACAAAAGATATACGAGCTGTGCATCTAACAAGTAGCGTACGTGCAAATCCTCCTAAGATGACCATATTCCAGAGAGGTATGATACACATGTGACGGAAACACACTTAAAATATAAACCGTGCAATGCCTTTTGGCTGCTAAAAAAATCAACCGTTGCACTGGATAGTAGTACATTTGTAAAACTGTGTTCATTATCAAATTAAAAACTACACATGCAATGCTTAACTTTCAACGATATGGAAAAATAAAATAACTCTGCCTTTCTTTCTGCATGAGAATGCTAACTTACCGTGTAACGGTCTGTGCGTACCAGGGTATCTGTTGTGTGTTTGTGTGTGTGTGTGTATGGCCGTTCCACCTGCCTGCTGTCACTGTGGAACTAGGACATTAGGTGGAGTCAGGTGTCACAGGTACTGTAGGGAGGGCTTGATTGTGTGTATGCGTATGGCAGATAGACAGACAGAGAAAATAATGTAAAGAGAAGGAAAGAAAAAGAAAAAAAGAAAAGAAAGAACGAGAGAGAGAGAGAGCGGCATATTCTTCCGCAACACTTTACAGTGGTGAACATGCGATTGCGCTCTAAGTGCTGTGACTTTTGTCATGGAGCGACATGATCGCTCGACGCGTTCCTGAATGGAAAATGACAGTATGCATGCTTGAATGGCACGATGCTCTGCCGGAGGCCTCGGGCTGCGACGTGAAATCCTCGAGTGCAAATCCGTGTCAGAGTGGGAACGTACGCGGTCGCATAGCGGACAAGGTGTCTCGGTGGGTTTAGTCAGATGTCTAGTTAGTGAGGAGGAGGAGGAACAGGAGGAGGAAGAGTGATGGGCATTCTACTGTGTGTGTGTGTGTGTGTGTGTGTGTGTGTGTGTGTGTGTGTGTGTGTGTGTGTGTGTGTGTGTGTGTGTGTGTGTGTGTGTGTGTGTGTGTGTGTGTGTGTGTGTGTGTGTGTGTGTGTGTGTGTGTTGCCACTGCTGTGCTGAGGAAGCACAAAGTGGCACTTTGTTTCCTGAGCCAGATAGCAGCCAGGGCAGGCAGGGAACAGAGTGTGGCATTCATCATTTCGACTGGCAGATGCAGACAAAGCAGCTCATTGTCATCCAACAGTAAATGTGTAGCTACGTGCACATGTGTGAACATAATAGTTGCCTAATAATGTTATGCTCATTTAAACCACGTAAGCCCCATTTTCTTTTCTAAATGATATCGAAAATAGCGTATCAACCAGCTCAGAATGCGTCGGGATGCACTATTTTCGAAAAGGCCTCATCTCCGAGCTTGTCATGTGCTCTTCTCAAAAAGGCCTTATCGTAGTTTATGGATTATTGACGATCGCATGTAACGCACAATGATAGGATCCTGATTCCGGGGGGAAACATCCTATTTCTCTGCATTGGCCAGCCTCGAAATATAAAACAACTCCCTTATTTCATGCCTGCGTTAGTCTAATCCAGGCTGCATGATGGGTGCGCATCGGTATAGTGTTACCGTGTAATAAGACTGTAACCCCCCCCCCCCCCCCCCCCATACACACCCCCCACCAGGCCTCAGCTCTGGGTTTGGCTTGGCAGCATCACACTGCAGCCTCACAGGAGAATATGGTAATGATGGGGCTTTACCAACCTGGAGGCTGCCTACATTACAGCAGCATAGCACTTCAAAGACAGGCTGCTGCTCTCTCTGACTGCGTGTATAAATAGAAAAAACCTACTGAACCAACAGGCGCACATATCGTTGATGTCGGGGCAGAAACCTTGTAAGTCCAAAAAAAGCGTTACTTTTCAGCAAATGGAAAAAACGTATCCGTGTCCCAATGGATTCAGTGTTGTTATTATTTAGCAATTAGTTAGTTAGTTACACATTGGGAGCTTGTAGATCAGCTATCTTCGCTACTTTTGTGCAACACTGTTGTACGACAAAGTAGGGCGTTAATTTATGAAAAAGCATAACTATATGGAGATACAAGGTTTGTGCCCGACAGCAACGATATACATGCACGCATACACTGACACACAGACTCATGATTGCGCCCATGCATCTACAGTATGCGAACTGCCCACACACACACGTGCGGAATGAGAGATGAGAGAATGATTCTATTTCTAGACCATTCAATGTTATGTGAATAGAGGGTTAAGAGCCTGATTTATACTTTGTCGTACAACAGACTATGAATTAAGCATTACTGTATGTACAGTAGGCCAAGATCAACAGCCCTCGGCCGTTCTCAGTGGCACAGTTAGCAGCCACTACTTTTACTAATGCAATGTCAGCCGTTCATTCATAGTTCTAATGGAAATGTGGACATGTGTGAATGGTAGGGCTGGGCAATATTATGATATTATATTGATATTGTGATATGAGACGGGATATGGTCTGGGATTTGGGATATTCTGATATATGGCATGTGAGTCTTTTCCTGGTTTCAATCACTTAAAGGAGCACTTTCAACATTATCTTCATATAATTGGCCCTCACTATTGCTCATTATAAGATGGCTCGATTTCCATCTGCTCTCTCTGCATCTCATTGGTGGTTCAGAAACCTGCCTAGTGCCTACCATTGACATCATCAATGAGGATTCCAAGCGGATAGAAACTACAGTCTTTCTCTCACTGGAAAGTTAGCATGCTGAAATAGAAGCCATTGTTCTTGCATTAATAGAAAATAAAAGTTTGAAATCTGGTTTGAAATGACCAAACCTGCCTACCAAAGATGTCACTGGTAGGCAGGTTTCTGAACTGTCAACAGCCCTGACTGAGTAGACAGAAATGGTGCCATCTTATAATGAGCATTAGTGAGGACACGTTGTGAGCTTGTAGATCTGCTATTTTCGCTATTTTGGAACAACATTTTTATCATCACAGTATCGATATGGAGGTACTTGGTCAAACATATGGTGATATTTGCTTTTGTCCATATATCGCCCATGCAGCCCCAGTGAATGGCCTTTACACGTGTCAGTCTTTAGGCGCCCGTTTTAGCACTTAACAGTACGTAAAGACTGGCATGTGTTGAGATATTGATAAACGATTAGAGGTCTGATTTCACCAATCTGACTGATAATAAGGATCAGGAGCCAATCTGGAGCCAATCACATGCAAACAGCACACTGGAACTCATTCCACGTGGGAAAACGGGCTAATCCGTTTAGTTCCATAGTGGGATAAACTGGCACGCATGCTAAACCCTGAGCGCCAATTTATGGATACTTAAAAAACTGACCCTTGGGCCTGAATTCTACTTAGTTGCACACTGTGCACCAAAAACAGTCGATCTACAAGCTCACAGCGCACTGCAAGATCTGCTATTGTTGGTGCACGACACCTGTGCGCAAAAACTATGAATCAGCCATAATGTTCAGGAAGTTGTAGTGCAGGACCAAAAGAACGTATACATTATACCTATTTACTACTTAACCCATTAAGACCTGAGGCCGATTCTACAAATGTCTTCTAAATCCTAACAGTTTTCTGAAAAACGTATGTTGCTATATCAGTGGTTCTCAAACTTTTTCATGTCAAGGACCCCCACAATTATATGTATTTGGCCGCCGACCCCCATCTCAAAATATTTTGTTCCAGGGACCCCCAAGCAAAGTTTGAGTTTCAACTGGCTAGTCATATGGGTTATCGGTATATACGTGATATTGCTCTAATTGTATATCTGTTCATTAGGTTATTTAGTTACTGCACTTTGGCTTTGTAGAGCAGTATTTCCGGCAAAGGTATTTGCATGAGGTTAAAAAGGAGGGGGCCGATTATAGACCCCTGAGGGACTCCGGTCAATGTAGTACAGTATGTAGGATTTACTATCACTTGTTTCACAGCCTGCTTGTGTAGTCTTCTTAATAACTATGTGTGGAGATGACTTGTCAGCCTATAAATAGGTCAATAAAACAAGGTTTGACATGAATCTGAAGGCCATTGGGGGGAAAAAAAGAAAAAGAAAAGCAAGAGCGAGAGATGCACATACAGATCTGTTTTCGGATTTCATCACTACCACTGGATTACAGGGGCATTGTTCAACTTGTCTTGCCACAACCACAAAAACTGGTATATCAGTCATATACAGAGGGCTGGATAAATGAGGACAGACCTCAGAAGGAATCAAGTGGTAAATTGTAATTACTTATTGTGTGTCTTTAGATAAGCCTTGGTCTGATACCGATCCCAGTACCGGAATCTGCCGGAACCAGCAGTCAAGGCCAGATACAACACATGGTGCTGAAATAATGTATGTTTCACATTTCAAAGTGTAATAATGTGCATGACTCAGCACTCTTTCGCCCAGTATAACACACGATCTCTCTCTCTCTCTCTCTCTCTCTCTCTCACACACACACACGCGCGTGCACACGTTTGTTTTGCAAACCTTCGGAGACATTGCATTTACTTCATTCGTTTACATTCATTCCATATCCCCTTATATTACATTAACACAAATTCCTACCCTGCCTAAATTTCAGTAAATCATTTGAGACACAAATTTTGTGCCGACTCCCATCTACTGGTTTCATATACATTTGTCCCCAAATGTGGCCTATGTCAAGAACATGCACGCGCGCGCGTACACACACACACACACACACACACACACACACACACACACACACACACACACACACACACACACACACACACACACACACACACACACACACACACAAATACTTGTCCTTTGTTAAATGGTCAAATTGTTGATATCAAGCTTACAAAGGGTGTTCAAAGTGTATCACTCTTTTCCTTGGGAAGCAGAATTGTTAATGCACAGAGATCCATCTCTGATTTGCAATTATATGCCTGCAAGTATAATGTATAAGGGGGGGGGGAATCAATCAGTGACTCAGATTCTCTGCATCTAACAGTAATTCTATATGTAGCCTAGTTATTTTTCAATTCACTCCTGCAGTTGACTGTGCCCCATGTATTCATACGATGAAAATGAACACTGTCCATGTGCATAATTACAAAAACACGGCAGATTTCAAGAAAACTTTGGATTAGACACCATTTGCATAGTGATGAAACTCGAATTAAGCATAGGGTCATTGTTTACCGTGCATCAAATCGCCATAACGAGTTATATTATGGTATAGGCCTAAAACTCTCTCGTAGGCCTATTTCTTCTGGAAAACATGCAGTCCAGCAAGCCCTGCTTCGTATCCTAATTGTAATTGTAGGCTATTGTATGAATATGCTCATCACTCGTGCAGAGATGCTCATATTTTAGGCCAGGGGTCTCCAACAGGGGGTCCGAGACCCCTAGGGGGTCCTCAGAGCTACTATAGGGGGTCCTCCAATTCTTTGTGTGATAGGATTTTTTCTTTTTACATTAACCACTTGAACCCTAGCATCCCTATTCTGAGGGGAACATTAGCCGAAGATAGCAGATCTACAAGCTCACAACGCCTCGCAGTTGTGAGCTTGTAGATCGACTATTCTCTGAAAAGAGGTTTGGTGTAGGGGGGAATAGGAGCAAATCAAGTACTAAGTATTGAAGGTTTAGGTTAAATGTCTGACAGGAACTAAAACATTGATGTCAATGAAACTTTGAAATCTATGTAGTGGGGGGTCCCTGCTTCATCTCTCTCTCAGCTAAGGGGTCCTTGGCCTGAAAAACGTTGAATAGATCATGTTTTAGGCATGATAGGCCTACTACTACTACTACAGATGTGAATATGGCTGTTAGCCTAACCAGGCTACTTTCTACTGTGTAGGCTATGGCAACCAAAGCAGGTTTCGCCTAGCCTAACAACACCACTGCAACGCCAGCAGGAATTCATTCTTCCATTAATAAATTCATTTCTGGTGGAATGTAATTTATTCTCCCTGTCTGACCCGGTGTGACTGTGTGCGAATCATAGTCCAATGAGGTGTCAGTGTCACTGTCAGTGCGAACCACGCGACGCTTAACCATAAAAAAAGCAATAGTCAGAGAGAGATTAAAAACAACCTATATCTAAATTTCACGCACGTCGTAAACCCACGCCACGATTTAGGCTACTGTAGGCCTGTCTGTGCGTGGAGCATTCCAGCTGACACTAATATCCAGATGCAAGAAATACTGGACTGAATCATTCGGTTGGAGAGACCTGGCAACTGTCTCTGACTAAACGTTATGGACATAGACTGATAGACACAATGGAATCAAGATGTCAACATACCCTACGGATCATCATAGGCTATAGGCAGCTAGACACGTTAACCTAGTAGAGACTAGGCAATACAGTGTCTAGATCTATTAATTGCAGACGGAAAGACGCACGGGAGAACAAAGAATCTGGCTTTGGAGGGGAGGGGGGTTCCAACATAGTATTGTCAATATGGCATGCATGCCAACAAACAGTCATAAATATGACATATGAATGAACATGGCCAGATATGCTCTCAGGCCCCATTGACACACATAGGCGTTTGCAAATTTTCCCGATCAGATCAAGTGACATGTCCCAGCCCACATGCCGCGCGTGTGCGCGCGTGCGCGCGCGTACACACACACACACACACACACACACACACACACACACACACACACACACAGAGAGTGGGTGTACATCTATGAAGGATGAAACGATGCAGGTGCATGGAAATGAAGAGGTAGACAAGGTCATCATCGGCTTGATTGCAGATGATGGTTTCATTCATAAACAAACACGCATCACGCCACTACTCTACCTTGGATGCGATGCGGTGCAGCCGTCCAGTCTTGGAGTAACGGAGGCTGGCTGCTGCTATGTATGTTATCGCCACGGCTCTATGCTCTGTGCGTCTTTTGTGTCGCTCGCTGGCTGCTGATGCTGCGGCTCGGCTCCTCTCTCTCTCTCTCTCTCTCTCTCTCTCTCCACGGCGACGCACGCACGCAGACCGAGGCGCGCGCACACAGACAGGCAGCCCTTGCGCACACACACACTCTCACAGCTGCACACGCGTGAGAGAGATGGGAGGGAGGGGGGAGAGAGAGGAGGGTGTGGCTGGGATTGGAAACGGCGAACTGAACCGTCTTTGTCACGATGAGGGGTTGATGTCCGTATGGTGTTCATTTATGGGGGCAAAGGCACTATGGTCCCCCGTTGTGTCTGCTTGCTATTCGCCTATTAATCAGAGGATGATGACTATTATTTATGATTTTCTGCAGTTCTATCGATTTCCACCTGCTGTCTTCCATCCATACTCCCCAAACCATCCAGTGAGGTCGAACAGGGATTGGCGAAGACCTGGGCCAGTGACCCGCTAGATGGCGCTGGAGTGTCAGAAAGGCAATTAACAGAAAAAACATTTTCAATGACTTCACATGATATTTCTCCTAGTCTGACTTAAAGTTCTGCTCACAAAACCCACAAAGTATTATGATTTGTTTGGGGGGAGCAACACTTTTTCATACACAACCTATACACACACGTTTATTTGCACCAGACATAATCCAATATATATAATCTATATAATATATATAATATTTATAATCCAAACTGTAGACCGGTCCTCTTGCTAAAGTAGTAGGCTAAACAATTAAAAACGTATTATAATAATTTCAAGTAGGCCTAGTTATAATCTAATCATTTTAAATTCATTATTATTATGTATTATTCACTGGTTTAACAAAACGTATAGGAACCTGGTGGTGTTAAAATAAGGATTTGGAAGATGCAGTCATTTGAATCCAGGTGAGGAGGTTTGTTTTTTACCACAATGCTCAGATACTCAGCCTCTCTTCAATGAGAAGAATCATGTGGAATATTTGAACCATATCTCCCCTATTAAGTATTGTGTTTTGGATCACTGATTTTAGTATAAAGTTACCAAGTTTGTTTTGCGAAGACATTCAAATGCTATTCTCCCATATGTTTCTGTAGATCTGTTGGCCTTTCATTCTTTGCCACCTTAGAAACCTTTTGATCCATTGTTTGGAAGGGCACTCTGGGCCTTCTTCACCTGTTATTCAAAGTTGAGTGTTTACAGTAGAACAGTAAAAATAGGGGGTTGAAAGAACCCTTTTGGCCAGATCATTGTTATCTCTGAGTTCATTATCATATGATTCTGATTCTGATATCAATTATCCTAGTTCCTTTCTTGAGAAGTTGCCAGTCTGTCAATGAAGTTCATCGAACCAAAGTCTACAATCACTAACGTATACAGGTTCTTGGATTCATTCAAAAGCTAACAACATGTTGAGTAAGATGGTTTACAAAGTTTCATGTGGAAATATGTTTTAAAGTAGAATACATGTTTGTCCCTGTTACTGTTAAGGTAATTCTCTGTAAATGCAAATTGGTTCAACCACTGACTGGGAGTGCTGAGTTTTGGGTTGTCTAGCCTCCAGCTTGGTTGAATGTGACTGGTCAAATGAGAACTAGGGGAGGAGTTGGAAAGTTAGGGATGATCTCTTGACTGAAAGGTATACATTGTATTGATTTATGTGATTTTGTGTGCTCTGTGTCATTCGATCCAAGGACAGACACCTTGCTGTAATCGCTGTCTTGCAAATAAAGACTTACGAAGTATCTTCAACTCTGACTCAAGACTCTCTTCCAAGGCAGGCCTGCGACCTTATCACTGATAATATACGTTATACGACAATCACATTATTTCTTTAACCGTTGACGTTGAATCCAATCAACATAATTCTCCACATTGTGTGGCACAAATGTCATGTTAATGCCAAGCTATAGGGCATAGCAGTGGTGGCCATTTTCTGGTTCCACTTCAAAATAGTCAATGCATTTTTCCCATTTCCCATTTGCTTAATAACATTCCTAATTCCTAGTATCTTTCAAAAAAAATAAATAAAAAAAAATAAGAGGAAATGTAAAGATGTTTTTATTATTTATTTAGGCTACACAGGAACCGTATACTAGACACAAGGTACAAATAATCTTGTGGATGTATAGCTGCTACCACAAACCAGTTATCACTACGGTAGCCTACTCAAAAATGGTCTATATGTTTCCTGCTTGAATGAGACTTCTGCACAAAAACGTGTATTTTAATTAATAACAATACACTTATTTGTATAGCACCTTTCATGACATGAAATGCAGTTCAAAGTGCTTTACAGAGCAAGAATACAATCACTGAAAAAGTACAACTAATTTAACAATAAAGCAAAAAATAAAATTAGTGCCAAACCAACTTAAGGCTTCTATTCACTTCACTCCACATGGCAATGGAACAATATGTATAGGCATATTAGTGCTGTTTTCCACCAATAAAATATTGTGTTTAAGTTCCATCACTATTGCAACAATCTTTTTAGGCCTATAATCTATGGTGGTTGATGTTAATAAATACAGGCTGAGGAAAATACATTTATTTAGTTGTGTGTGATACTTATTAAATACATAGGCTATAAATAGCCTACAAATTCCTGTGCTATATTGCCATTTTTTTTCTAAAGCCTAATCAAAAGTCTAATCTGGGAGAGATTGATTCGAGAGAATAAAAAACTACAACTCCCACAATTCCGCTATGGCGACGGGGGCAGAACCATAGTTACAACTACAACTCAACTTTCTTATGCTTAATTTACGCTCCGTCGTACCACGGTGTCGCGGGCCGGGTGGGAAATAAATAGCCGATCTACAAGACCAAAACGCGTCGCGACAGCGACGCCTTTTGGTCTGGTAGATCAGCTTTTTTTTTTTTTTTCGGAAATCAGGCTTTCAGTGAAGACGTTGAGCTGTAGACCCCCAACCATAGCCTCCTCTCTCTCTCAGTCAGTCTCAACTATGGGCAGCCTACGTGGAGGATAACCGACACTCACATTCTTTTCTCCGCTGAGAGTTACATTGGAAAAACACCGCAGAAAAACAACAACTGACAAACAAACAGATGCTTCCTCGAAAGCAGGACGCGGCGATGATGATGATGATGATGAAGAGGCCCGGCGGTGGGTCGAGGAGCGGGTCGCTGGTGAACTTTCGAGCCGCGGTAGGGGGGCCGGGCGGCGGCTCCTTTCGCCGCGGCTCCGCCGTGCTGCCGTCCGTGCTGACGTTCGCCGTGATCGTCGCGTCCGGAGGCCTGCTGCTGATGATCGAGAAAGGAATGCTGAACAGCGTGGAGACACCTCCGCCCCGGGGGAGCAACCAACGGTTCGACTACATCAGACAAGCCCGGCCGCACGACCCGTCCGCGGACACAGAGTCCCAGGTAGGTAGGCTCTATAAAGGCAGCGATCCATCGATCGCCTCGCTTCGGTATGGGTCTACATCAGTGGTTCCCAAACTTTTTAGCTCAAGACCAAAAAGAGAAATTAGACGTTTGCCCGGGACCCAAACTAGTGAAAATAGCAGATCTACAAGCTCACAACATATTTGATTTTCTGATTTTATTCATGACAAATTGGAATTGTTATTGAAAAGTTGTGATTTTTTTTGTTTGAAGAAACAACTCAGATCAGATATGGCTACTTAAAGTACTTACGTATAATGCCACAGCATACAGTGTAAGTAAAAGTCGCGCATTCACAATTTTTCATAGTCAAAGTACAAAAGTTGGCACCAAAATTGGCTACTTTAAGTTTGACCTACCTGTATGAGTGACAAAATAAATAATCTTAATTCTTGATTCTTGATATATAGCTCCTTAAAAGTAGCTAACACATTTAGTCATTATACAGAACTGTGTCTATTTCTGATAGGCTGTGTTATTACACTATAATTATTGATTGTTAATGGTGGGGTAGGGTTAATCAATCACTTTAATATTGTAGCTGGTACAACTTCTAATTTGAATGTCTATATACTGCTGGGTGTGGGTGACTTGAGGGGGTCGGGTGTAAGTGATATTTCTCCGTTCTATATTAGCTCTATATTCTGATAGTAATCATTGCTATTATTCTAGTGCAGGGGTCTGTCCAGCTCTTTAGTAGCTAAACAGAAAAGAATACCTTTTCAGGTTGGGATACCAAATATTTGATCCACTCAGGAGAGAACTCAGATATACACAGGATAAACAAGTGGATGTGGAAGTGATTCATACAAAAGCAAACAAGATTGGAATTAGAACACTTGTATTGTAGCCTATACTATAACATTGAAATTGATAAATTATCTTTGTAGGGTTCTCTCTCTTGATTGGCTAGAATTGGTATCCCAATCTTAAAATGTATTTTGTTTACTAAAGAGCTGTAGAGAATGGGGAGACCCCTGTTACTGAACAAACGGCATATTAAGAAACAAAAACACTAGTAATTAAGCTGTCAAATGTATTCGGAGTAAAACATACAATATTTCCCCATTCTCTGATATACTTATAGTGGAGTATAAGTATAAAGTAGCATGAAATAGAAATACTCAAGTAAAGTACCTCTAAATTGTATTTTAAGTAGCCTACACAGTACTTGCATAAACATACTTGGTTACATTACACCGCAGCAACAAATACACTCATCACAACATTTGCTTTGTAACTCTTCAGTTAAACTGCTGTCAGTCAATGTAACCACATCAACCCTTGTGTCCCTATTCTGGGGCGAACGTTCAGCCAAAATAACCCATCTACAAGCTCACAACTCATCGTAACATGACACGCTGTGAGCTCGTAGATCGGTTATTATCGGTGAAGAGGTTTGGTGTTGAGGGTAAAAGGAGGGGACCGAGTATAGAGCCTGGGGGGACCCCGGTCAACAAAGAATATAGGGTTTGCCCGACTTTGGGCCGATTTGGCTTCGGGAAGCGTCGGCCAGTCGGTTAGGGGTCCGTCGGCCAGTCGGTTAGGGGTCCGTCGGGACCTTTTCGGCCGACCCAGAGCCGACCGAACATGTTCAGCTTTTTAGCCGACTGGCAGAGCAGTGGCAGTGACAACAAAGGGCTGTCGGTGTTGCCAGATTATGTGAGAGAAACAAGCGACCATGTCTATGAAAACCTACATTCACTGTTTCTCGTTGTTGCTCCCAGAGAGAGAGAGAGAGAGATTGATTGATTTGACCTAGTTTTGCGCAGTTTTGGTGCGCAACACAACCCTCGTTTAAGTGAATTGCTTTCACCTGCTGCTGCTGTGTGGAGCGCAGTGGTGGAAAAAGTACTCAAATGTTTTACTTAAGTAAAAGTATCAATACTGCAATGTAGAAGTACTCCGTTACAAGTAAAAGTCCCGAATTAAAAATGTACTTGAGTGAAAGTACAAAAGTATTGGTATCAAAATGTACTTAAAGTACCAAAAGTAAAAGTACTCAAATGTTTGAAAATAGCAGATCTACAAGCTCACAACGCGTCGCTTCGCGACGCGTTGTGAGCTTGTAGATCGGCTATTTTCAAATAGCCTAGGTATAAAATAGAGCTAAAGTGGTTACTGTATGTTTTATAATGTAATAATTTATATCTGCAAAGTAACTAATAACTAAAGTTTTCAAATAATTGTAGTGGAGTAAAAGTAGAATATTTTCCTCAGAGATGTATGGAGTAGAAGTAAAAGTACTGAAAATTAGAAATACTCCAGTAAAGTAAAAAATCCTCAAAAGTGTACTTAAGTACAGTACTTGAGTAAATGTACTTAGTTACTTTACACCACTGGCGGAGTGTGCGCTACAGGGCATATCTCCAAGCCAGGGTGACCTACCCAGGCTCATGAAATTCATATGCAGGCATAGTAGCCAATTAGAATGAAATCCGCAAAAACGGACTCATATACTGATACAGAACCATATATTGGCTATTATATTATGGCTGTCGGGTGGAAATCTTGTATGTTCCTTTTTTATTATTATTTAAAAACAATTTAAAATCGTGAAAATAGCCAATCTACAAGCTGTAATTATTAATAATTAAGAAATACTATATTTTAAAGAGTGAAAAATCAACTAAAGTCATTATTAGTGCAAGTTCATTCACATTTCATTTGAATGAAAATAACTTGTGGGTAAAATACATTCTGTGAATCTAATGTGATTAATGTGACCCCTACTTCAGTCAGTGAAGTCCAGGGCTGAATGTGACATATTGAGACCTATATAACTAAATATTGGTCATTTGCCAACACATTATTTTGTGAAATAAATGGGTTATATTTCACAGATAGTTATACTATTCTTATAATATATTAAAATACAATGATCCTTAACCTTCAAGTTAAATGCATTATTTCCGTGGACTTAAAAATCATTTTTGGACTTAAAAATCATTATTATTTTTTTGGATGGCCTTCCTGCCCTGGCAGGAAGACCGGGCAGGGCCTTTGTGCCCTCCAAAAAATTACAACACCAAAGGCCAAGTGGCCTTGCCCCTAAAATGACGAAATTCCAGGCTTGAATGCAATAGATGTACTCTGAGTCTGTTACAAGTAAAAGTCCAGAATTCAACATTTACTTGAGTAAAAGTACTAAAGTATTGGTTTAAAAATGTACTTAAAGTACCAAAAGTAAAAGTACAAAAATGTTTGAAAATAGCAGATCTACAAGCTCAGAACGCGTGCATCGCAACACGTTGTGAGCTTGTAGATCTGCTATTTTCAAATAGCTTATAGGTATAAAATAGGGCTAAAGTGGTTAATGTATGTTTCATAATGATTTATATCTGCAAAGTAACTAGTAACTAAACATTTCAAATAATTGTTGTGGAGTACAAGTATAGACAATTGGAAATACTCCAGTAAAGTAAAAGTACCTCAAAATTGTACTTAAGTACAGTACTTGAGTAAATGTACTAGTTACTTACACCACTGCACGTCAGTGAAGAAAAAACGCTGGGAACATCCCTAAGTGGCTTTGCAGGGAAACAAGCCCAAAGTCGCTTATAATAAGCAGACCTGGCAACGCTGGCACGCTAAAAGTCAAATTAGCACATGAATGGCCAGTCGGCTGACAGACTTAAATGGTAACTTTTGCCAACCGAATACCAGTCTGTTGCAGTCTGGAGTAGTCTGCAATAGTCTGGACGAGTCTGTTTGGTGCGGAGTTGCCTATACACTTGGTCTTACAATGAACAGGGAAAAAATAGCCGGTTTATAAGTTCACAATATGTTGCAATGCTTGTAGATTGGCTTATTTTTGACAATATAAAATAAATACATGCCCAAAATAGGGACGCCAGGTTGAAAGTAGTTAGACAAGCCTCGACTTTTAAACAGCTAAATAACATAGCATAAAAATCTGTTTAACCACTTTAAACCTAGTGTATATGCCTTGGCTATTTGAAAAAAAAAAATTTCATAACAAATCTTGGAGAAAAAAAAGGAAAATGTGGTATATTTTTGAAACATTATAACAACACATTTATTAACACATTTTAACAACACACTGTCACTGAAGACTAAGCTTCAAACCTTTTTTTTCATGATTTTTTTTGTACATAGTGGTATTTTTTCCTCTGTTTTTTATGTTGATTTGAACTGTTTGGTTGCTATATATATATATATATATATATATATATATATATATATATATATATATATATATATATATATATATATATATATATATATATATATATATATATATATATATATATATATGTCTATGAAATTAATTCAAGGACCCCAACGGAAACAAGTCCGCAAGGACTTTTTTTGGTCGGACCTTTTAGACCAAAGTATTATAAATGTAACTGTGTTCCATTTTACATTCTTTTGCCTAATAAAAATGTCAATCAATCAATCAAAACAAATCTTGTATGGGGGAGTTCCTGACACAAACATTTTTCAGATGGGGGTCCGCAGCCAAATGCACATCATAATTTGGGGGGTCCTTGACATGAAAAAGTTTGAGAACCACTTACTGAACCAGAACTTTTGTTTTCTCCATAAATATCCAACAAGACCTCACACATTTCTCCCCTGTGGTTGTTGTACCCAGATCCTGCAGGAGATCCGCAACCGCACCATCCGGACCGTGTGCAGCCAGAAGAACATGCCCCACAGCGTGTGGTCCCTGAGCCCCCCGCAGCGCAAGACCCTGCTGCAGCACATCCTGGTGAACGACAAGTACCGCTTCCTCTACTGCTACGTGCCCAAGGTGGCCTGCTCCAACTGGAAGCGCGTCCTCAAGGTACAGTATTATTAGCCTGGAACCAGACAAAATCTGCCAGTGCAAAAAAATAGAATTGCTCGCAGTGATATAGTCTGGCAATGCTACGCGAGGCTACACTATTATGTCCAGTGATGGAGGAAGTACTCACATGTTTTATACTTAATAAGTAAAAGTATCAATACTGCAATGTAGATATTATACTATGTTACAGTAAGTAAGTACTCATTGTGCAGAATGTCCCATTTCACAAGTTCAAAATGTATTAAAAAATCTTTTGAAATAGCCGATCTACAAACTCACAATGCGCATTGTGAGCTTGTAGATCTACTATTTTCAAATGGCAGAAATATATATAGGGCTGAAGTAGTTAGTGTGTTTTGTAATAATAATCAAAATCTACAAAGTAACTAGTAGGCTAACTAAAGTTTTCAAATAATTGTAGTGGAGTAAAAGCACAATATTTTCCTCTGAGATGTAGTGGGGTAGAATTAAACTTATAGAAAATTGTAAATACTGAAGAAAGTAAAAATACTTCTAAATTGTTCTTAAGTACAGTACATGTACTTAGGTACTTTACACCACTGAGTATGTCTGTAGGTTGACGATGATTACATGACTGCCCTGATCGCCATTATTTGAGATAGTCGCAATTATTTTTGCATAACCGTCAGAATCGTTTCCATTCCAAGTTCATCCATTGAAAAATGTTCATTTTTAAATAGGCTATAGTGGAAATAGCCGTTATATATTTCCATTATTAGTAGCGGCCATTGTTTAATTGATTGATTGATTGATTGAATACTTTATTTAGCAGTTTGTAATAAAAGCACAGAAAGTACAGTTCTATACAAAGGGATGCTAAAAAAGATTAAACCCAAGAAAGCACTATGGCTTGCTTCCATTGGGGTCCTGTGTATTCAATTCATCGAAACATTTAGTGACAGACAAATATACAATACTATGCAAAAACATCATATAAATCAGTCATTTATTTTTATATATAAGTTATTTGTCATATCTGCCCTGTGCAAGTTTAGTTTACAAAGCCCAAAAAGCAAACAGAAATGTAAATTTTATTCATATGTTCCAATTAAAGGAGGAGTGCACCCCAATTTTTTTTTATTTTCTATCAATTGCGCACCCCATGAAGCCTTGAATTCATGGATTTATTTTTGTTTTTGTGGCATTCCTAAGCCAATAATTTGATGACCGGGTGTGTATCCGGTAGGAGACACAAATAATCTACTTTGTGTCTCCTACCGGATACATTAGAAGGTAGGAGACGGGAATCAAATTATTGGCTTAGGAATGCCACAAAAACAAAAATAAATCCATGGATTCAAGGCTTCATGGAGTGTGCAATTGATGGAAAATAAGTAATTATTTGGGTGAACTACTCCTTTAAGTAATTAATTGCAATTATTTGTATGCCAATTAATCATGATGGGTCACAACCCTACCTCAAAAGGTCCTGAACGGAGCCCTGGAGAGTGTGGATGTCAACATCAAGATGGACCACCGCAGCGACCTGCTCTTCCTGTCCTCCCTCAAGCCTGAGGAGATACGCTTCCGTCTCAAGCACTACTTCAAGTTCATGTTCGTGCGCGAGCCCATGGAGCGTCTGCTGTCCGCATACAGGAACAAGTTCGGGGAGATCGAGTCCTACCAGAAGAAGTACGGGGTGGAGATCATAAAACGCTACCGGAAGGGGCGCGCCAAGGACGCGTCGGTGACCGGAGACGACGTGACCTTTGCCGAGTTCGCACGCTACCTGGTTGACGAGGACGTTGAGCGCATGAACGAGCACTGGATGCCGATTTACAACCTGTGCCAGCCTTGTGCTGTGCCCTACGACTTCATCGGCTCCTATGAGCATCTTGAAGGTGATGCTGAACGCGTGCTCCAGCGGGTCGGTGCACCCCAACACATCCACTTCCCTGAGCGACAGGGCTGGTACAAGCCAGTCACCACGGCCACCTTGCATTATTACCTGTGCAGCTTGCCTCAAAAGATACTGCGGGAACTCCTTCCCAAGTACATCCTAGACTTTTCCCTCTTCACTTATCCCCTCCCAAACACAACCACTGAATACTGCAGACATTAACAGGACAGTTTTACAGCATAGTTTTGAATTTATTTTTTATACGGAATCTCTCGTACAATGTATTTTTTATTCCCCAGGAGCAAGCTGCGTTTTTATACCGGGCTCATATTTTACATGTTGGTGCAGCATCATCAAATACGGAATATTAGAAGCCTGGAAGCGATTAGTCAGATTTCTCAAGCCAGACTATCTCTTCTGGTAGATAAGGGTATTCAAATCACGAAGTGTTCACAAAAATCTTAAAATCTATTATAAATACATTTTGTAATTTCCATTTCTGATGAGCAGCTAGCTAGCTAGGCTATGATTGATGTGTTTTCCACTAGGAGTTATTTACGCGACTGCACAGACTAAATGGAAGTGGGGAGATAACGTGACATCTGCTTTATTTTCTACTAATTTTCAGAGCTTCCCAAGTACAGACTGTTAGGCAGAAGTATTTGAAAATTGTGGGAGTCAACACATCTGTCCTGCAACTGTTCTGATGTCAAAACCACTAAAAACTTGAAATGAACTGTAAAGGAGGACCTAGATAGAAAGAAATACAACCAACTGCCAAATTGCACTGTTTTTGTTACTGTCAAACAATCATAGACTGTTACCATTGATAGATTCCAAGCTGAAAATTCAGTATGCATTGATGAAACTCAACATTAAACTCACAAGGCCAATATTTGTTACTTCCCTACTTTCTACTGTAATAGAGGACAGAGGCCTGCTGTGTTGAACAGTGGTCATGGTGGTTTAGCAGGCTAAAACACATGCTGTACCATGTAACCATAGGGTTGTGGGTTTGAACCAGGCTCAATGTGTCATGATGATCTCTCCAAGTGCTTCCATTCCTGTCCACTGTGTACTGTTTAATAACCCATTAAGACCTGAGGCCGATTCTACACATTTCACACAACAGTTTTCTGAAAAAAACGTATGTTGCCGTTTCAGTGGTCCTCAAACTTTATCATGTGAAGGACCCCTAAAATATAATGCATTTGGCCACCGACCCCATCTCAAAATATTTTGTTCCAGGGTCCCCCAGAAGCAAAGATTTGAGTTGAAAATGTTCGCTTTAAAATATATTCAAAGATTTGTCATAAATGTTCACGATTCTTTAATAGCCAACCAATGTGCTATATGTATATATAGCTAAAATCTAAAATGACACAGATGCTTTCCAGGTTTTAATGGGATAAAGCAACAACCCACACTCCAAACAAAAAAAGGTCTGCATATGGATTAATTTCCTTATTTTTAATAATTTAATAACTTAAAACATCATTTAAAAAACGGGTATAAACAACTGTCTGTAATAGAACTTAACAAACAAAAACAGATATAAACATATATAATAGAACTTCACGGACAGCTCCAGCTGTTGGGTGTTAAAGTCCAGACACATACAGGCCTAGAGCGCTCATGTCCACACATCAAGACTACCTGCTCCATTCCCTCCCTGTTCCGTGACTCTCTACTCTTTAAAGCTCACGTTTCTGGGGAGAGAAAGAAGAAAAAGTGCCATGGGTTTAAGTGGTAGCGAAACACTTGGGCTGAAATGCTGTCCTTTTTAATTCCCAATAAAGCCAGTGGCAGTGCAATTACACCCTAGTTTTTTTGGAAATTAAAAGAACACCGCGTTGGGAGTATGTAGCGGCAGACTTACTTGTCGGTGGAGCGGTCAGGAGTGCGGAGGATGGAGTGTTCTTGGGAAGCTGGCCGGGGACTGAGAGAGACGCTGAGAGGAGAAGAGCTCCGCAGGGAGGAGAAAGACACTCCCTGTTTGCGCATCTCCTGAATGGCCCTCTCGCTGGACACAGAGACACAGAAACAGTTTTACTGTGTGTTGTTCCATTAACACATTCTTACAGTGTTTCACAAATGGAGGTACTACTTTGGGGTACTCAGAAAATGTCTTATTTTTCTTCTTCATTGGATGAAATTAGTATCCCGAGCTGAAAAAGTATTTTCTGTTTACTAAAGAGCTAGAGAGACAGACCCCCCTGTTACTGAACAAACACACTATAATAATGATTGCTATGGATGAATGGACCTTGCATGGTAAATTCACAATACTGTTGATGCTGTGTCAATGCTTGCTCAATGGCACACCTAAATCTAACACCCCCATTATTACTTTCATTAGCTGCAGCTGTGTTGCTTACATCACAGAGTACTAGGGTTGACCTAGGGATTCCTTACCCTTAAGTGAGACAATTATATGAATTATGAGTGCTGAAAAAAGCAGTTATCTCTAATCCTAGCTATTGTGGAATCCTCTATTACAGTTTTGAAGTAAGTACAGTCGGTGGCGTAAAGATAATTGTCTCTCAGCTCACCGCTCAAAGCGTTCAGTGGTCAACTGTCTCTTCAGAACATCCAGCTCTGTCTGGAGCTGAGAGACTTTCCCTCGGAGCTGAGACACCTCCTTGGCATGACTCGCGCTGGACACACACACACAAATAACATTTTACAAATATTCACTACTGGTGATTGATTATGGATATGGAATTAGGGCTGGGAAATATGGACAAAATCAAATATCACAATCATTTTGACCAAATATCACTAACGACATTGTGATGAAAATATCAAGAATTTCTAGAAATAGTGCAAATAAAAGAGCTCTACATGCTCACAATGCGCTGAGAGCTTGTAGATTGTCTACCTTTGCCAATTGAAAGTTGGAAAGTATAAAATAAGGCATAAGTAATCAAAACCAGCAAAAGACCACACTTATGCCATATGTAACACAATATCCTTTATTCCACACTGACTAAGGCCGGATAGCCGAAACGTTTGTTCATTCGACGTGAAATAATAAAAAGTAAACTCACTCTTGTCACTCCGAGCGCGACCCATTACTTTTTAAATGTTGTATATCACAATATCCAAAATCCCAGGCGATATCTAGTCTCATGTCACGATATGGATTTAATATCGATATATTGCCCAGCCCTATATGGAACCATCTTTACGTTTTGCTGTCGGCCAGGACAAGTCTGTCACGGAGGATCTTAAGCTCTGACTCTCTCTCGCTGGCACTCAGGTGGGTTTGGAACTCCTTCTGGCGGTTGGTCGAGAGGAGCGCCTCTAGGTTGCGGACAGTCACTCTTTCACTGGCCAGTTGTTTTTTGAGTAGCTCTGCCTCCGAGCCAACGTCGTCCAGTTCTCCTGACAACTGCCGGGGCAACACACAGACACATATTAGAGCACTGTTTCTCAACGTAGGGTCCAGGGACCACCAGGGATCCAAATGGACCCCTTATAGGTCTGTAACTCTCAGTTAAGTTAACAATGAGGATAAGAACTGTATCAAATTGAGGTGACCTAATGCATATCAAATGAAATTTGATCCATGAAATTAAAAGGTTTAGAATCACTGAATTAAACTATAACTTTAAACTATAACACCAATCTAAACTGTAAAATCAGCTCAGCATTTATTTTACTCAGAGAGTTTAGAAATGGAACCAAATGGACGTGCAAGTCTCCATTTGTACACTCTCAGAGTTACAGACCCACAAGGGTCCATTTGGACCTGGACCCCTTTGGTCCCCCGAAATCCGAGGTTGAGAACCACTGTATTATAGGGTACTCTCCAAAGCTCCCCACGTAACGCATCGTTGTGAGCTTGTCAATTGGATATTTTCGGGGCATTCAGCTAAGAGTGCTTAAGAGTGTGTGTGAGTTATGCCAGCACTGGCCGTACCCTCTCCAGCTCCATGCTCTTGGAGGTGAGCTGGCGGACTGTGAGCTCCTTGCCCGAGTCCAGTTTGACACAGAGCTCCCTGACTGAAGCCAGGTCAGCCAGGGCGGACGCCTCAGCCCTCCTGGCGGCCTGCGCCTCCTCCTCCAGACGGGACCTCCCACGAACCAGGGACGACACCTGGGCCTCGTACGCCTGCAGAGCCTGGATGTGCTGGAGAGGAACACAGGGGGAAGAGCCATATTAAGGGTGCAACAGTTAATCAAAGTTATCGTTTTAATTATAAATAAATTATCAATAATCGATCATTTGATCAAATAATCGATTAATAATTGATAATTTTTTTGTCATTATAGGCAAAAAATAAAAATAAAATAAGTCAAATATTGTGAATTTATCAACAAGCTAACAACGCGTCGCATCGCGACAAGTTTGTAGATCATTCGCTTAATCAAAAAAGTAATCAATAGAATAATGGATAGTTGCAGCCCTTGTCACATTATGCGTCATATCTCATGTACTGTACGTCATTATAAAGCACCAACAGCAAGGATGGGATTTGTCTCATTTATACAACCTGGCATACGACATGGAAAGGTCTTTTAAAGTTTAAAAAAAGTAAAAAGTTTCAAACAACACTTGTCTAATTTGTCCAGTGTTTCTGAAAACCATTTGTCCGTGATATATGGGCGTCCGTAGCTGAGTGGGTTGAGAGGCTATCTGGTAATCAGAAGGTCACCGGTTCAACCCTAAACTCGGCCATCTTCGTGTGTAAGTGCCCCTGAGCAAGACACTTAATCCAACAACAGGAATAAAGCACTGGAACATCTCTGACGATTAAATGGCTTTTTATTTACATGGTGCTGCCAAGTGACTAACGTTTCAAAGCCAAGTGCATCTTCATCAGTCACGACTCTGATGAAGATGCACTTGGCATCTAAATGTTAGTCACTTGTTTACTTAACGACTTGTAAATAAAAAGGCATTAAATCGTTTAAGATGCTCCAGAGCTTTATTCCTTATTTCTGCTAATGTGTCCGGCTCCTGAAATGCACCGGACCTGCCTTAGTGCCTTTCTGTTTGATGCACTGTTAAACTCTCTTTCTTCAAGACAACCCACAACAGCTCCCCATGAAACGCTCATTAAAATGCCATCTGAGCAAGTCATCTGCTGGGTGAATGCAGACAAGCAGGGATCATACAAAATATAATTTGTTTTCATTTAATGATACAAATGCATGAGTTCAATTGAATGCATATAATGCTATTCTCATTTCTCAGTGAAAAAAACCCCCTAAAAGTTAAAAAATGGAAATGGCTTGAGAAAATGGTGCAAATTATGCACTTATTTCTGGCACATTTCTATTCAGTTTGTCATTTACAGTAAACGATTTCCAGTTGTATGCAATGTTTAAACAATCAGTCAAAAGCAACATCTGTATGCAACATGAGCAATTTATATCTGCTGTAACCAATACATCCTGACCAAAAGTATGGTAGTGGTTACCGCACTGGATAGCCTGACAACGTGTACAATGGGTACTCTGACAAGCACAACTACAAGAAATACAACGGGTATTGCATATAAACAGGTGGGGGGCATGCTGCATCCCCACCTTGCATCTTTCCTGACTTTCCGGTCTTCTACTCTTACCTGCTGGAGCTCTCTCTCCTGGTTGCCGGTGGCCTCGCGGAGCCGCCTGCGCTCCGTGTCCGAGGACAACAGCTCCAGGCGGATGGAGTTGTTGAGGCCCTCTGCCTGCTGGATCTGCTGGTCGCGCTCCTCCACCTCGGTGTGGGCCAGGCGGAAACGCTCCAGCATGTCCCTGTTCTCCTGCTCCTGTGGGATAAAAGGTCTGTTAGTCCAGTGCTTCTCAAACTTTTATCATGTTAAGGACCCCCAAATTGATATTTATTTGGCCACAGACCCCCCCCATCTGAAAATATTCTGTTCCAGGGACCAGTAGAGATGATTCCAGTAGAGATTTATGTAAAATAAAAACAATATTTTTCAAATATTTTCAAAAATAGCAAATACGCAAGCTTGCGGCGTGGCACGAAGTGACGTGCTGTGAGCCTGTAGATCTTCTATTTTTGAATAGCATATAAATGGATATATCCATATCACGATATTCAAAATCCCAGACGATATCCAGTCTCACATCACAATATCGATATAATGTTGATATATTGCCCTGCTCTGCTACAAATTAAAATTAAAGATGGTGTGTGTACATTATATTGTTTTGTTCAAATATATTCGCATAGCAATCATACATCTTATGAGTGGTTGGGTTCATTTGGTGCCGGCCTGCACGCACATACTGGTTCTTTATCAGTGGGACGTTCCCTGTTAAGGCGTCTATACCCGGAAATAATGTGATCACAAAAAAAACAGCCCGTCCGGTCTAATGTTAAAGGATTTAGAAAAATAAATTTTTCTCTGCTTTCTTGTTATTTTCTGCGTTTTTGGCAAGAACAAGCTATATTCAACAGCCAATAACTAAAGAACGGAGGGTCGCGGTGACACGCTTCCCCCCCCCGATAGAAGCAGAGACTCAACTCCGTCGTTTGCGACACTCTGTGTGTCGATCGTCCTGGAGCGAAATATTCTGTGGCTCTTGAAAGGTTAGTAAAAATGCTCAAAAACGCTGGCACTGGCAGAATTATAATTAATCAATTCTGGCACTCAATGAGTTAAAGAGCTGGAGCGATGGGGAGACCTCTGTTAGTGAACAAACACTACTTTCTCTTTTTTTTAAGAAGGAAAACCATAAGCAATGCAACCCAAAAACATCTTTAACTGCAATTAGTATGTTCAATTTCAGGGCAACAGACACTGGTTAGATGCAATTTGCTGAAAGTGATTCCAGATGTATAATGATGCATTATCAGATAGGAACTAAAATCAAAAATTTACAGATTCCAAAAGTTAAACGTGTAAAGGTTGAATATCGTCTTGCCTTGACAGCCATCAGCTTCTCTACTCGGGCCACTTCAATGATGTAGGAATGAACCCTCGCCTTCAGCTCATCCTTCTCATGCAAGGCCTCGTCCATCTCTGCGTGTACTGCCTGGAACGCACCGCACAACACATGGCAACTTTGTAGTTGATGTTTAACCCATCACCACCAGTAAAGTAGGGTGCAACAGTTAAAGGTAGGGTAAGTGATATTTTTTGGTTAAAACAAAAAGTATTTTGTTAAAAGGTTAAAATACTATATTCTGATAGTAATCATTGCTATAGAGTGTTTGTTCAGTAACAGATGTCTCCCTGTCTCTCCAGCTCTTTAATAAACAGAAAATACATTTTTCGGTAGGTGTCAAAATCTCAGCCAATCAGGAGAAAGTACCCATTTTTAAGCTTAATTTGTATAGTGTTCCAGTTAAAATTTTGTCTGCTCATTTCTTAGTGTCATCACTTCCAATTTCACTTGTTTAATCTATATCCTGATTGAGTTCTCTGTCCTGGTTGGATAAAATTGGAAATGAAACTACAAAAAAAAAAAAAAAACTACAAAATACATTTTCTGTTTTATAAAGAGCTGGAGAGACATGGAGACTCTTTATATGGACAGGACACTCTATAGTAACGAGCTCTATCAGAACATAGACCCATTTTGCAATTATTTGAATAATTGCAAATCACTTACCCTACCTTTAATCAAAGTCATTATAAAAATAATTGTCCATAATTTAATAAAGTAAGCGATCCATATTTTGGGCATGTCATCATAGGCGAATATCTTCCTAAAGTAAGTAAAAAAAATCTAAATCGTGAAAATAGCCGAGCTCTTCTATTTTCACTATTTTTGCATGACACCGTTGTTGTCATGCAAACAAACTGAAGGTGTCAAATGAGTTATTAGTCACATCTCCTGTACACTACATACTTGGTTCTCTCTGGTCATGGTAGCCAGGTCATCTTGCAGCCGCCGGTTCTCTGTGCGTGCAACGTCTCGGTCTCTGGCGAGACGGGTCAGCTCCTCCTGAGCGGTGTCCAGCTGTCGCCTCAGACTGCCTACCTCCCTGTCACGGCTGCTCAGAGTCCCCTTCAGCTGACTGCCAGGTTAATACGCAACATCGTCACAAGCAAACCAAAAGTTGTTATTGTTAGTCAGGCTGTAAATTTAGCAAGAGGGACACTATCATGTTTGTCTGTTGCAAGTTGCAGCTGTTCTGTGTTCCTAACTTCCTATACATGATGCATTTCTCTGGCAAGCACTTGGTCTGGTGTGCCCATGTGTTGTATGGCCACCAATCTGCCATTATATCAACCCAATCCATGTTTCTTTTTTTTTTAAGATCACTATTTTGCCATAAAACACAGGGAGGGAACCAGCACAATGCCACAGCCACCAAGGGTAGTGGCAAAACAATAAGGGTTTTAGTTTCCACATTGTACAGATTTAACATCACTGGAGTAAAAGTTTTCAGTACGAAGTCGTGGTGTTTCATCGACTCACAGAAGGCTGCTCAGTGTTATGAACAGGTCAAGAGTAGTTTGTATTAAATCACAATGCAGACGATTGTATTCAATTCATCGACATAGCATAAAAATAGCATACACATACACTGTAAAAATGATAATTTATGGTTTAGAACAATATTTAAAGGTATCACGATAGCATCCCTTTAAGATGGCGGAAAAGGTTTCTGTAAACATACCTCATGGTGATGCATGGGATGGCTTTTCTCTTACTTTAATCTGCAATCAATCATTCTCGTTTACAGAAATGTCTCATGCACCCCAAAAGCCCCACATACTTACTCTAGAGAGTTATCCAAGTTTCTGACTGTGATTCTCACTTCTTCGAGGGTATTTTCCTAGAGGGAATGAAAAAAAAAGAATTGTATGCAAATCCTTCTGAAAGCACAACAAGTCATCATCTACAAGTTGTTATTAATTTATTCACAAAGTCCAAAGGATGGAAAAGCTAAATGAATGCTCTACTTCGTCGTGAGTGCTGCGCAAAAGTAACAAAACATATTTTAGCTATTCTTTTAACATTTCCAAACGGAAAGTGATTAAATCTGTAGGTGGGTTTTATAAAGAGGACCTGTTGAGGCTGTCATTGAGGTGGCGGTGGAGACAGTTACCTTCTTGTCCAATTCCTGCTGGAGCTCCACCAGCCTCTCTGTCTTGTGGTCCACCTCATCCTGCAGGGTGTCCTTCTCCTTGTCCAGGGCCACGATGGACCTCTGCATGCTGGACACCTTCTCCCTGTGCTCAGAGCCCTGGACACTCAGCTCGCCTGGCGGACACATCACAAATAGGGGTGCAACAGTTAAATCAAACTAATTGCTTTAATTTGATTGTCCACCACTAGCAGTGGTGGACGAAAGCACTCAACCCCAGGGCTTGAGTCATAAGAATAGATACTGACAGTCAACTATTATTCAACTAAAAGTGAATGTTGCTCTGTCAAATTTGTACTTCAGCTGAAGTACTTGCTTTAAAGTAAATAAAGTTGTTAAGTGTTCAAAGGATATGCTTTTAAAAAGACTGAGGTATTCAAAAGTACAAATTACAAGGTATTTTTTTATATCAATGCATTGTTGTATTGAAATTAAGAAATGTACAAATAAACAAGATTAAAAAAATGTATTTTTTATTCAGCAGAGCTACAAGCTCAATGCGTCACATTAGCTATTTAAAAGAAAAAAGAGGCGTACGTTGTTAACTGCGTAAGTTCACCTATTCTCTCTTCCAGAAAATGTACAAACCCATTAAAACCCAGAAAGCATCTGCGAGCTTGTACATCTGCCATTTCAAAAATCTTGAAAGTGTGAGAACTACTGGTTTAGAGGGCATTTATAGAATCGGCCTCAGGTCTTAATGGGTTAAGTACAGAACTCAAGCAAATGTACTTTGTTGGTGAGTAAAGTGTGTAAACCCTCACCTATTCTCTCTTCCAGTTTGTGGATCTGCTGGCAGGCAGCCTGCAGCTCACTGCTCTTCACAGACAGTCTGTGTTGGATGTCACACAGAGAGCGCTCCATCTGCTCCTGGAGCAGCCTGAAAACACACCATCATCATCAGCACGCATGAAACGTTGGCAGCTGACATCTCCACCCGATGGTGCGTTAAACATGTCGGTGCTGTCGGGTTGCATGTACAATACCATTAATTTTGAGGAAATGGAAAAAACAGAACCTGCATTCCAATGGATCCGATGCAGCTATTTAGCCACAATCTCTTGTTAATACTTTTCATTGGTTAAATATTTATAAAAAAACATTGGTTAGGTATTTATAAAACACATAGACAGACTTAACTACTTTAACTTCCAACATCTTTAAAGAAAATGCTGATCTACAAGCTCACAACGTGTGCGCTTGTATTTTCACTACTTTTGCACAACACCAGGTAGGCATTATTGCTTTACTATGCAGCAGCAAGACTGGGCAGAGGGAAAATAGAGCCATCTGTGAACGATGTTGCGAGTGCCCTGCTTTGCTTTTCCACTTCGCAACAAACGCAGCTCAAAACCACACCGAAACAAAAGACATGAAACACTTCACAAATGTGTCATTCCACAATCAAGTACGGTAGGTTTAAATCACTAAGTGACTATGACATTGGCCCACTCAGACCTGAACCGCACCTATCCCATGCCTAAACCTGACCCATCTTTAAACTAATGCCCAGATACAGCCAAAAGAAGAATTCATGTAATGCTCAGCTAAAAACTTGTCTTTCTCTTTCAACACACGCCAACGGCAGCCTTCCTCAGTGAAAGCAGTGGTGTAAAGTAACTAAGTACATTTACTCAAGTACTGTACTTAAAGTAACATTTTGAGGTACTTTTACTTTACTGGAGTACTTCTCCATTGCAGTATTGATACCTTTACTTAAGTAAAACATTTGAGAACTTTTTCCACCACTGGTGAATACAGACCTCAGGGCGTTGGACTCGGCCCTCTGCTGGGCCATCTCCTCGGCACTGTGGGCCAGGGCACTGGAGTGGGCCTTCAGGGTCTCCTCTGTCTCCTGGAGCACCTTCTCTTGTGACACACTGACCGCGTTTTTCAACTTGTTTTTGCGGGCCAGTTCTTTATTCTCCCCCAGAAGCTTCTTAATGATCTCATTGGCCTTGGTGAAGAACAAAAACAGGTTAAGTCTAGTATAACTATGCTGTTATTAGAACAATTATACACTTAGTTGACCTGAACCCCCCAGGGCTCTATACTAGGCCCCATTCTGTTTTTGCTCTACACTAAACCAGTGGTTCTAAACCTGTGGGTCTGGCCCCCAGGGGGTCCCCACATGATTTGGGGGGGGGGGTCCCCAGATGACAGTGAAGTGACAATTTCAGGACTTTTAAGTAAAATTAGAAAGAAAGATAGAAAAAGTCTATAACTACATCAAAAGTAATCAACTAACTAATAATTGTCAAATAATATAGGAAAGAAAAATTGTGAAAATAGCCGAGTCAAACTAAATTGAATGCCTCCTTTGAAAACACCTACATTCCAAATGCTTATCAGGGTGGGGGGTCCACAGGTCAAATATAATGAGCCTGAAAAGGTTGAGAACCACTGCACTAAACAACTTTGTCCCCAAACTAGTCACTCTACTTACTACTCACTCTACTTTTGTACATGAACTGTGAACTTAAATGAAGCAACAAAACAGATTCATGTAGTAGTGTAACAGAAGAAAAAGTAGTAGGTCTTGATCATAATAATTCAACTTCACCGACCTTCTTTATGTCTTCAGACAATGATCTGACCGTTTCTTCCAGTTCTTTGCTTTCAGCATTTCCTTCAATGGAGTCCTTAAAAAGCCAAACATGTACACAACATTTAATATACAGAAAGACTGATGAAAAACTAAAGAATACTGCTCGGTGTGGAATGAATATAATGTAACACGGTCTAAAATATTAACAATCCACTGATAAAGACCACAAGAAACTAATTAGGGCTCAAAGCATGTCAAGGTGGATTCCAAGACAGAGTGAGACCAGAACAATTTGAATCCCAATCAATTGAGTTCTTGAATAGGGACGCAACAGTTAATCAAACTAATCGATTTAATCGATTATAGAAAAAAACTAATTTATAATCTAAATAGTCAAAAGAGCAGATCTCAAAGCTCACAGCATGCTGCACATGTTGTGACTTTGTAGATCGCCTATTTTCTGTATTTTTGCACCATTGTACAACAAAGTAAAATAGGCCATAAGTGGTTAATCAGGCTAATCAATTTAGACAAAAATAAATCTATTCAAATCTTGGGGCGTTAATTCATTGATAAATACAGGTACTACACTTTTTTATCCAAAAAGTGTGCTGCTCAATTGCTGCTCGTAATGGTGATAAAATAATCCCTAAGAAAATAATCGATATTTGAAGCCCTATCCTTGAGCAAATAATGCTGTTTTAGATCGTCCGTTTCGGACACATTTTCGCCTACTATATGATATACCCAGAATTGGGAAGCTAGGGTTCATGTGGTTAATCCAGTGGTTCTCAAAGTGGGGTCCGGAGAACCCTAAATAGCCGATCTTCATTCTCTACCACTAACTCACCGATAGTTAGGAACCAAATGGACCCTTTCAGGTCTGTAACCGACAGTGTACATTTATACACTCTCAGAGAAAGTTATGGGGATGCGTGGCCAAATGCACGCCAAACTGGGATTCCTTGAAATTAAAAACCACCAGGTTAATAGACTACACTGCGCCGCCATGGCCGATCACAGAGCTGGTCATTAGTAGGAATGTTAGCAGTAGATGTTGTAAATGGAGGATGGAAGGGCCTAGCCTGGGTGGAAGGTGAGAGAGAGGTACTGTGGAGATATCTCGAGACCTTTAAATGTTCCCTGAGAGCGTCTCTCTCCGAGGTCACCTGCTGCAGCTCCCTGTCTGCCTGTTCCCTCTCATCCTTCAACCCCGCCGCGTCATCTCCTCCAGAGTTACGGGCCTGTGTCAGCTCATCTTGCATCTACACACACACACACACACACACACACACACACATTTAGGGACCCATTTTCCATATTTAATGTGTCCATATAGTATCATATGAGATTGCATGCTTCAGCAATGCATCCCCATGCTCTTTATCTTAATTTTCCGACATCAAACTTGTGATTAACCGACCAAGAGGCTGAGAGTAGATTTACACTGTTGAAGGAAAGGAAATAACATTTCCTATGTTGAATTTGTCATAATATGACTACAGGGAAATGTTCTTTTCTTTCTTCTTCTGCATGAATCTTTTCATCTGCATGCATGTCTTTTCTGTATGCAAGTCGAGTGGCCTTTGAAGAATATTATGGTTCACTGACATACATCTACAGTTTTGAAACAATATATTGCCTGGCCCTAACTGAATAGATCCACGCAAATGGTAAACAAAGTCATTGTATGTAAAGTGTAAACATGTCAGACGTACGTGTGTGCGCTGTGCCCTCAGCTGGTCTCTCTCAGCGGTGAGGGTCCTCGCGTTGGTCTGGATGTCCTCCATTTGTTTCTCAAAGCTCAGCAGAGCGGCCCTCAGCTCATCTCGTTCCCTCACCACGCGAGCCAGTTCTTTCTCCACCGTGTCCCCCTGGAAACAAATTGGTAAATGGACTGCATTTATATAGCGCCTTCCTCCAAAGCGCTTTACATTCACCCATTCACACACCAACAGTGGAGGAAACCATGCAAGGCACCAACCTGCTCATCGGCAGCACTTACGGGTTCAGTGACTTGAATGCACTGCATTCCCCAACTGTTCCATACTTCTACATGCATGTCCAGTGGCCTTTAACACCAAGTTTAGTCCAGTATTGGCCATGCTTACTAAGACTGTCACAGCATTTGATAATGCCATACGATAATTATTAATCACTTTCAACCTGGTGTCCATATTTTGGTCATGTCATTATAGGCAATAATACATACATAAAATGATAATAAAAGCAAAAAATAGCATATTTACAAGACTACAACATGTCACTGCATTGTGAGCTATTGAGGGCCGTTCACACTGAGCACTATAACTGATATCGGTCTTTCTCATAGTTGTGGTGAGAACTCTGCCATCCACTTGACTTAGAACACATTTTAAACCTATATTTTTTAAGTTATAGTAATAGTGCTCAGTGTGAACGGCTTAATAGATCTGCTATTTCCACTATTCTTCATTTGAAAAAGTATATAGGGCTTCAGTGATTTAAGGGATATGAAACCTTTGGCTGATTTTGTAGTCTGTTTTCCAGTTCAGGTTAATAACTACAGTACAGCAGAACAGTCAAATCATGACTCTATTGTATACTGTGATGTAAGCAACACAGCTGTAGCTAATACAATTAATAATGGGTGTTAGAATTGGGTGTGACTACTGTATATGCTTTCACATTGGTACACCCATGGCTTTGGGCATACATAAATAAATACGTTTTTTTTAACCTGAACTGGAAAGCCTCGGGTTTCATGCACCTTTAACTGTAAACTGTCAATGTAATTCATTTGATAATTACAAAATTAAAATATACACTTGCTCCAGGGAGGGAAGGATTCGACTTTAAGATTAAATACTATGTCAACAACAAAAATGAGAGCGATGCACACATTGAACTATTAGGGAGGCCAAGCTGCCCATCTAGTGGTGAAAGGCAGAAATACAGCTACAGTTTTCATGCTAACACACTGGTGTAAAACAGTGTAGGGCAGCAATGATCAATTATTTTCTTAGTGATCAACTAAATCTATTAGTATGATTAACCACTTAAGCCCTCAATTTGTACACCTGTTGCACAACAAATAACGAAAATAGCCACCTCCAAATTATCTTTTATTCAAATACATTATCGATATTGCTTACCCTTGCCCTGGGACTCCTGCCCCTGGTTGGAGTGCGGGTGGGGCTGCCATCCAGACCTCCTGCTCCTCTGGCCCTCTTGTAGCGGTCAGCCTCGTGGCGGTAGTAATCCCTCTCCTCTTCCAGGCTCCGGACGAAGGCATCCAGGCGGGACGGGGAGCGCTCTTTCCCACACACGCCATATTTAACCCGCATGGCTTCTAGCTCCAGGACCAGTTCTCTGTCTGGGAGAACAGCAGCCTGTCAGAAATGTATTTATTCACCATGGAAACTGTCTCAGGTCTGGGGGGCATTTTATCAAATTCATCAATGTTTCATCAATTCTTTTTATATTTGAGCCAGAAAATCTTGTTTGAAATGACCAAACCTGTCTACCGATGATGTCACTAGAAGTACTAAGCAGGTCTCTGAGACATAGAGAGTAGACAGAAATGGTGCCATCTTATAATGAGCATTAGTGAAGACCAATTATTTGAAGATACATTGAAAATGGGGGGGGAAGTGGTGCTGTAAAAACCAGAGTCTGCCAGGCCCAGTGAACAGCTGTGTTGTTGGCATTTTCAAATGAGTACAAGTTAATAACATTGGACCACTCAGGTCCACAGCAGGGGGCAGTGCTCACCAGCTGCTGTCATTTTCTCCACTTTGTCCTGTAGCCTCCTCTTCTCCTCCTCCAGGAAATTCATCAATCCCTCCATTTTCTCCTCCTGCTCCTTGACCTGTGCCAGCTGGTCCCTGAGACGGTCCTTTTCATAATCCCCCTCAGACTGCTCCTGAGGAGGGAAAGAAGCACGAGTTACGTACAACTGGCTCACACGGACACAACAGACCTGTTTCAGCCTGGGAAAGTTTCCATGTTTGGATTTGACTTAAGCTGAATTCAGGCCCATTTGGAACTCGTCACTTTCACGGCTAGGAAATGTCCAATTTCCAAACTTTTACATCCCTCGCTGAAATTCACTGATGTGCCACGAGGGTACACCTACCCTTCGTAATTTAGCGATAATGTCCTCCAAGTCCTCAGGGGCTTGCCGTAGCCTCTGAATTTCTTTCTGATGAGAAAACAAAGCAATTAAATTCAATTATTATAACTAGTTTTCCATTCTGATGACTTCAGTGTCTTCCAACATTTTGTGTACAGACATTACAAACATGCTCCTTATGCTCTCCTCCACATAAATGAAGGACACCAATTTAACCACATGAACCCTCGCTATTCTGGGCATAACAGGCAGAAATCTGGACCCCCAGGTGTCCTTGAAGAAGGGGTTCCCATCAAAATTGGTTTATATAGCATCAACATTTTTAAACCTACATACATTGGCTATTTTCCCCAAATCTTGAAACGAATTTCACAAATTGTGAATATTTTCGAAACTTTTTAAAAGTATAAATCTTGTATGGGGGTCCCTGGCTCCAGATATTTTCAGATGGTTGTCCGCGGCCAAATATGTAAATTTGAGGGTCCTTGACATAAAACGTTTGAGAACCACTGAACTACTATAGGGTTTAAGTGGTTAACCCCTCCCACCCCCAACAATGTCCAACTTTCTCACCCACCCTAGCTTCCAGCAGCTCCACGTCGGCGGTCTCCAGCACCCGCTCGCGGTCTATCTCCATCTGCTTGGCCAGGTGGTCTATGTGGGTGAGCTCCTCACACAGCTCCTGGTTCTTCACCGACAGATCGGCCACCTCGCTGGAGGCGTCCTTTTTCTTCTTCAGCAGCCCCTCTACCTGCTTCTCCAGTGTCCTGTTGGCCTCTTGCAGGTACTCTATCTGTGGAACCAAAGGCAACAGTTATCTTGGACAGTGGCCCCCAAACCCTTTAATTTCAAGGACCCCCACCAATTTGGTACGCATTACTCCACGGACCCCCATAACTCTGAGAGGGTACAAATAGAACCAAATGGACCCGACCTTTCAAAGATTTTCAAAAATAGCTGCAAAACGTGTTGTGAGCTTATAGAGCGGCTATTTTTATCATTCTTTGAATGGAGCTAAGTGGTTAAATAAAATTAAGTTCAGTTTATGTGTGTATTTTTATGTTTACTTGTTTCTTAAAGCAGCACTTTTTTTTTAATGAATACAAAATAATTGTCCAATCTGTATGGTAGAGTATTAATACAATATAACATATATATAACAATACAATTGGGGTGGTTTATTTTGTTTCCCTTTTCTTCTGACATTTAGATCATGTCAAAGGTCATGGCTCACCTACACACAGGATCTGACATGAATTTTTACCTGATGGTCAAGATTCAATTTATCCCCTGAGCAAGAAGGCAGGCTCTATTTAGCTTAATGTAAAAAATGTCAGCATAGGGAACCGGGTTCAAATCTGGGGTAGAAGAGGAAAGTTACATAGTGCAGCTTTAATTGTATGATTAAAATTAACTGTTATTTTCATATATATTTCTCTAAGTTGTTTTTCTTTCTATTTATTTGTTTGCCTACATAAGCCAAATGTTTAAATGTAATCATATCTAAATCAATCTTTTCAAATTGAGTTTAAGATTTTGCAAATGTTTTCCCTTTTTTTCTCAAAATATCTGTGGTCGGATCTATCATGGGTCCGGCTCTCTAGTCCGTATAAGTGGCAACGGTACGCTCACCTGAAGATTGAGGTGGGCAATCAGCTTCTCATTGCTGACGGTTTGAGCCTCCAGGGAGATGACATCATGAGGACGCCCTCCGTCAAGCGCCCGATTGAGGCGCTCAATCTCTTTGTCGCGTTCCTCCACCTAATGCAACATACACCATAACCTTTAACAAACACTTTTATCAATGTGACATGTTTCCAAATCAGTGTTTTGCAACCTGGGGTCCGGGGCACCAAAGATCACGGGGGGGGGGGGGGGGGGGGGCTTGGGGAGTGAGGCCTTGTTTGCTATTTGTCATACATAGCATAGGGGGTCATCGCTTTGTAAGAAGGGAAGGTCTCCCAGGACAAAAGGTTGGAAAGCACTGTTCTCAGTACTGTGTCAGTTTCTTTACCTGAGTGTTTAAGTGTTTGACACATTCCTCAGCTCTTTCCACGTCTAGCTTCACTCTGATGACGTCGTCCTGCAGCTCCTGAATCCTACAAATGAAGTTCACAGTGAAGTGAAGCGGTGATCGTGTAATGTAAAGTGTAAAACAGAAAGATGCACGTTTAAACCAAAACAGCCATCGTGTGTAGGGGTGCAACTGCTCTCAAGGACAGATAGGATGAAACGAGAGCAAACCTTCCGTCGGCCAGCTGCAGCAGGTCAGCTATGTACGGGTCATCAGGCTGTGTCACGGGGTACGCAGAGTTTTCAGAGGGGGGTACAAGCCCGTCAATCTGCATCCTCTGACGTCTGAAAGCAATGCTGTGCTTTTTCCCACCTGTCAAAGCAAGCGGAAAGTACAAATGGTCAACCGTTTCTTTAAAGACGACGCTGGAGTCCCCCAAGGCTCTATACTAGCCTTGGGGGAGTTTTTGCTTTGTGTTTTTTCGTAATAGGGACAAATAGCTGGACAGCTGAGAGGAAGGCCTTCACTGCTAAAAAATAAAAAAATATTCTGCAAAGCTTAAAATGCACTTAAGGTGATATTTAACATATTAGGTGATATAAACAATTCATTTGTGGTGTTTTTGTAGTTAGTTAAGGATTCAAGTACCTGGTGTTGCAATCACAGCTTGCATATTTTTCTCCTGGAGCTGTTGGATGCGTTCCGATTTCGTCTTGCCGTCCTTCTCCAGGCAGCGGACTTTATGCACATACTGATTATTTAGGAACTTGAGGTCAGAGGAATCATGGTCCAGTTTCCGAACGTAGGCCTTGAGCTCTGAAAAGAGACAAATATGTCAAGGCTGGGGAATCTGCTGTCGGGCTGTGTCACCTCCTGGTATGGGAACTACACCACCCTCAAATGTAACAATTGTGACAGGCCTACTGGCCGCTGTACCATCTCGTACCTCTGGTGACCCGTTCCTTCTCCTCCATCAGCTTAAGAAGGCCCTGGTGGAGCTCATTGTTCTCTCTGACCAGCCGGGCGTTGTCCGTCTTGTATGGCTCCAGCAGGGCATCAACGTTCCGGCTGTCCTTCTCCGTCTTCCCTGCTGACAGTTTGGCTTTGCGGAAGTTCTCCGTCGTATAGATCAGGTCACTGTAATACAGCCAGGAGATTAAAATGAATCACAATGGAACTACTTTGACAGGGGTTGATAACATGTGTTGAAGTGGTGGGAAGTAATTAAGTACATTTACTCAAGTACCGTATTTTAGTGCAATTTTGAGGTACTTTTACTTTACTTATGTCCATTTTTCGATGCTTTATATTTCTACGCCAATACATCTCAGAGGGAAATATTTCTTTATTCCACTATAATTATTTGAAAACCTTAATTACTAGTAGTGACTTTGCAGATTTTTATTATTATTATTATAGAACATACATTAACCAATTAAGCCCTATTTTATACTTGGTCTATTTGAAAATAGTCCATCTACAAGTTAACAAACTTGTAAATCTGCAATTTCCAAAAAACGTTTGGCAAATTTGTAAAGATTTTGAAATTCATATAAATGAGTATTTCACATTGGCACTTAAAAGTATATTTTGATGCCAATACTTTTGTACTTTTACTCAAGTGAAATATTGAATACAGGACTTTTACTTGTAACACAAATTATTTGTGGCATTGCTACTATTACTCAAATCAAGAAATCAGAGTAGGCCTACTTCTCCCACCACTGAGTGTGTTGACAGTATTGTCACCTCAACTGAACAGTTGGTCCACAGTGGCAGGCTCTCAATTCCCAGTATTGTACTGAACAAGTACTTTATTATAAAGATTATTAAAGAATATTGAATATTAATTGTACCGGAAACCTTCTAGAACGGTTATTGAACAGTCACCTGAACAGTTTGTCCACCAGTGGCAGGCTCTCAATCCCCAGTGGTTGTCTGTAGCCAAACTGATCCAGACGTTTCCTCAGACTGAGGAACTTCCTCTCCACGTTGGTGCTCATGATGCTTATTGCTTACAACCTGACACCGTGTATACAGATAGAACCATTATAAACAACTAACAACCATATTTGAATATCAGTACTTGGAATATCAGTATTGTAAGGCAGTGGTTCTCAACCTCTTCAGGCCGGGACCCTCCAAAATAATCATACTTGAACTGGGGACCCCCAACCTTGATATTGATAAGCACTTGGAATTGTAGGAGTTGAGGCATTAAATTTAGTTTGACTCAGTTCCACAGATAAATAGTGAAAATAGCAGATCTACAAGGCAAGCTCACAACGCCTCGCAACAAATTGTTAGCCTCTTTCTTATATTATTTGACAATTTGACTGACCTGTGGGGAAACCCCCCAAAAAATCTGGTTGGTCGGTTGAGAACCACTGGTGTAAGGATATTTTGTTTTGGTTAAAACAAAGTTATTTTGTAAAAATGTTAAAACAGCTATATTCAGGTAGTAATAACAATTCAATGTGTTCAATTACAGGGTATGACAGAGTATATGAAGTAGTACATATAACACATTTTCAGGTGGTTTACAAATTTCATCCAATTAGGTTGACAGTACTTTTAACAGCTTCAATTTTACAATGTTCCAGTTCCAATTTTGTCTGCTAAATTTTGTGTCATCACATCCAATGAATTGAACTTATATATGTCACAGTACGTTTGGAGAACCAGTACGATTGAAGACAGAGCGCTCGTTTTTAGGCACGGGGCTTCGGGGCGATGCGGGGCTTTTCGAGACAGGGTTTATTAGCGAGGCTCGCGAGCCTTCTCCTTCTCCTCCTCCGTGTGTGTGTGTGTGTGTGTGTGTGTGTGTGTGTGTGTGTGTGTGTGTGTGTGTGTGTGTCAGGGAGAAACTAAAACAAAAGCCAGCAGAACACAATAAAAGTATCTTAACAGTCCACCTGATTCGAATGCTATCTGCATTGAATGGGGAAATAGGCGAGTTTATTAGACCTTTGAATGGGCGAAATAGGCGACCTACTTACCTACCCACGATTTATCAGACCATTCATTGGGTGTTATCAAGACATACTAACCTACCAACTGACATGACTTAATAGTTCAGTTTAGGTTTCGCTTTTGGTTTTGGACCCTGACGGAGGCGCGCAGTCACAGGCGAACTGTCACCCCGTGAAGGACCACAGAGGGAGCTAAGGCGACCGAGTTGCCGTCCTGAACGGTGTGACGTTCGCCTGTGCCTACTCAGCGCCGTTTGAGTTATGTACCGATAGGCACAGAATCGTAAATATTGTTGTGCGGACTGCTCCGCCTCCAAGTAGGTCAGTAGCTCCTGAATGAATGGTCTGATAAATCGCGGGTAGGTAGTAGCCTATTTCGCCCATTGAAAGGTCTAATAAACTCGCCTATTTCCCCATTCAATGCATTGATAGCACTCGAAGCCGGTCACACACGCGCGCACGTGTGTGTGTGGTCGCGGCAATATATGCTTGTGCACAAGCCTGGCTTGTGGCTCCCTCTAGTGTTGCTTCTACAGAATTGCTGGGTGGGTGGTAAAAACGAGCGAGCCTTCTTCAATCGTACTGGTTCTCCAATCATACTGTAACATATATACCTATATGAGTTTTCTCTCCTGATTGGATCATAACATTTGGTATCCTAACCTGAAATGTATTTTTTTACTAAAGAGCAGGAGATGGGGAGACCCCTGCTACTTAACAAACACAAGTAATGCTTAGCTCCTATCAACCAGAAAGAAAATAGAGATAGACATTTAGATATTAGACACCACCAGACTCTTGAACGGTTTTTACCTAGCAGCAATTAGACTGCTGAACAAGAGCTAAGTCTGGTGACACTGCAGACTGAACTGAAATGTGTTTTAAAGTGACTCCATTTATACGTACATTCATGACTTTTATGTATTATGCACTTTAGTCACATTAATGGTAGTATGCAGATAAGTAATATATTATGCACTTTAATTATGCCTCTCCTCTCTCTTTATGAGATGACTATCTTTTAACTGCAATGATGAGCCTGCGCAACTAAAAGTTTCACCCACCTTACTTGTAATGTGAATGTGATGTGACAATAAAGATTGATTCTGATGTAACACTTAATTTAACAAAAAAAATATCACTCACACCACCTTCATCCATGTACGTAGAAAGCTATAACTAACCCGTGACAGTTACTTCTTTGTTGGCTGTTTACCAAGCAAGCAGTGGTAGCCTGCCCTACACTACAGTGCATTAGCTACGGCTAGCTACACAGAGCTCTGTGGCAAGTGACATTATGATTAGTTGACATTAGAAACTACGAGGTAACGTAGCAACTGAGGTTAAACAATAACCAACAAGCAGCTCGGCTTCCTCCTCCATGTCCACGAAGCAAAATGACCCCCTCCTTAGTTACCTTTCTTTATGAGGCGTCCTGATTTGACTGCAGCTGGTTCGAGCAATGGACGCTAGTTACTGTAGTACGCTACTACATCACCGGTAACCAACCCAACTACCAGTGGAATTCATTAGCAGCTGTTGTGTGTTGCTGCGTTGTCCCCCCGACATGTAAATAACTATTACATTAACTAAATGTGTGGAGAACGTCACGTCATCGCGGAAATGTGGTTTGAAAAAAGCGCCGACGATGCCGTGTTACACCCGTCTTTGTTTCCTGTCGAATTCTGTGACTGCAGTAGACGAATTTATAACAACTTGTCTGTAGAATAATCCCTTTTAATTAAAGTAATTAAGATGTAGCTATGTGCTGATTAGTTAACTGTAGAACCACATGTCACATCATGACACATGTGGTTCTGCAAGGATTACCAATGAAGCGTGAGTCGACAGCGACCTCTGGGTTCACGTAATTCTATAAGTCACTAATTCCACTGTAACACTGGCTTTCACTCCCGTCACCCTGCCGTCACCATGGAAATGTCAAACATCCTGGAGCTTGGGGGTAGCCTGTTTTGTGACCCTGCATCCTCCGTGTGGGCAGGGTTATATTAGGTCAATAATCCAGTTCAATAAAAAAAAAAAAAAAAAGAACACTAATAAATGGGTTGACAACTGAACAAATTTAATATTTACATTTGGCATAAACTTACAGAAAAATGATATCAGGAGAAATGCACATTGAACAAGTGCTGAATCATTGGAGAAAAAAAACAAGTAGGCTTAAATGATGTACAGATCAGGTGGCATGGAAGCTCAGCTGAATTTCAGAGCATAGTTTTTATTAATGGCAAGAATCGCTATTTCCTCCCTGCTGGCTGCAGAATAATTACCAAGCCATTGATTACAATGGGGATTTGACCAGACTTTACACTTGATTTTTTATTACAGTAGTAATCATTGTCATAAATACTTTATGCTTTCAGTCGCTAGTTTAAAGTCTTCTTTCAAATACCATGATATGCGTTTTTTGTAGATTATGGTCCCATTAATTTTCAAATTCATTAATAAGTAGGGTATGACCTCGCTGCCCTTCCAGCCAATAGCATTCGTTTCCGGTTGCTTTTTCAGACCGGAAATTCCAAGACAGTGGATTTGAATTAGCAGAAAAGGTGGATTTGAATTGGCAGAAAAGGTGGCTTCAAAACAGGTCTGTAGAAACCAATGGCTGACTTCACTTTCCCTTCGTCCATATTTTTTTTACAGTCTATGGTACACCCCGCCCCACCTAACTGCCAATGAGCTGAAAGCGATGCAGAAATGTTTGTGAGTAGTGTATCTTCAAGTAGAGGCAAACAGTAACAAAGTGCTATGGTACAAGCAGCCAGCCTAATGAGACTGGGCTATGCTGGAGAAATACTCCAGCATGTCTTGAATGGTGAAGTCCATAGTGATTTCAAATCCAGGATAACAACGGCCAATCAAGTCTTCAAAGTGCTTGTACTGACGAATGAACTCATCCTGCATGGAATGCCACACCACCTGGTGCAGTTAAAAAACAAATACAAGTTCTCAATTAGTTTTCTTAAAAAAAATATATCAACCCTTTTCAACCTGGTGTCCATACAGTATTTTTGGTAATCATAGGTGCAATTTCCCCACCCAATTTTTTTTAAATGACATACAGTAGGGCTATAAAGTAGGGCTTAATGGTAAAAAAAATATGCTCATCAGGGGGTTCGGGATCCCTAGGGGGTCTTCAGAGTTACTACAGGGGGCAGCCAAATGTAATTTATTTTATTTAAATGTCTGAAAATACACTTTAACATGAATCCAATATATAATTTGCAAAGATAATGTGCAAACAAAGAAAACACATTTAATTTGATGATAGTGCTGTCAGACAAATATATGGAGCCATCAAAGTTGCAGCATCACTTGGAAGGTACCCCTAAAACAGTGGAACACTTCCAAGCTAGTCTCAAATCTCTCAACGGTCAACAGACATCGATGAGACAATTACCGTAGCTAAATATGGTGAGCTAGCTTTGAAAGCCTCTTTATCAAGTTGCATAAACTTCAAACTTCATTTTTAACATGTTAGATTAATCAAAAACACCCATCCTTGGTTCTGGTGACTCATCCTGCCCTCCTAATGCGTGAGGGGGCCGTGATTTTTCAATTACTTTTTTCATTTATTTTTTTTGGAAAATGAAAAAAATAAAATACAATAAAAAGTTTAAATAAAATAAATGAAAAAAGTAATAGGAAAAACACGGCCCCCTCACGCATTAGGAGGGCAGGATGAGTCACCAGAACAGAGGACGGGTGTTTTTGATGAATCTAACATGGTTAAAATGGAGTTTGAAGTTACAATGGGTTTGTATAGGAAGGGGGTGTGTCTGATAAAATGAATATCAAATATCTAAATAATGAATCAAGCAACTTAAGAACTGTCTGGGGGGTTCACAAAGGCCTGAGTAGATGATAAAATGACAAAAAGTTTTTTTGAAAGTGAAATATCCCTTTAATATGCAACAAAATGTTATATTACATAGCTTAATTTCTCTCTCAGCTAAGGGGTTCTTGGCCTGAAAAACATTGAAGACCACTTGTCTATGTGTTTTACCTGCAGAAGACTCTCCTCCTCGCACAGATGTTTGTCCACCTTCTTGTAGAGGTTGTCCAGTCCCTTCTTCACCTCCTTGCCGGGGTACTCCTTGATAACCTTCCGCAGCTCCTGTTTGCTGAAGGCCAACTGGTAGCTCACCTCCTCCTCACGGATCCCCTGTGCCACGCGTGCCTCCACCCCTTCAAAGAAGTGCTGTGAACAGGTAACAATCAAGTAGCATTGAATACAGTGTTCCTAACTCTCATATTCTCAAATTAAATGGTTCGCAAACTTTTAAGCGAGTCAAGACGCATTGTGAGCTTGTGGATAGGCTATTTTGGTCAAAGATATTTGGTGTGGAGGGGAAAAAAGAGCTGACCAAGTACAGTTCTACAGCTCTTTGACAATCTCAGTCAACTAAGAATGTGTTTACTAAGTATAGAGGATTTAAATGGATAATGTTGTGTACTACACATTCCATTTATTCTTACATTGAGTTTTTCCAGGGGCTGGCCCAGGGAGTTGATGACGTAGGACTGGAGATGGTCTGTGTACTTGTGCTTGGCTTCACGCTTCTCGCTTTCCAGGCAAGAGATCTTCAGACGGGACAGAGTAGAGAAGATGTGGTGGAAGTTCTCCATCATGACCACGTCCCGTGGCGTCTTCTGGCTTTCATTCGCCACCTTCTCCACTGGAGACACAAAGCAGACCCCATTAGAGTGCTGGTCTTAAAATGTACTAAAATGTTCTATAATTAAATGTGGTGTAAGTATTTCTTTTTTTGTTAAATCAAAGTATTTTGTTAAAAGGTCAAAGCTTTATGTTCTGATAGTAGTCATTGCTATAGAGTGTTTGTTCAATAACAGGGGTCTCTCACAGTCTCTCCAGCTCTTCAGCCAATCAGGAGAGAGTACCCATTTATCAACTTAAAAGTATAGTAGTCCAGTTCCAATTTTGTCATCATTTGTGTCATCATTTGTGTCATCATGATTTGTGTGCATGGGGATCTCATCTTAAACAAGCTCAGTGCTTAATGAGTCTCCCAGTTTAGCAGACCTTGCATTGTGAATTTGTACTTCCATGTACTGATGTTCTCATGTCTTACTAAATAAAGTACATCAATCAATCAATCAATCAATCAATCCTATTTCACCCGTTTAGCTTGTATTGTATCCTGTATGCAATCTCTCTCCTAATTGGATCAAATCTGTATCCCAACCTGAAAATGCATTTTCTGTATACTAAAGAGCTGGTGAGACTTGGAGACTCCGGTTACTGAACAAACACTCCATATCAGAATATAGAGCTACTCAACACACATTTTTACTACACCTTTAACACTTGGGGTGCCAGAGGTTTATTAAAATATTATATGTTGAGTGCCAGGATTTTTAACAATTTTTTAACCTTTTTCAAGTAGTCACAAAATATTTTCAGTGATCACCGTCCTCACGGTGATCCCCTCATTACACACATACAGGTCTCGTACAATCGGGGGATTTTTTTTTAAAACATTCGGTAATCCGTTCCATAGTTGCAGCCAGTTGAAAATAGTTAAATTAACATTGTGAAAAAAAAAAGTACACAGGAGCCGAGATACAGGTTTTTGAAGTCATAAGTTAACCAGGAAGTAGATTGGAGTCTAAATCTTTTTATTTTATTTTTTAAACCGTACATATTCGGTTTTGGCACCCGACGTCAGTTTTTGAAAAACCCGTATATATACGGTTTTGGCACCCAATGTGTTAAATGACTGGGTTAAATTAAATCCACAGGGGTTCAAAGTGGGGGCCACCAGGGGCGCAATTGGAAAGGAGAGTGAAATCACCGTTGACAAAGACAGCCTTGATGAGCTTGACGTAGGCCTTGTCCAGATCTCCCCGGCGCTCCGCGTTTCGGAAGATGGTTTCGGCTAGCTCAGCGAACTCCTCGAACCCTGTGACAAACGGTAGGATTCCCACCTTGCTCTTCTTAGAAATCTTCACCTCCTCCATTTGCCTGATCTGGCCCATCTGAAAAGATTTTGTGCCAGGGGACCCCCCCACACAAGATTTGTGTAGTTAAAACGTTTAAAAAATATTCCAAACTTTACACACAAAAAATGTCTAGATGAGCACAATAGACCACAATGGAAACAAGCTCCCATATTTTCAAATATCCAATGTATATAGTACGCTATATAAATATATATATCTGAGATATTGTTATTAACAGGGTTAAAGAGGCAAAACTGAATTTGATTCTATATTAAGAAATTTTGTTGGGGACCCCCTGGAACCCCCTCAAGCATAAAAATAATTAGCTGATGTACAAGCTCACAACGCATCGCTGAGCTTATAGATCAGCTTTTTTTATATCAATTTCGCAAGAAATTTAGTATTTTACTTTGGTACTGTACAGTAAGCATATTTTCATGCCTTATTACTTTTGCACTTTCACTCAAGTCAAATTTAAATACAGGCCTTTTACTTGTAACAAGAGTATTTTATATTGTAGTATTGCTACTTTTACTTAAGTAAAAACATCGGAGTACTTCCTCTACCACTTCCCCCACTCACAATGCACTTGTCGAAGTTCCTCTTGACGGTGACCAGGACGTTTCCCAGCGTGGTGCTGAGGTACGAGGCGGGGTCCACGTTCTCAGCCGTCCACACGTGGTGACTCATCTTCACCAGCATGTACAGCGAGTGGAAGCTGTCGATCTTGTCGCCCAGCGCGATGAGGCTGTTGAGCTCTGTCTCGATGCTCTGGAAGATCTTGTTCATCATCAGACGCACCAAGTCCTTCCTGGAAGACACCAACCACAGAGGAGGGGGGGAGGGAAGGTGCGAGAGCAATGACGGATAGTGACAGTGGTTCCCAACCTTTTTTCCTTGGACCCCCCCCCCCTTCATCTGACACAAGCTGAGACCCCCACACAGACACACAAACACGCGTATGTTTGAATATTAAAACCGCAAACACAAACATATGAACAAAGTGTCCTGTGCGTGGTAGTGTGTTTAGATATTGAGGATTGTGTATTGAGTATGAGGTGTGCTACGTCTGATTGCGCGTGTGTGTGTGTTTGTGTAGTAGCAGTAGTGTGAATGGTAGTGCTGTGAGAACAGGGACTACCAGGGGTGCAATGCTCACAGGACGGCCTTGCACGCCGTGCACGAACCTATTTGACCAGGAGCATGCGCAGGCACACGCATAGATTTAAAACTACTTTAAATTCACACCTCAAAAAGTTCTCAAAGGCTCCCGACTCACACCTGGCGAATTATCATAGGAATGAGTCTAGATGCATATCAATTGTCCATTGTGTGACCTGTAATGTGGGTGTTAAGCGACGTGCACGTCACGTCATTAAAATACAGTGCAACCACGTTCCAATTCAGCATTGCAGCACTGGGGACTACTCACTCTGAGGACACAGAGTGCCTGTGTTCTGACTGAGGAATAATTCTGGACTGCACCACTCCATCCGGTTCCTCCATCTCAGGCTGTCAGGAGACAGAAAGCCAATGCAAACATCAGCAGTTAATACGACATATGACACTGTGACATAACGCTCCTTATTTCTTTCTTTCTTTCTTTCTTTACAATTTCAGAAACTGACATAAATTATTATAGCAGAAGATCATTTTTGATACATTAACCTAGGTACAATATTTATTTTGACATTTTCCCATGAACCACCTGGCTGTAATTGTGCCATGCACCACTGGCTAAGTAATATACAGCATGTGAGCAGATATGTACCCGAGCGATGGGTGGTGTAATGGTGGCCATTGGTGGGTGAGGCAGATATGTACCTGAGCGAGGGGTGGTGTAATGGTGGGTGAAGCAGATATGTACCTGAGCGAGGGGTGGTGTAATGGTGGGGTGCTGCTGGAGCTTGAAGAACTTGCTGATAAAGTCCTGTTCTGCCAGACACAGAGGTTCCAGCTCACTGAGGACCTGCTCGAATATCTGCAGAGAAGCACACACCAGGTTTCATTTAACTGACCAGCATCTTTATGGACAGTGTGTTGATATTTGATAGGGAGGGATTGGGCATGTCTTCAACAAGCTTGCTTAACTACATTACACTCAGACAGAGAAGCAGTTAACACTAACCAATGGCAATTAAGACAGATTGAATTTCCCGATCCAGTGCAGAAGTAGAAAAAAGGTCATAAGTCAAATATTTCTGTGGTGTATTGGCAATGTGCACTATACATTTGGCGCTGATCAGTCCAGCTGTTTGCGATTTGCTTTTCTATCTCCGGACACACACACAGACCCTCTTTTCTAGGCAGCTAGACTCCTGCAGCCATGTCGTAAAACAGGTCCCTCCGACTAGCTCACCTTGTCAAACTTGGTGCGGTCGGCTACGTCGAGGTCGGATGCCGACATGTTGCCCATGTCGAGCAGCGAGGAGGACTGGGAACGTCTGCTGCTGGAGCCCTGCACCGCAAGCTTGTTCAGACTGGACGTGGAGCCTGTCAGCTTCCCAGAGCTGCCATGTAGGCCGCCGTGCAGGCCTGGGCCACCACAAGGATTAAACATGGCCATTAGAAGTGTCTTGTTGTGCAGTGATTCTCAACCTTTTTCCATTTGACCGACCCCCAGTTTGATTTTGCACAAGGCCTCGGACACCCATTTGATACCATTTCGTTCATCTCTGGAACCCCAATCTATTATTGTTAAATCCTCAGTGTTTATTTCACTGTGAGAGTGTACAAATGGAACCAAATTGGTTCCATTCGTACACTCTCAAGAGTTACAGACCCGTAAGAGTCCAATTGGACCCATGGTGGTCCCTGGACCAGACTTTGAGAAACAGTGTTGTTGTGGAAACTGTTTTAGGGATCTCAGTCCAGCCACAATGTAGGCCCAATGAGAGAGAGTTAACCCCATGAACCCCTAGCATACCTTTTCTGGGCACATCATAATAGGCAAAGATTTGTTGTAGGGGGAAAAGGGAGGGGACCAAGACCCCTGGGGGACCTCGGTCAAGTATACAGGGTTTATGTGGTTAAGTGCATTCAAAACACAGACACCGCATTCTCAAAGGTGAAGCTGAGATTAAGAGTGTTAGCCATTGTAGTGGGGCTTCATTCAGCTGCACTGGCACATGGCAGAGTACAAGGGTGAAAGATACTTTTATAGCAGCGATTCTCAACCTTTTTCATTTTAAGGACCCCCAGTTTGATATGCATTTAGGCCACTGAACCCCATTCTGATACAATTTTAATCTAACTTTGAAAGTGTACATACCCTTACAGGTCCATTTGTACACTATTAAGTAGTCTCTCGTAGTCAGACTTTCAGAGATCTCCGCCTACTGATAAGTCTGGTGACGTTCCAATTCTGTGTGGGCTATAGGTGTATGGTTAACAATTCAGAAAACAAATAAAAATCATGCATTGCAGAACCAATATGAAAAACGGAGGACTATCCTTCCTAATCTGGGCCGGAGGCATTCAGTCGATCTGGTAAAGGCTGTAAAGGTGTGTCCTAAAAAAAAAAAAAACAGTGGGCGTAGCATTGCCACCGGTTTGCCTTCGCCGGCCGTCCAAGCCCATACAATGAATTTATGTATCCAGACAATTGATGGACAGAGATAGGTGGAGATATCCAATTGCCTGGCTATGTGAGACTACTCTCTGAGTTACAGACCTGTAAGGGTCCATTTGGTTCCTAACCATCAATCATTTAGTTGGTAACCCTCCCCCCCTCCCAAGGACCCCTGGGGACCCCAGACCCCACATTGAGAACCACTGCTGTATAGGAAGAAGCCAGGGGTTTCCTGAGTGGAAGGTAATCTGTCTGAGTACTGAGGAGCAGTGAATACTTACTTTCCGTTTCTTGTTTGAGTGCACTCTCTTTCCGCGGAAGCGTGGCTGGTGGCCGGTTAGAAAAAAGGGAATGCGTCAAAGACAGAGAGAGGTTAGGCTTAAAACATGCAGCATGTTTGTGGTGGTGCTGGGGTGACGCTATAGATGTTAGCTGGAACAAGCTAACAACAAACGCAGACATAGGCATGCACAGCACAGCAGTTTAGGTGGCACTGTGGCTCGGTCAGTTCTTTAGAAAACAATTTCTTTTTTTTACTTCGGAAGGATAACAAGCTAACAGTGAATGCAAAAAAAGCAAAGCCCCCCCCCCCCAAAAAACAACTTTACGTCAGTTGTGTTCCTATAATTGCTTGGCCAAGCCGGATGCAGTATGCACCGCAGTGGATTCGCACACCTAGATTCCGCAGTGGTGGACAGGAACTTTACCCCTGTGCCACTTGAGTGCCCAAAATCCAAATCCCAACCAAGAGCCTTGCCTTACCACTGATACCATAAAACTAGTCAGAGGAAGCATTCTGAAAGGGTTAAACATGAAGACGTTCACAAAGTTGGCAGACTCAGATGGGAAAAGATGCCACATAGACAGAGTGACCACAATGATGTGGTGTGTTTTTCAGCAAGGGACAGTAAATAGGTATAAAGTTCATTTTGTACTCCATCACACAGCAACAGCGTTGCTCTGTGTCACTTGCAGAAAACAGCACATCTACAACCTCACGAGCTTGAACAACTGCTCTTGTTGACAAGCGACACTGTCGTGCGATGGAGTATAAAACATCAGTCTTAATGGTGTTCAACTTGTAATATTCTTTCCATGGTCAGAACGATCAAACCTTTTTTTTCCTCGACATAATGATAAGAGGTAGATATTAGCTCATGGACAAACCATGCCGTCAATTATGCATTTAACAACAATAAAAGGCATGATAAAAGTATCAAATGATAAAAACAATAACAACAATATCATTTCACAACATGCATACGTCTTTCTATGACACCTTCTTCTTACCAAACTTGCCCTTCGCCTCCTTGGTTGTACCCGCCATCTTTATCTTGGCGACCTCAAAGAAATCTTTGATTTCCCGTTCATACAATCTTGTCATGTAGTCAACATAGGTCTAAGACACGAGACACAAAGTTAGCTTGGACAGAGAAGTGAGATTGATACCACAAGGCATGTCTATGAACTAATTTAAAAGGAATTCTCTTCAATGTGTCTTATCTGTACACCCCAAAATCAACAGCCATTCTGACCTCTGCCACTGGAGTATCTAGTTTTACTGGATCTAAACAAATATGGTAAAAAAAACATTTTACTCAGATGATGATGAAAGGTGTTGATGTTATCAACACCTTTTTGTCAGTTGACATGATTAATGTCACACATTGACAGTGGTGTTTTCCTTTTAATCAGTAAACATACAGGAGAACCAGAGTAAAATGAGGGTACTGACCTAAAAGCCAAACATTTCCGTTTGGCTTTTAGGCTTTGTAAACAAAAATTGCACAGGGCAGATATGACACATAAATATACAAATAAATGAAGTCCATGGCCAGTACCAATAATACAAATAAATAATGTAGCCTACTATGGCCAAAATAGGCCATATAAAAATAAAAATAAAAAGATGAATTTATACAGATGACACGAAACTATCTCAATTTGCATTTAGGCAATTACTGTATGTAAGAATTGTGACAGGCATACCCTGGACAGGCCTTCGTACTTCTCCCGGTGGGTGTTCTTGAGCCATTCCATGAGCTTGGCGTAGCGCAGCAGGTCTCTGTGGAGGGGGCTGTGTTTGGGTAGGGTGAGTTCGGTCGTGTGCTGAGACAGGGTGGAGCTCTGGTCATGGCCCTGGACAAAACAATGGACAAGATTAGAGCCAAGCCGATATAATGGCTCGGCCCGATATAGCTATAATTTTACTTGACCAAAAATGTCATTACTAAATACATTTTTGGAAAACTTTTTCAAATGGCTCAGAATTTATTTTCCAATTTTTTACAAAATGTGGGTCAAGACATCGTTAATTGGTGGTGGTAGTCTCTCCGAAATTGGGGTCTGACCCAAAAATCCGCCATCGGTTGGGCTCTAGAGTCTAGACACAATACAGTCAATACTCAGTGACAGTGACTCACAAACACACATACCCAATCCTTACGTACACTCTTTGTGTATACTTTGTGTACACAGTACATACACTAAAAACACTGGCAGTCGAAGGTGGACAGGAATTATATTAAGATTAAATAATAATTACGAATAACAACAACAAGCCATACGTTAGTAAGGATCTAGGTCATGGTGATCATATTAACAGCTTAAACAAGCCCATGTTTCTGACAAATACCATGTTGATTTGCTCTCCATTTCCTTTTTTGTGACACTGCACTCACTCTCTACCGGTGGCACCTAGGCCCAGGCATGCAAGCAGAGCAGACAGGCAGAAGATTTCATGACAAGTATGAACCCCTTCGCACAGCTAAGACACATTAACACCCCAGTGCAGAAAGCAGAGAGCAACGCGCCAGGGCCTTGGATGGAGGAGAGAGACGGTCCGCATCTCCTTGGCTTTGGGATCGGATGAAGAGGAAGATGTTATGAGCGTATCCCATGCACATAATCAATGGCATACGGCTGGGAGTGCTTGAGTTAATGGCATGTCAGTTTCAGGGAGAGGGGCGCAGGATGAGCTTGTGAGAGGCCAAACATAGTAGTGGGGAGGGTGGGGTGGCATTGCTGTGAGGGTACTCACGGGAAGTGACAGACAGGAGGACCTATAGAACTGAGGGATGGTCATTTTGAAGTGACTGAAGTGGTTGAACTGACACAGAGACAGAGAGCAGAGTGGGGTGATTCAAAGTGAGCCACACACAGGAAGTAGACGGCACAGGAAAAGCACAGCAAGACGGTTCACAGCGAACCAGCAAGTCAACGAGGAGAGAGAGAGGGAGAGAGAGAGGGGGGGGGCTTGCAAAAACAGGAAACACCGGGGCACTCCCGTGGTGCGGCAGACTAATCTGCGAACTGTGTCCTCACAACTTCACGAGTTTGACTCCGGCTCTCATTCTGCTGAAACGGCACTGCCTCTCTCTCGTGTAATTCTTCAGTCAGTCTTACTGAGTTAAGCTCCTACTGGCTAACCTTACAAATAAATGTACAAATTATTTCTGTGGCTCCCAAGTCTCCAACAGATAACACAAGATTTCACATGAAAATACATTGCAAAAGTTAAATGTTTAATCCCAGTGCTTTACAGGGATAATTATGTTCACAGATGCATACAGATTGTTCTTACACTGGGGACAAATAATCTTTTTGAGAAGGCGTTGCTTCTTACAAGCCGATGCATGGAAAACCTGAAGAGAACACCACAACTGCAGACTGCTCTTACAGTATATGTTTTTTTTTCAATGACTCATAAATAAAGTGAGTGCAATAGACTTCAAGGAAGATGTCATTTTGAATTTTTGACAATAGGTGTGGTGCTCCACCTCAGCAATTCATCCCCCAGGGGTCGAGTGCAGTGGTTCTCAAACCTTCTGGGTTCCTTGAGGGAGTTGCAAATGGACCCTCACCCTTACAGGTTTGTAACTCTGAGAGTTACCTTACGGGTCCATTTGGTTCCATTTGTATAATACTGTACGGACACTGACTCTATCACTCTTGTTTTCTATTCCTCAGTAATACTGTATGGTAATACTGTTGGCACTGTCACCTCACGTTACCTGTGTATTCTGCGATGTCGTAAATGAGAACAAAACATCAAACTCACTCTCTTATGTTAAACACTCTATACTAGGCCCCCTGCTTTTTCACTCTACACTAAACGTCTTCGCCAAAAATAGCCTATCTACAAGCGAATTGGATACTGGATATTTTTGCGGAATGTTTGCCCACAGAATAGAGATGCTAGGGTTCAAGTGGTATACCTTGTTTTCTGAATTTAGTAGCTGCGTGCTCACAGCTTCAGTGAAAAAAAAGCATTGGAAATCTGTCGAGGGAACCCATTGCTAAAAGACATCTGAGTTTTAGGACGACAAACTATGGCAAACTATCATGGCGTCATCTGTATTGGGTGTATGGCTATTGGCTATTGTTACTGATTGTTACTGTTACTGACAATCACACAAACTGTAACCTTCCAACATTAACTCTCTGGCTGCCAAGAACGAGTTATCACGAGTATTTTTCTGAATGCCCTGGCTGCCAAGAACATGTTTTCTTTTTTGAAAAACAAATTCAGAACCCAAGATATCGTGATCCGAAGATTTGCTGCTCCATTCACTTCTTGTTTAACTTATTACTTAAAAGGCTGTATCTCGGCTCCTATGTACTTTATTTTTTACTATGTATTTTTGGCCCAGACATGCTATTTTCAAAGGCAGACAATTAATGTCAATGAGGTCGCGATGACCTCGTTGACATTTGTGAAACCACAGTATAACCCTCAGTGATTAGCAATCATCAGGGGATCAATCATAATGGAGATAAATATTCTGTGACTACTTGAAAAAGGTAAGAAAATCGAAGAATTGCTGGCAGTGGGCAAACGCGGCCAGAAATAAGTCTGTCAGTGAGAGAGTTTAGGCAATAACATATTGTCACTGTCAGGTAGAAATCTTATATCTCCATATTATGTTTTTTTGTGTAAATTAAGGCTCTACTTTGTTCTAGAAAAAAAACTAGCTGATCTATAAGCTCACATTGGCTATTTTCGCTATTTCCAAAACGGTTAGAAAGTGAAAATTAAACCTGAGTTTTAGGACGACAAGACTTGTGTCTGTGGGTTTACAAAGTATTGAACCAATGAAAAGTATTACAAAGAGCTTGTGACTAAATAGTAACTACATCTTTGGAAAACGGGTTGTATTTTCCATTTTCTGAAAAGTAACAGTTGTAGTAACAATGTTTCCAAACAACAGCGACGATACAATTAGAGTCAAACCAGGGAACAAGTGCTACATTTAAAAAGGATCATAGTAAAGTGAGCTTGTGTTAACGTGGTGGTGGTGTGCGTGTGTGTCTGTGTGTGTGTGTGTGTTTTACCTGGTGAACAAACACATTGTTGAGGTGGTTTGTGAGTCTTCTGGCGAACGTGTCTCTGAGCTCGCTGAACAGATGCTGCTGTTGTTTCACAGCCATGAGCTTGTCATGGCCTTGGGGGGAGGAGAAAGCAGTGTCTGGGTCATATATGACTTCAAAACAATATCAGCATTTATTTCAACCTTTTGCCTTGATTACGATCAATGAATGTTTAAAAAGGAAAACAACGTTGAAAATAGACATCTTCCAAGCTAACAGCTATTTTCACAATTTCTTTGTATCGCTATTTTTGCATGCCACCGTTGTATGACGAAGTATAATACTGGGCTTAAGTGGTTAATCAGACAAATGGGTTTAGTCGATTATGAAAGATCTATTTCAATTATATTTTTGTATTTTTTATTACTGCCCTCCAGGTTGAGAAGGAACAACCTATTTATTTATCTGACAACACAACAACAAGAAAGATGGTGCCTATTAGAGCTTGCAGCGTGTAAACCCACCTGGCCGCAGAGCCACGTTCATGCACTGCAGCAGAGCTTCGGAGGCGTTGATGCAGGCCTCGATGCCTTTAGGAGAGGACAGGTCTCCCTCCTGTAACGCCCGGATGTGTCCCTTGGAAAGGTCCATGTAGTTCTGCACGAGGAAAGGAAGAACACACAAATAACACAATTCAAGTCCATCTCCAAGTGAACACTTTCTTGCTCCTTTTGTCCACTAGATGGCGTATTGAGACAAGGTGAATCCCCAGCCCGAGTACAATTGCGTTCAAATGTTGACAGAAGTCTTGGTCTTTCCTTTGAGTGAACTGACGAGGATGCAGTGGTGAATGTCTTCCTTAAAGTGGTGCAAAAGATAATCAAACTCAATTAGTTCGATTAGTAATCGATCCCTATGTTGGGCATGTCATTATAAGCTAAAGTAGAGGAGCCGGATTGATAAAAGATGTGAGGGGACATTAATGGTGGGCGTGGCCAGACGATGACGTCACAAAGTTCACTGTCAAGTCCATGGTTATATCGTGGTTATATTACACTCTTCGTTTTGGTGTTGAATTAACTAAGTACTTTAGTGTGTTGTTAATTGATAATTATAAGGTTCTTTGATGAAGACCAAGAATGCCTAGATTGTAAATGTAAATGAAATTGTCTGACTGTCTATTTAAGGGAAAATCAAGTTTACTAGTTAGAAGAACTCCATGAAACATTGCATTTGTTTATAAAATGGAGCTTGATAGAGAAGCTACTTCAGTAGTACGGAATTAATTAAGATTTTGCAACTGTAGGAGTGCAGAGTTATACAGATACATTGATTTATTTGCTCTTAAACGTCGTCACTTTGCAATGGTCCGTGTAAAATAGCCTAAACATGGGCGAGATCGCTGGTTAACTTGGTGTCCACCAAACATATTTCTATGATTTTAAACCCAAAACCTTTTCACATTCTTACTGTCAAATGCCAAGACTGTTCTTTAAATCCCCAAACACACCGCAATGAGACTAATAAGTCTGCATTGGAAAAATCACTTGCTTTGGCTCATTCATTTTCGACTACTCTTCTCTGTTCATGTGTAGCAGCTACAGGTGACGGAGTCGAGGCAAGTGGTCTCTATGCAAAGCGGGTAGTCATCATCTATACACACCAATCAGCAGTTGATTTCAGTGTAAAAGGGCCATTCACGCAGTCAGGGCAGCAGAGAGACAGTGCGGAGCAGTCGTTACACAAATTGTGTAGGTACAGCCAGACTGAATCGTGGTGGTACATTAAAAAAGTCCAAACATTTGAAAAAGTTCAAAACCTTTCAAAGGCAGTGAAAATAGCAGATCTACAAGCTTAAACCGTGTTGCGATGTTGCTTATATTGCTTATATTTTAACTATTATTGCGTGGTTAATCGATTTGTTGCTATATATTTTTATATATATATATATATATATATATATATATATATATATATATATATATATTTAATTGCTTCTCAATTATTGGAAAAAATACAGTAATCAATAGGATAATAATAATAAGAAGAAGATATTCGACGGTCACAGTACTAGTTCCTTACCACCAGGAACTGGATCTCGTCCAGCAGCTTGCCGTTGTTGGTGTTGGAGATCTGGATGAGGCGGTTGCTCTGTGAGATCTGGTCCATCTGAAATCAGAATCCGAATAATTTTTAATGTCACATCACAGGTTTACAGGTGCAAAGAAGTGGGTGAAATTCTTTTTTGTGCAAACTCCATCGTTTGTGGTTTTCAGGAAAGGAGGGGTGGGGGCAGAGAGAGGGAGAGCAAGGAGGAAAAAACATAGGAAAGAAACATAAAATCACAGATATGTACATTTATACATATAGCATAAAAACCGAACAGGAGTGTACAAGGCGTAAAAGAAGCAGGTACATGAGCTTAGACATAAGGTGCAAAAGTAGCAGGTCTGTACATGAGGTTAGACATAAGGTGCAAAAAGATAGCAGCAGGTGAAGTAAATGAAGGTACCTGCTCCTTGACACTCTGCAGCATCTCCTCGTAGCTGCTCAGCTTGCCCTCGATGGTGTCCACCTCGCCCAGCGCCTCATCCAGGAGCTGCATCAGGATGTTCACCTGCTTCTCTGATGCCATGATGGACTGGATGTTGGCCTGGAGGGAGAGAGAGAGAGAGAGAGGGAGAGAGAGAGAGAGATAGTGTGGCATGTTTATTTTGTTGTTGACTCAAAGACGCCTGAATTGATATGTATTTGGTTGTTTTTGTGCCACGGTCGGATCCCATACAAGATTTGTGTTGTTAAAATGTGTCAAAAATATAAGAAAATGTATTTTCAGTTAATTTCCCATCCATACTTCATGGTTATGTTAATAATAATAATAATAATAATATTTAAGTTCGACACAAATCTCAAAGTGCTACAGACAAAGAAAAACATTTGCATAAAACGTCACAAATCTAAAAAGTACATACAAATATATATAAAGGCATAAAGCCTAAGGGGTACAGCCAGTGTAACTAGTGTAGCTTAAATAAACGCTTTGTTAAATAGGTACGCATTTAGTGCTCTTTTAAAAACTTTCAAAATCTTAAGGAACATTTCACTTACCCCATCTAGCACCTGCAGCTCGCTGGTGAGCTTCTCTGCGAAGGCCTCTGCGTTGGAGATGGCACACTCACACACCTCCATCATGCCCTCGATGTCCTGCTCCTCCCGTGCGTTCAGCTCCTGATAGTCGTCTAGGGCATCCTCGTCGACCCCGGCAACGCTCTGGCTCTCGCCACTCGGCACGGATTCTAACGGGGGAGGGAGGACAGGAAACGAAGTAGGGGTGCAACAGTTAATTGAGATAATAAATTTAATCTGTTATCAAAAATAATCGATTTAATGAAATAATCGATGAAAAAATCGTGCCCTATTTTGGCAAATGTGAAAATAAAATAAAAACATTTAAATGGTGAAAATAGCAGATCACGCTTCTCGATTATTCGATAAATCGAAAATAATGGATAGTTTCAGCCCTACAGTACATGGCCACAGTGTACAGTACCGTACACTCTCTCATTGCTCCTTTCGCTCATATGTAGCTTACACTTTCCCACAAATGAACAGTCACTTAACAGGGATGTGCGATGCCAATCATGCCAATCGATTTTCACAGATCATTTGAATGACTTTATGTATCAACCCGGTTACCAATCTGTTCCCAGAACACAAATACAATGTCCCTGCACATCCCCGTTTTAATGACAAACACTCATCCATGCACTCCATGGAGAGCCAAACTCCAAAGAGCGACAGGACTTTAGGGATTGTCAGTCTATCATGGGGATGGGAGGTTGATGCCGTGAGAATGCATATCATCGCTGCCGGTTGGAAACCTTGTATGACAAAAACGGCTATGGGAAAATATTACCTGTGTTTAATGGAAATAATCTAGTAATTATTCACAAGGTCTTGTTAATACTTTTCACTAGTTAATTTTTAACTTTTTCTGTTTTTCTCATTGTTCTCCCTCTCTCTGCCTGTCCCTTTTCTGAAAACAACTACCGGTAAATGATTGAGCTTGCACAAAAGCTAATGATTTACACCTGTAAACCTGTGATGTGAGAATAAAACTGATCCTGTTATATATATATATATATATATATATATATATATATATATATATATATATATATATATATATATATATATTTATTTATAAAACCCACAGACAGTTTTAAAAAATAGCCGATCTACAAGCTTGCAAAGTGCTGTGAGCTTGTAGATTGGCTACTTTTCCTACCTTTTTGTGGCACTCTCGTATGAAAAAATAGAGCATTAATTTACCAAAAAGGAAGGGGAAAAAAAGTTGTAATATGGAGATTCAAGGTTTCTGCCCAACAGCGACGAAATGTAGTGAAATGAGCAGAGAAAGTGAAGTCCTACCAACCTTCCGCTTTAGGAAGTTCTGGCCGGAGAAAGTTTTAAAGAGAGAAGAGTGAGAATAAGGAAAGAGTTAAGCCACAAGAAAAAAAAAACACAGCACACATCAGGACAGGAGAAGAGACAGCACAATATCGGTCCCTAAACATGCCATTTAAAAAAAATAAAGAAGAAAAAAGGAAGCTCATGGTTGGTGGTAAATAACAGACAGTACTGTTCTGCTCTTTAATAGTTAGTCTTTTGGCAAAAACATTTAAAGTTTTTAAATCAATCCTTCACCTGAAGAACAATGCAGGTCGACTAAATAATGGTTCAGGAGAATAATCGATTATTTTATAAAATAATCAATCCCAATTTTGGGCAGGTCATTATAGGCAAAATGTTTCAAAAATGTAGTGAAAATAGCTGATCTACACTCTCACAGCTTGTAGATCTTCTATTTACACTTGTTGGCAATGTATATAATAAAGCTTAAAGCATTAGTTCACCCAAAAAAGACTATCAATTACACACCCATGAAGCCTTGAATTCATTGAGATTTTTTTGTTTTTGTCGCATTCCTAAGCCAATAATTTGATGACCGGCGGAGTCTCCTACTGAGTCTCCTATTGACCTTTTATTGCCTTAGGAATGCGATAAAAAAAAATCTCCACGAATTCAAGAAAATAAGTAATTTTTTGTATGACCTACTCCTCTAAGTGGTTAATCGATTTGTTGAAATTTAAATTCAAAATTCAAAACACGCTTCTTGGTTATTCGATTAATCAAAAAAGTAATCAACAGAATAATTGCTAATAAAATAACTGATAGATGCAGCCGTAGAAACATAAAGTACAATGATGAGCTTTTCTGGTTGGTTCCACTCGATGGGTGGGCTGAGGACAGAGTTGCGTCTCTTACCTTCCAGCAGCTGAGAACTGACGTTCACAAACTCCACCTTCTTCCTCAGGTAGCGCTGGTTGAGCTTCCAGATGCAGGAGATGAAGGCGTTCTTCTCAGCTGTGCTGCTGGCCACCCAGCGGTAGACCTTCTCAAAATGAAGGTCAAAATCTGGGTTCTCCTGCACCATGGGGGGAAAAAACACACACAGAATATCCCACAATCACAGAGTTCAATCAATGTCTGTTCTTTGTTGTTATGTCTGTTTGTACAAGACAAAGGACCACAATGGAAATATGTTTTGACTATTTTTTATCCTTGACGTTTCATTTCAGTGAATGCATTGTATTGTACTTATACTTCTATTTTTTAACATAACGATCAAAATGTGCATGATTGCCAGCCTAGTTCAATCACTTGGCAGAGCTCATCAAACAATACATCCATGGGATCAAAAGTATGCGACACATGCACAATCATGGATTTCTTCTTCCTTGAGGTGAAAACATGCAATTTAATTTCATTGCCTCTTATTGTAGGCATGGACATGCATGTGGGTTCCCATGAACCATCCAATGTAGCAGTGTGAGTGCCTACCAGGCTACTTTGCAATGCATAACAGGTGTCAATGTGTATGTATAGAACAATAGACTAGGCAGCCGCAGCACCCACCCACTTTGCATAACATATGTTTACCTACATCGTCACATACACAACTCACAGAGCAGTTTGACTGATGCAGTGCTGCAAATGAGTGAGAGATTTGTCCAAAGCAATGTGTCAGGATTAATAGTAGTAATAATAATTGTGGCTGCACTCCGTTGCGGTATTTGTATAATCACAGTTACAGTGAAATCTGGTATCTGTATTTAACCCATCCTAAGTAGGAGCAGTGGGCAGATACGGGTGCAGCGCCTTGGGGAGCAGTTAGGGATTAAGTACCTTGCTCAGGGACCAGGGTTGAGATCTACACACGCAAGTTACTCTGCAAAATCCTCTGTGTTCATTTAACTTTGAGAGTGTGCAAATGGAACCAAACCATTAGTAGGCTCTCCAAGTTACAGACCTGTAAGAGTCTCTTTGGACCCCTGGTGGTCCCCTAACCTGACGTTGAGAGCCATTGCTTTGAAGCGATGAGGAGCTTTATGATTGCTTGTTAAATGTCACGAGAGATAGCTTCTCTTATTCTCAAAAAGTTAGGAGCACCAGCAAAAATCTACGCTCAACGACAAAAAAAAAAACATACAGTACTTAACCCCAGGACTTGAGTCATAGAATAGATACTCCTGGTCAAATATTACTAGTGAAAAGTTGCTTTGTCAAACTTGTACTTGAGTCAGAAGTACAAATTACAAAGCATTTTTTCTTTTCAATATAACTTATAACAAATACATTATGAATTAACCACTTATGCCCTGTTTATTTTGGTTATTTGAAATATAGCAAAAAATAGCAGATATACAGGCTCATAACATGTTGCATTGCAGATCACGATGCGTTGTGAGCTTGTAGATCTGCTTATTTTCACTGTTTCTTGAAAAGTTTTGAACATTTCTGGAAATCTAGTTTTTGGGGTAAAGTATCAATACGACAATGCACTGACATTAAAAAGGAAGTGCACTTTGTCATTTGTACTTTTGAATACTTCAGTATTTAACACAAGTACAAATGTAACAACTTTCACTTGTAGTTGGGGTAGTATAAGACCAGGAAGAATATCTCTATCACTTTGACTCAAGTACTGGGGTTGAGTACTTTGTCCACGCCTCCAATATTTTCAAGTGGGCCGTGATCCAGAAAAGCTTGGGAACGGCTGGTTTAGGAGAGTAATGCTCACTGAGTGAGCGAGACATGGCTCTGACCTTGCTTGCATCTTTGGCATCCACTTGTGTCAGGTCTCGAAGCTCCCAGGCCATCTGTCGCTTGTAGAAATCCCCTTTGTCCGACTTCTTCACCTTAACCACCTTGGCCTGGACAGGCCTCTCTGTTGTGACTTGAATAAAAAGGATGCAATGTTTTATTTTTCAAGAAAAAACATTTTCACTATTTTTGAAATAGGCTTTAAGAAGCTAAATATGGTTTCCCACAGTCCTGACAGCATCAGCAGTCATTCTCCTGAAGCGTGTGGCTTGATCCTTACTCTATCCTTATTCTGTTTGTTTTGCAGTCGGACAGTTAGAGTAGAAGAGCTGTTATTTTGCTTCTGCAGTCTGTCTGCTAACCTAATGGTTTGTGCACGAGCACGCGGACAATGGCTGATTTAGGACTTGGAACTTGCAACAAACAACCTTATATACAATAATAATAACTCTATTGTTATAAAAGTTACTACATAAAGATGTGGTATAACAATTAATAGAAAAGCATGTGGAATCAAATGTTACAGGTGCACACAGAAATGCTTATAATCCTTTTTGTGCAGGCTTCATCCTTGAATGTTTCACTTAGAGGATATTTAGTGAACATTTTATCTGGAGACAGAGAGTACTCCTTTTCGATCAAGAGCTCTTTCATGGTTCAAGGTCTCTTAGAATGGAGAGAAACAATGTATCATTTAAGGCATGTGAAACACAGCTTTGGTGTGTTTCTTAAACGTGAGAGCAGTTTTTCATTCAAAAGTCTCAAGAGGAAAGTTGACAGTGAAAACATAACATTCAAAGAATGGAATTAGAAATATTTGTCATCATACCTGATTTAATCAATTCAAAAGTAGTGTTGCCTACCATTGCTCTAAAAAAAAACCCCCCCCGAAAAAATCTCCTGGATTCTGAAAGTCCAATGTTGGCAGCCCTGCATGTGTGTCATGTGTCAGACCTTCATAACCAGAAGGTCTGAACCATTAGAGCTGTTCGGTGTATTAAGACTCTTACCTGTAGCGCACAAGAAGCAGTTCTTCTTCTTCTTGCCTGCCTTGCAGACGTTAACGATGCTGAGGAGGCGCTCATCGTTGGGTGTGAAGATGTCCCTCTGGAGGGCATGCTTGATGGCTGTCATGGTGGATGCTGTGACAGGAGACACGCCGTCTGACCATTAGAACACAGCCTTGTTTTTTTACCCCGTTTCTCCCCAATTTAGTCTTTATGTCAATTAATTCCTACACACACACACATTGCTTTGTGTTGTCTCGTACATATGAGAAAGTTGGAGAGAAACACCGACCTAAACCTAGGTGTTTTCCCCCCCTAGAATGATAACAAGAGACCGTCGTCGACAAAATGAATACCACTGTGTTTATTCCATCATTGCTGTTGACACACAATGCTTCTAAAACCAAGTCATCAGAAAAAGCAAAAAGCTAAATAATTCTTCACAAAGAACCACTGGTGTCCTTCTGGCGTTTAGCTGCTAGCTATTTGTTAAGTTTAGTTAGCATGGATTGCGACTGTCAACAAAACGCAAATAGAGTTACAGCTACTTTACTACTAAACACCGTACTAAATGTCCTATCTGTCTTTCGTTCATCTTTAGGAAAAGAAAAAGGCACCAAAACAGACAGTATGTATGTATGTATTACCTCAATGCTTCCAAATGTTGACAAGTGACTACTGGATCCGGACTTCCTGTTTCCTACAGCTGGATGTGTCACGTGACAAAACCCGAGCACGGACCGGGGCCCCGCCCCCACCAACCAATGGTTGTTGTTTTCTTCATAGTTTATTGATAGAAACAACAAGTGCACAAAATACATCACTTATTTATGTGATTTTTGCATTATACGGGACAAGCACATAAAGAAGGACACAAACGATAAAAGACAGTATTGGAAATGTGATATATAATAGGCCTGTTATTTTAACAACGTTTTTCTTTAGTTTATAAGATTCATGGATCTAATTAACATCGTAAATTTCAAGAGAAAATGAGCACGAGCAAGCCCAGGAAATGAATAGATTTGGAAAATGTTTGTGAATGACGAATATTGGTCCAGGATGATGACGTTGATAAGCAATACAAGAGCGCCATCTTCTAGATGAATATAGTAAAAGATAATATCCCTCAGCACAGATTGACATAAAGAGAGACTAGAGGTCTGTCCAAAATGTCCTTGAGATATTCAGTAAAAAAGTAGATGGGGAAACATTTCTAGTTTGCTGTCAAACACATACAGCAGTGGACCCCAAATTGATATGCATTAGGCTGTGGGCAGTGGTGTAAAGTAACTAAGTAGCTCAAGTACAATACTTTTTTAAAGATATTTTTACTTTACTTACAGATTTCAATACTTGTATTTCTACTCCACATCTCAAGAAAATATTGTACTTTTTTTTATTACAAAACATACATTAACCACCCTTTAATTGGCTATTTGAAAATAGCCGATCTACAAGCTCTCAATGCGTTGTAGCTTGTAGAGCTGCTATTTTCAAATGTTTTTTTTTATACACCTCCTGAAATGGGACATTCTGCATAATGAGTAGCCTACTTTCACTTTTGGTGCTTTAAGTAGGCTATATTTTGAAGCCAATACTTTTGTACTTTTTGTCAAGTACATTTTCAATAACGGACTCTTACTTGTAAGAGTATTTCTACATTGTGGTATTGATACCACAATGTAGGGGGGGGGGGGTAACCCGAAGAGTAGGCCCCTGAGAAGTCTGGGCACATAAGCACCTCTGTTAAATTGGTATACCCCCAAAAAATATTAAATGTATGCTTTGGTAAATGGTCTGAAATAAGGTAAAGTAGGCTATACATGATTTGAACATGCTTGAACTTTTGACACAATTGCTACAAATTGCTACTACACATGTGCCAGTCATGGCATAAACAATAAGTAAATGTAGGCCTGATAATGTACTGTCTGAGCATGTCCATATTTGGAATCCAAGCACACAAACAAACACCTGATGAATGAAGCCTTACACATTATTGTTGATTAAATACAAATTACGGGAGAGCAGTATATCGTGTGCGGACTGCGGACATCCCTTCTTCTTCACTTGATTATGTTTTGGGTCCAGCACTGCGTGCAAATAACTGTGGTGATGTGCAGGCATATCCTACCAAATTTACTGTTGCTCTATCTACATATTGGAGCTAAAATAATTAAATGTCACAATAACCATACATATGGCTTTGACAGGCAAAGCCATATAGCAGCAATTCAAAACCTGTGGACAGAGGCCCACTTGTGGGTTGTGAGGATATTGCATGTGGGCCCAATATAATTGGCAAATACTAAGATTGTATTGATAATATAACATTAATATTTAAAGAAAATAATGTAAAAATAAATAATGGTATTTTTCTTTAGAAATAAAATAGAGGTTTCACTGTGTCTTTGACTGTTGTTCCATTGATCCAGGTAGAGTAGAAGAGCTGTTACTTTGCTGCTGCTGCATTCTGTCTACTAACCCATAGTTACTGTGCTACCTTGGTTCGTGCATGAGCACATGGACTCACTCAGAAATCCGAAATAGCACCTTCCTAGCGCTCTTATTTGTAAGTATGTGGACTCATCTCTCTCTCTTGGTACATGCATTTGAGTAGCTCTAAAGATGATATAGTAGACATCTACCAGAGGGAGTTTCTGGGCCTGAGGGAGCATCTCCAGTCAGCTGACCAGAAGAGGCTAAAGCACTCCAAGGAGCTATACGAGATGAAGGGGGCCATTACAGAGCTGCAGGCCCACAGTAGGAATAGTGGTCAGTTACAGTTTTGACTATTATGTAAACTTGACACCAGTCACAACTGGGTGCATGCACATGGGGAGCAAGAGAAAAAAGAAAATCAAAACGAAAAAGGTATCCTGTGGTGATAGTTCTTTACTGTCAAAGTTCTTTGAACAGCTCATAAGTGTTGGTCTCCATAGCCATTTCCAGAGCAGAGCACAGGTTCTGGAGAAGTACTTTTGCTTCTTCAACTTCAGAGGGCAGCGCTATGCCCACAGAAAGCAGCACTTAGGGCAAACCTGTGTAATTAGTGTGGTTGCCTGAATGGGCAACCAGACTATAGTACTCTACCGACTTTCTAGATAAACTTTTTTCTTACTCGCTACTCCTCCCACAGTTTATTTTTCCCAATTTCGTGGGACCAGACTATAGTACTCTACCGACTTTCTAGATAAACTTTTTTCTTACTCGCTACTCCTCCCACAGTTTATTTTTCCCAATTTCGTGCCATATGTCATAATGACCGGCTTCATCGGGAATACACTGCTTGTACTTTGCTAAGAGATTGGTTGCATAGTTTTATTGATATTGATTTATTAGTGCATTAAATTTCCCCATCCACTTTAATGGAAAAGGGAAAAAACTCAAATTCAAGTATTTTTTTCTCAGAAACCGTAAGAGCTAGAGTTACCAGATTTGGAGGGGAGGTTCATAGTTTATTGCCAAATTATTGAAAGAAATATTACACCATTCGGCCTTATGGTGGCGCTATAACAGCCCACTTTACCTTTTGGCCTATACCTCTTGAACCGTAGGTCGTAAAATAAAAATCTTTTTTTCCCTAGATTCCTTGGGTCATTACGCAACTCCCCATATAGGCCACGCCCATTTGCGTCTGGATAGATTTTTTTGATATTGATTTATAAGTGCATTAAATTTCCCCATCCACTTTAATGGGAATTGCAAAAACTCCCATTCAAGTATTTTTTTCTCGGAAACCGTAAGGGCTACAGTTACAAGACTTGGAGGGGAGGTTAATAGTTTATTGCAAAATTATTAAAAAAAGAATCACACCAGTCGGCCACATGGTGGCGCTATAACAGCCCACTTTACGTTTTGGCCTATAACTCTTGAACCGTAGGTCGTAGAATAAAACATATTTTCCCCTGGATTTCTTGGGTCATGACGCAGCTCCCCATATAGGCCACGCCCATTTCCGTCTGGATAGATTTTCTGCCATTTTGAATTTTCTTCAAAACACACTTTTAGCTCCTCCTCCTACAGATTTTGTCCAAATCTCACAAAAGTCGGTACACATGATCTATGGACCCATGCGATAAACATATCCAAGTCAAATTTTGATAGTCATTACCGTTCGTCCGTAAATGGCTTCCAAAGTTAGCGGAAGGGGCCCGTTTTACAAAAAAGGCCACAAATCACGAACAAAACGTCCAATCAATCCCAAATTTGAATCAAATGTCGAGGGTGCTTTACTCAACGAATCCCCAAAAGTATTTCCACTTTGATCGATAGGAGGGGACACAAATGCGCAAAATGTAACCGTTTGATGCAAAAACATGATTTTTGGGGGGATCTGTTCTCTCAAAAAGAAAAGCAAGTGATCTCAGGAGTGACATGACGATGTCATTGGCCCGCTACATTTTTGGGAGGGGCCTGTTTCTTTAGTGGGAGGGGCCTATTTCCTCAAATCAAAACGGCACGTGTCACGAACGCGGGATCCGATCGGCACCGAATTCAAATCGCACGTCGCGCGGCCTCCGCCGGTATTCCTCCTGGCGTATTCCTCGAGTCCTGGCGGCAGCGACCTGCGACCGGCGTCGGCGCAACCACACTTTGCAATTGCCCAGAATTGCGACGCGTCTAGTTACAGTTGTAGTCCAGTTTGGGGATAAGGTCAACATTCAAGATGCTTAAGAGCTGTTGGGAGAATGCAACAGGAACTTGTGCCTATAGAGGGAAAATAATATATTCTGCAAATAACCGCCATCAGATTGAAAATTGCCTAGCCTTAATAATCCTCTCATGAGGACTGATAATGGTGCATCCTCAAAAAAAAAATATTGCTGGAAGGTTCATATTAACAGGACCATACAAAGCATATTTGAAAACAAAAAGATAATCTAAGTAAGGAACAACTGTGTACTTGAATCTACCCACATCTTCCCACAACACCATTCCAACACCACTCCTTCCTCCTAACACCAGGGGATGTGCCATCCCCTGGTGTTAGGAGGAAGCAGGAGTTCCCCTCCATCTCTTTCTCTGCCTGTCTGTGTGTGCCAGTTAATCAGTCTATCTCTAGCGGATGGCTGCCAAGCAGGGTGTGGCCCTTGTGGAGGACAGGCAAAGGATGAGCCTCTGTGTTGAACACCCAGTTCTCCAACGGCAACAGGTCATCACTGGAGAACAACAGGTACAGATACTTGAGTGTCTCGGCCAGAAAGAAGCTCTGCTGCACATCGTCGTGGGAAGGATTGGACGAGTAGACGTCTCTCAGCCCAGAGAAACCTCCACTCACCCTGCAGTGCTTTTCTATAGCCTGTGCAGCCTCCCAGCCCCACTGGCGGTACTTGGGGTCATGGGTTAACCTCCACATGTAAAAGTATGTCTCGACGACCTCTGGACGCAGGATGTATTGTCTCACCAAACCGCTGTCAGCGGGCCGTGTGGCCCATAGGTCAGGAGCAAAGGTCTCTGGACCCAGCTTTAACGCTGTCCTGTCATAGGACTCATGGCAGGTGTGTGCAATCTCGGCTCCCAGCTGGAGGTAGTGTTCTTCCTTGTTATTTGGCGAACCTTTGGCTCCCATGGCAAACATCCCCCCAGCAAAACAAGTCAGGTGGCCCATTTTCCTCATCAGGTGACCGTATGATAACTCCCCGATGAAGGTCAGACCACCAGTGGACTTACGGATCAGATGACGCTCTATAGCCTCAATGGCGTCATCATACATCTTGCGTGCCTCTCTGTCGGTCTTGTTGGACATGAGCCACGACTTCAGCAGGTACTCATAGAAGCTGTCTCCAAGACCTCCCACTGAGGTATGGTGTAGACCCCAATGGCCTGTGTTAGGATTCAGAAAGTTGTAATATAGTCCGTTGGGGCGGTCCATTTTGGCTAGCAGCTTACGGATGTGCATTACCTTCTCCGAGTAGATAGGGTTTCCAGTTATGTATGTGAGTTGAACAAACTCGATGTGGAGGGTCCCGATTTCAGACAAAACACTTTCTGTGCCATGGCTGGCCCAAGGCCATCCATGACTTTCACCACTTTTGAGGTTGACCACGGCAAGGGGAATGCCTGTCGGCGTGCTGAAGGCAGGAAGCAACTTATCAGCCAACTGCACCGCCTTCAGTTTGAATATCTCTTGTCCACTAAGGTAGTAGGCAGACAGCAGTCCTCCTATTAAACGGATGTTGGCCTCAAAGAGAGAGACATCAGAATTCACGTCAAAGTCCAGGTTCTGTTCAATCCACTGCTGTCCATTCCTGAACTCCTCATGAAGGCCCATGATGTAGAGGGTGTCTAAAGAATCCACTATGGTCACGCCCAGTTGGGAATGACCAAACATACGGTCATTATTGCCTTTCTTTGCCAGGGGCCTCAGTTCATTTTGACCCCAGGCATACTGTCTGTAGTTGTCCCATGCATACTTCATCATCTCTCTGATCTTGTCCTGCATGTCCTTCACATTGAGTTCCGGTGGCTCTCCGTCTCTGATACTGTCCTGTTTGTCCTTCAGATTGTGTTCCGGTTCATCTCCGTCTCTGATCTTGTCCAATTTGTCCTTCACATTGTGTTCCGGTTCATCTCTGTCTCTGATCTCATCTTGCTTGTCCTTCACATTGGGTTCGACCGGCTCTCTGTCTTTCATCTTATCCTGACTCTGTTTGTCCTTCACATTGTGTTCCGGTTCATCTCCGTCTCTGATCTCATCTTGCTTGTCCTTCACATTGGGTTCGACCGGCTCCCTGTCTTTCATCTTATCCTGACTCTGTTTGTCCTTCACATTGTGTTCCAGGGGCTCTCCCTGGTAGGGGTCTGTGATCCCTACTACCTTCTTGGGCAGGAATGAGAAGACTGCAAAGCACAGGGTCAAGGCAATGAGGATGAGGAAGATTAACCTCTTGGGGAGCCTCCGTGTGACCCTGCGATGGAGGAAGGACGAGGCACGCGAAGAAAACGTGGGGATCCTGCGGTCATAGAGCGGCAGCAGGTAAGTCTTCGTCATGGTCTCTCCGTAGAGTTGATCACTTAGAAATAGGGTCAGGCAAAATAAGTGATGTCTGGGTGCAAACTCAGGCAACAGAATAAGTACCCAGTCTATCCACGGAGGCATGACATACCTTAGTTTACACCTCTCAGCCAATCATATGTGAGGTCGGAACAAAATAACCATATATGGCTTGGCCACATGATTGCCTCAAGCTAGTCCAATGCAATTTGACTGCTTAAAGACGCCATTAAATGGCTTTTTGCTCACTTTTTTTGCTAAGCTTTCCTCTGAAAAGGAGGCGTGTTGTGCCTCAACCAAGACAGTCTCAGCCAACGGTCCCATCCCCTCGGGCTATGAGATCGAGGACTCAATACACACATCTCAGAGCGCACCTGTTTTGTGTCTCATTATGCAGCGTGAGGCAGAGAGAGAGGCCAGTGCTGAGGCATGTTTATGTTATTGCATTGACTATTTCTCACATCAAATGTTTTCAGAAGCGGAATGTATTTGGCAATACAGATTTGCTTGCCAGGAAGAGTCCAGGCCCTTTTCTCAGACCAGGTGAGTGGTAAATTAATGAAAATGGCTATGCCAACTCTAAACAGACCCAAAGACACGATGCCAGCACTATTTGACCCCACTGATTCCGAAAACAGAAATGAAAGGAGGCGGACTGTTTTTGGCAATACAGATTTGCTTGCCAGGAAGTGTCCGCCCCCCTTTTCTCAGACCAGGTTAGTGGTAAATTAATGAAAATGGCAATGCCAACTACAAACAGCCCCAAAGACACGAAGGCAGCACTATTTGACCCCATTGATTCCGAAAACAGAAATTAAAGGAGGCGGACATGTATTCGGCAATACAGATTTGCTTGTGTCCACCCACCTCATAACCTTATTTGATCCGCCCCTTATAGGATCCGCCCCCTTGCTCGCTCCCAAGGCTGAGCGGACATTTCTTGGCAGTGGACAGATTTTGGCATAACACCAGCTAGTTGTTTAGATCTCATTTGCCGGCTGGCTACTACCTAGTTGTTTAGATCCCATATTCTGAGAGGACATGAGAAGCCCTCATTGGATGGCATTTTACCAAGGCCAGCCAATGAGGAGAAAGTGACGAGAAAGTGACGAGAAGTTACGACTAGTTGCAGCGTTTCTTTATTGACAGCTTTGCAAGCTGTGAATATCCCTCCAGTCATACTTCCTCCAGTTCCATCTCTCACTTCATGTTCCAACTCCCCGCAGTCAGATATCACTCCCCTTCACTGTTGTGCACAGTTCCGCCAGATGATGGCGCCAGATATTCTGTTTTCAACGGGCTCTCAGTGAAAATATAGATTTGAGCCTCAGAAATGTCACTGTTGATTGATAGCGGACTTTCATATCAGCCTAATTTATGCTCCGGCTTAATGAATGAGGATGTTCCCTGTCTGTGTTTTATCATCAATTATTTTGCTGGTAGGCTTATACTTCCAAAACGTAAATGAAGTCCACGATCATAACACCAGAGGCAGCTCCATTGATCATGTTCAACCCAGATTTGGCACAAACAAGGGAATGAACTCTTTCTCATGCTATACAACAAAAATACCAAAAAAAAACTACTCACTTTCAAAACTGCCCTAAAGAATCACCTTCAGGAGGCTGCAATTCCAAACTGGCCCCTGTCAAAGTCCTAACCTACCCCCCTCCCCTCCCCTTCCCCTCCTCCTAAAACTGTCTATTGTACATATTTCTTGTTTTTCATACCAGTAACCTGTAAGCTGATTGTATGACGTTCTGCATAGTAGTGTATGTTTTTATGTCTTAAATGTCATCATGATTTGAGTACACAGGGATCTCATTTTAAATAAGCCAAGTGCTTTTATGAGCGATCCAGTTTAGAGGACCTTGTATTGTGATTTGTACTTCCATGTACTGTTACCATGACTTTCTAAATAAAGTATTCAATCAATCAATCCAAAAGCTATTGGTCAAAGTTTGACCAATATTAACAGCAAACCTTTGACTAATACCAGCAAAATAATTGAGGGTGTGCACACACAGCCTGTGAGGGCGGGCTGAATATACAAACAACAACAACAACAAAGGGGTAGAGCCATCAACTGAATCAACTTCAAATTTATTGTCACATCACAGGTTTACAGGTGTAAAGAAGTGGGTGAAATTATTTTACAAGCTCCCATCATCAGGAAAAAGAATTAAGAGATAGAAAGAAATGGAAAACAGATCAGATATTCAAATAGTATTGATATGATTAGAGTGAAATAAATACAAGTGGCCTAATAGGTATTCCAGATATAACTGATATGAGTAAAGTAAGATATTAATATACAAACATGGTGCACGGTTAGAAGAAATGTCAATAGTATGAGGCAGTTAAAATACCAGCATTATGTACTAACAGATATGAGGTCAAAATTGCAGCAGATACTGCATAAGGTGCAGCCAGGCCAAGCCATCCAATACCCCAAGTACATTTAAGTAGCATTTTATCAACTTATTTATGTAAGTTGAGGCACGTCTTGGTAGAAGCTTTCATGTAGAGACAGCATACAGTGAATTACAGATTTTTTTTTTCTAGCTGTCACTAGCAGCAGTTACGTACAGTAACAGTTAGAGCAGGGTATGACGTCAACTCGAAATGAAATAGCACACTAACAGAAATATTTCAAAACAGGCTGAATGAGTTTCAGAGAATTATTTCTGAGAATCTTTGATCACAAAACAGCAGATGTCACAATACTAAATGAACCACGGATGTGTACTCTTCATCCCAGCCCCAAATTGCCTCCGTGTAAATGATTCAAAATTAACACCATCGCTCAATTCACAATATATATAATAATAATAATAATATAATAATTTAAGTCTGAGAATGTAAAAATTGATCAAAATGGGTCCATTTTAACACTCAGTTAAATGAACACTGGGGATTTGATTGTGCAGTAGTAGTTATTCCATGCTAAACTTCCCATAATCCCTGTTATTAAAGGCTGTGATCTTCATCATATAAGACCTTTATTGATCCTGTGAGGACAATTCAGCCCCCAAAAAGCAGCACAACCTGTTACACGGCAAGAAAAGAACTGTAGTTACAGCAGGGTAAAAGACAGCGTAAAAGACATCACACTCAAAAGAAACACGATCAATAATGAACAAAATATACACCCTCAACAGTGCTTGCATAATGCAGGACAAAATAAATAATATGAGTATACACAGTAACCATGACTGATAGTGTCCTTACTGTAATGAACGTTTGTTACAGTATCTTCAGAGCTAATTAGTCTACTGAATGAACAGAGTGACCATTGTGTGCCTTGGTATACATCCTCATACCTCCCAGCACTAAAGACAGTCTAAGTCTATTATGTGTCCCCTTGAGAATGATGATTCTTTCCTTTCCCCTCCTACTAAACCTCCCCACAATCTCCATGTGGATAGGGTGTGAGGGCTTGTCCATAATAGCATCCAGCTTCCTAGCTATATGCACCTTCGCCACCTCCTCCACCCCGTCCAGGGTAGCCCAAAGGAGGGAGCCAGCTTTGTGACTCCCCCAGCAGGCAATTGCAAAGAAGAGGGCACTTACAGACTGATAGAACATCTGCAGCATCCTGTTACACACCTCGAAGGACCTCAGCCTACTCAGAAAGAACAATCTACTCCGGCCCTTGCCATAGTGGCCATCGGAGTTGTCAGTCCAGTCCAATTGCTTGTTTCAGGTGGACTCCTAGGAACTTAGTTATGCACGATCTCCACTACCTCTCCGTGAATGACGCTAGGGACCGGTGGAACCCTCTTGCTGTACCGTAGTCCACAACCTTTTGTGGTCGGTCTTACCGGCGCTGAGCCGGAGGCAGTTCACATCGCTACACCTCACGAAGTGAGGTCCTGTCACCCGTGTTGTCACCTGTGATGCAGCTGATGTGTCATCAGAGAATTTCTGGAGGTGACAGGTCTGAGTTGTAGCGGAAGTTCGGTGAACAGTAAGGGTGACAGCAGTGCCCTGGGGAGCGCCTGTGTTGCACTAACACATCAGACTGACATCCCTGCAATCTCACATACTGCAGTCTACCTGTAAGATAGTCTGTGATTCATGCCACCATACTGTGGTCTGCCTGCATCACTGCAAGCTTCTCCACTATAGCAGGTGTGTCTGGATGGTGTTGAAGGCACTGAAGAAGCCAAACAACATGATTTTGACAGTGTTGTCCTTGGTGTCGAGATTTATTTCATTTGATTGGGGGATAAACCCCTTGAGATGCATCATCTCGTTTTCGAGCGGGTCCTCAGGCACAACACACAAACAATGACAAGAAACAATCACACAGCAATCAACAGTGAAATCTACAAAACACACATGAGGGCTCTCACACCATCCCATCTACATCTGTTACGCATCACAAACATCTAAAAAGTCAAAGTAAAATACTCAAATATATCAAAATAAGCTATCAAAAAAGTCTGAAGGTGCTTTAAATTTAAACAAACGTCTCCCAATTTCTTTCTGAATTCCAGGTACATTAAAAAAAGGTTGAGTACGTCTTAGTGGATACAGGTTACAGGATACTGTACATTGATCTGAACAGAACTAAAAGCTGTTTTAAATATAAAGGATAATTCAAATAAATACATTTAAAGACAAAAAGCAACCAATTAAAATGTCTCATGAGTTGATAACCAATTGAGCATATCATACACAAAGCAGTGATGTGTACGGTAAGGACACCTGAGTACAAATTACAAAAATGATTGTAGACTACATTTAATGAATGAAGATGTTTCTCGAGAGGTGTTCTGATATATGATGTCACCATAATCAAGGATAGGAAGAAGCTTCTGAACAACGTGTTTTCTTATTTGAAAAGTAAAACAATTGATTGATCTATACATTAATCTGAGACTATTATTTGCTTAACTCCCAACAGAATCAATATGAGGCTTAAAAGAAAATTCAAAATCTAACCAAAGACCTAAATGTTTGAATGTCTGTACTGTTTTAAGTGGAAACCCATCTGTAAAATAAATAGCTAATTCATAGGATGTACAGTACAATTAAGATGGGTGTAAGCCCTGTTCAGCAGGTAGATGATTGCGTCCCGAAACCCCATGTCCACCTGGTACACGAACTTGAAGGGGTCAAGGTGGTCACTCACTAGAGGTGAGGTGCTAAAGGTGCTACAGTACCAGCCCTCATGACCGTGATGTTGACAAGCACCACCCCAGCCACTAGTGATGAGCGGGCCGACCCGTAACCCGCGGGACCCGTGGGTCAACCCGCGGCGCGGGTGGTCGAGTCAGGATTTCAGAGGCAATTATGCGGGCTGCGGGTGAGCGGTTCAGCCGCTCTCACACGTGGCGGGGCGGGGCGGGGCGGGTCATGAAAAAACCCGACCCGCACATCACTACCAGCCACAAACTGTTCAAACCGCTACAACGACCACGGCCAGGCAATGTCTTTCGTTTTTTTCTCACACCTTAACTAACGTCCATAGCATATCATGTACAGTATATCTGTTGCTCTGCTCACGCACCTTTAGGTATTTCATCAGGAACCATGTCTTACCTCAGGTATCCTCATTTTTATGGAAATAACAAAAACGAATTTCACCCACTGTTATACACCTGTAAACCTGTGATGTGACAACAAAATTCTGATTCTGAAGCGACTGGCCTGGGCAGAGAGACGACCTTTCTTGGGTACCGGGACAACGCAGGACGTCTTGCACAGCTGGGGCACCTTCCTCAGTCTCAGGGAGAGTTTGAAGAGGTCCCTGGACGGTACAGCAAGTTGCTCAGCACACACCCTCAGCACCAAGCAGTTGATGTTGTCTGGTCCCGCTGCCTTCCTGGTGTTGTTATGGGTGAGCCGCTCACTTGGTCGGTGGTGAGGAGCAGGGAAGGAGGAGCTGGTGAGTTTTGTTTTTAAATGTGCTTTTATTAATCAAATTGACTTGACCTGACCGCTGGTCCCGTTGTCGCCTGGCACAGCAATCCTGGGGCATTTGCTGGTCCAGCTGATGACCAACTCAGCCGCTGAGAGGCCGCCCCCGGTCCCGTTGTCGTTCGGCACAGCCGCTGCAGGTTGAGCGCCGCCTGGGCCCCCTTTCCTTCAAACCGATTGAAGAATATGTTAATCTCAATGTTCCCCTCCCTGATCCCTGTCACTGCAGTGCTTGCTGAGCTATACCCAGTAGACCCCCCCCTGCCCTGAAATTATGGTATTTTGTACGACAGATAGTGTTGGATATTTGATAGGTGAATGGAAACCTGACTCATGCCTCATGATCCCACAGCACTCATCAGTGAATAGATTGATTGCATTAATATTGAAAATTTAAATGAAAACAAAACTAAAGCATATTGCACCATTTTGCAGAGAGAAAACACACACACACACACACACACACACACACACACACACACACACACACGCACGCACGCACGCACGCACGCACGCACACACACACCACCATTAAGTTTTCCCAAGCTACATTTCAGTCTTCCAATCATGACTCGCCCACTGGTTCTGCTATTTTAGAACTTCCTGTCAACATAGTTATATATTTTGCGAATGTCAAATGTCTATACCCTTTGTGCACAAAGATGTGCTTTCAACAAGGCGATGTGTTGACACAAAAACTATATCTTTGGGCAGCCCGGACTGCAATCAATGTAGCGCAACAGCATTGCTTTGGCAATGTGTGAATGCAACATCAGGAGATGTTAAGCCTAGTTCAGACTAAAGACTCACGATGAAACGTAGCCCCATTACGAACCTCTCCCTCCGCTATACAGCTCCGAGATCAGATGAGGTTCCACTAGAATGGCTACCGGAATCGGTGGAACACCGGCAAACGGTCCGTGGATTACCTTTTTTGCCACATCGTATGCAAAAACTAATGGTAGTCCCCAAATTCTACAAATGTTTGAGGATGTTCCGGAACCCTAACTCTTTAGACCGGAGCGAAACAACCGTTTAAATCGCTTATTTAGTCAGCCTGTGGCCATGTTTTCCCATTGTAGCCGAACCGGGAGCAGTATACTGGCACCTGACTGGCACCTGACGCATTGTGAGCTTGTAGATGTGCTATTTTTTGCTAATTGACGGGGGAAAAAGTCTTTGAATTTCTTATAGATTTATTTTCCTAAAATGTTTTTGAAAATCTTTAGAATTATTACTATTATTTAAAAAAGGCATATTTAACTCACTCAGAAACCAAAATGGGTCCCGACCCATTGTTTTGAAAACACTGCTACTAAAATGAACTTTGTTGAGTCGGGGGGGGGGGGGGGGGGGCCCCTGTGACATGCATGGTGATTGCATCTCTTAATCTACATTGACATTCACGCCGGTGATGAAAGCCTGACAGCCTTTCTATTTGTGATTGGATTCATACATCTTTATGTTGCTATCGGGTTGGCATTTCAACTGCCTCTATGATATGCCTACAGAACCCGTATTTTAATGCATCATCATCAACTTGGTTTTATGTCTACAGTATGTGTTGTGTTTTGTCAGCACTGCCATCCACATGGTTAAACTCAGGAGCTGAAATTAAAAGGTAGTGTAAGTGATATCTTTATGGTTAAAACAAAAAGATTTCTTTGTGAAAAAGTTTGAGTTCTATATATTCTGATAGTAATCATTGTCGTACAGTTTTCGTTTACCTGTCACTCCAGCTCTTCAATACACAGACTTTTTTTTTTCAGGTGGGTCGCCAAATTCATCCAATCAGGACAAAGTAGCCATTTATCACCCTCGAATGGATAGGGTTCCAATTGCACACAATGAGAAAGATATGCACCACACTCTAGAAAATCTTTGATCTCAAAATTACGTTTCGGACCACAGACCTTATCAAGAAAAAACTTTAGATGTTTGTAATAAAAGACTACTATAAGTTCTAGACAGTGTGCAGGATCTTTCTCATTGTGTGCATTTGTCCTATGCACCTGGCTGTCATCAACCTTTTAGCTGTGCATCAGCCTTTTTTCAGTAGTGCAATTTTGTAAATTTTGGAGACCCTTGTTACTGAACAAACACTCTACAACAGTATATGATTACTATCAGAATGACATTAAACACTTTAATGAAAATCACTTTACAGCTCCTTTAATGATGATTACACAGTGACAGCAGGCTATGAGGTGATTAGCAAGGACAGAAAGGTTGCATTTATTGGGGGGGGGGAATTTGTAATTTCTTTTACAAATTTGCCCACAATAGGGATGCCAGGGTTAATGTGGTTTTAAATTGTGATATTATGAAACATATCAGTCTACATTTCCCCAAAGGAAATGTATTTAATTCAGTATGAGAGTCCCCCCAGCCTGGTTATGGCCCGTCCCTGAACACCTCTCTAAAGGGGTTTGGACTGCTCAGACCTTTGTACTTGAATGGAGCTCTAGTAGAAGCACAATAGGCCAATTTACTGACCCCTGGCCTTGTTCTGTAGCCATAAAGAGCCTCGTGTAAGAAGCTCTTACAGACAACACAATGATCTTGGCTTATGAAAACTTCTTTGACTGTGCCCCACTTTCACTAACCTCATGCTAAGGTGATGTCTTCGCTCCCCACTGCCAAATTACACATACGATACTATACGCAGTCGAGCAACGTGAGAGAGAGCTGCTATTAGGTGAGCAATTCCCCTGTGCAGAGCTCTTTGGTTGTTAGTTTAGCCGACCATGTGTGCCATTTTTGTTTTAAAGTAATCATGTCATTTGAAGTGTGCACATGTGAACGTGTGCGCAAGCAGTTTGATCTGTTTACACGTGCCTTCCCCTCTTCCAAACCGTTTGGGCCCTGAAGAGCGTCACATTATGAGTTTTGAGGGCAACCATGTGTACATAGATTCAAGCTGAAGAAAATTTAAGTTAACTTCCAAGATGAGTGATTATAGTAGAAACAGGGCATGGAGTCTAGGGAATAGGATAGTTATTTCAAATAAATATCTGTGTTTGGTCTTGATACAATACTTAACCCATGACATACATACTCATGTACTGTATACACAACGCATGACTTCTTAAATATATATATATTTATATATGTGTATATATGTTTGTTTGTTTTTCTGACGATCTAGGGAGAAGGTACTATGTGTGAGATGATATAAATGAAACTGGTTGTTGTAAGAATTGAAATTGAAATTGATTTGTTATTATTACAAAATAAACGTCGACTCTGGGAGGTATAAAAGATGATGATAACCAATTAGAATCAGATCTGAAATAGAGTAACTGCTGGAATATTGCAAGTAATTAGTGGTGCTGCCCATGGCCTTAGTTGGTGATTAGAGAAAATGTTGGTTGATTAAATTATTTTCTCTTCCAGTGGAAAGTGGATGACTCTGTTTTTCTCCTGTGAGGCTTTACACACTGCAGTGCTCACTGTTGCTAAAAAGACTTTTTCCCAATATCGTTTTAGTGTTTTTTCATAATATATCTTACATTTGGGAACCTCAAAACCAATTTGTGCATTTGCACATTTTAGCCACTTGCTTCATAACCTGTAGCAATCTTTCTCCTCAAAGTACAGAGCATGCTTTGTTTTCTCAACACTGAACTATTGGTCCCCTTGACTGGATTCCTTGTATTCAGTAGGTGCGTAAGGCTTGTGAATGTCACATGACATAAGATTAATGACACTTGTAATCATGTAATATTGGTGAATATTACCAAATTACACCATAATTTGAGGAATATGATTCCAAACGCATGACTCATATGGAGCTACATAAGCAGCATGTCAACAGTTGAAATTCAAAGCAGATTATGTGGTGGAAATAATTGTATTGTGATTTTCTCAATATTCGACTGTTGGTGAATGACTTTTTAACCTATAATATCACCTAATTATACCTCGTTTTATGTAACATGAGTCCGAGCCCATAGATCCTATGTTACATGACCCTGATGGAATAATCTCTATGAGTTAACAAAGCAGAATATAAAGGGAGCATTCTATTAGAAAGATATGCTTTTCTCACATTGTGAGTCCTCATTAGTCAAATGACTCTCATCACCGTTGGTTGGTTGAACTGATCTGTGATGATAAATCAGGCTGGGGCTTTTTCCATTGCATTCACTGGATGCAGGAAGAAGGAAGGTGGGTCCTCTTTGCAGATATTTGCCGGATGTGGGTGTGTGTGAGCTACAAATCGTTGTGTTCTGTGATGAGTCCACTGCTTTGGAAAGACAATTATAATATCAGAGGTTTGATATTTGTCGTGTAAAAAGGAATTGGTGTCTTCAACCATTTTAAGATGCCAGTGGCAGTTGGTACCTGACGCCATGGTCGAAGTAGACAAAAAGAACGAATGGAGAACAATCCCGGATTTGAGATTTAATATATTTACCTTTGGTGGGTAATACTGTACAATGAATGTCTACTTGGGCATTTATGTGTGCAACAGACAGTTTTTAAGTTGCTCGATTCAATATTGACATACCGTATGTGATATTCACACTCCCTCCTACAGTATATAAGCCAATTCAACCTCAAACTCCATGTTAGACTCATTGAAAACACACATCCCTGACCTTCATTTTTTTAATTAGTTACAGTATTTCATAATGTTCATATTTTCTGTGATTTCATGTTGCATCAAGGAGTTATGTAAGTCCATGCATGAAATCCGTGAAGTCCATGCATGAAGGATTTTAAAGCGAAATGATCCATTAATTGATCGTAGGGCTCAATAACTGTGTTAAGCACAAAGGAGGTATCTTAGCTATAGAGAAAACTAAAACATTAAGTTAAAAATATTTTTCATTGTAAAACAGTTTGGGTATCAATTAAATTAAATTAAAACTTGTGAGATTACAATATAATTTACTACTGCTCTTCAAGAATCTTCATTCTTGAAATATATATATAATTTATATATTCCAGGATCACTTTTAATACCAATAGAATGAGTCTGGTTGGAGATTGAAGATGTGGGTTTTTATTAAACCAGCTGATTCATCACATACAGTATGTGTCTCTCAGTCAGGAAATGACAGACACATCTCAAATATTCTAAAAAGATGTATTGTACGTTTAAGTGAAAGGAGTGTATGTTGTGTTTTTGTAAACTAATAATCATCATTTTTGTTATAATGTGAAATTTATATTTTCTGATAGAATAAAAAAAGAAGATATAGATACTCTTCAGCACCATGGACAGTGACGCTGTCACAAAATACACACAATCAGTTGTTAATGAACCCCTGATAATACAGCATGGCATTCCGGCCCATCAGAACATAATACAGTATGTCATTCCGGCCCATCAGAACATAATACAGTATGTCATTCCGGCCCATCAGAACATAATACAGTATGTCATTCCGGCCCATCAGAACATAATACAGTATGGCCTTCCGGCCCATCAGAACATAATACAGTATGTCATTCCGGCCCATCAGAACATAATACAGTATGTAATTCCGGCCCATCAGAACATAATACAGTATGGCCTTCCGGCCCATCAGAACATAATACAGTATGGCATTCCGGCCCATTAGAACATACAAAAATGTTTTTCTTTTATTCCCCTATTCCATTCCCATTATTATTTACAGATTTCTTTTGCATCAATATTCGTTCATTCTCAATCTCCTGGCTGGGAGTGGGGTCGCGAGGGGGTGTAGCACCTGGGGTGGGGTTGCGGCCGCTGGGCTACCCAGCCTGGCAGAGATATGCACTCTGCAGAGCGCACATTTCTAGTTGAAAATAGTTTTAACCATTAACCTATATGCTAAAAGTGTAAGCAGACACTCAATGAATGCCTTGTAGACTTGAGGGTGTCCCGCTTTGCTTTGTGAAAACTAGTGCCCTTTCACAAAACAAAAACTCTCTGTATTGGGCCCTTTTCTAGACACTTTGTCGGAGAAGGGCAGGTTATGGCCAGTTTTGATGCCCAAATACTTTTGCTCTCATTTACTGTGAGTTGATGAAATGAGAAACATTTATGTGCATTCTGTTGTGCCGTTGACTCAAAGATTGCAGTGCTAAGTGACCTCTGACAAAAAGCCTTATTGTAAACAGAAAGATGAGTGTGGGAGGATGAGAATGAGAGGGGAATAGAAAAAATTTAATGGGCGAGAGAGACACAAGACAGAACGAGGGAGAGATTAGGGTGTGGATGATTATGACAAATGGCTGGAGTTTCCATTTATTATTATTACACTCCACTCGCTATTACCCATGGTGCTGCCATTTGAAGTCAGGTCAGGATGAAACCAAGACAACAGAAATTGTGCGGCAGGATATTTTAGTGATTCATTCATTGATTTTCTCTTAACAACTGTTTTTATGGCATGGTTCTGTAAGAGGCCAGCCGTGTGCGCGCGCGTGTGCGCGCGTGCATGCGTGCGTGTGTGTGTGCGCGCGTGTGTGTGTGTGTGTGTGTGTTCATAGATACGTCATTTACTACTGACGTTATAAGTGACTGATGTCACAAGCTGGTCACATGAAGTCCGTCATCCACATAAAGAGCCATGTCTGCTATTCTGACCAATAGTCGCTATAATGCAGCGACTACGACACAATGCCCAGCCAGCTTCTCGCCACACAAACTTAGCATGCCGGCCAAGCCTCAGGCACCGCTGCTCGGAGAATCAAACTGCGTGGTGTGTTTTATTTCTACACCACCCAGATGTTGTGGGTAGTCTGGAAATAGAGGTTTGACTCACTGCCAGTGCCAATGGAGAATTTCTACACACAATGAATGAAGCCATAAGTCAAGTAATATAAGCGACAGCAGAACATTAGTACTGACTGTATGTTCTCAACAGGGTTTGTATGTATGAATGAATGAACCATTGTAAAGCGCTTTGAGCACTTGGAAAAGCGCTATAAAAAATGCATTCATTCATTATTGGAAGTATAAGTCTTTGAGCGCGTGCCAAGGGGCCGACAATGTCTAACAAGTATCAAACCAATCCAACGGCATGATGCAAATTTAATTGTCGCACATTATTCTGTATCCCAAAGCTCCATGGCTGCTCACAATCACATCAACCCAATAGCTCTTGAAAATCATTTTCTCCAGCTTCTGTGTCATCACAAACTGTAATTCTGCCTCATTTGACTGATGTCTGCTCGTAACAAAAAGGTACATCCGTTCTTCTATGAATGGGCCAATAACTCCAAGCAATAATAACACATCTGGGAGAGGATAGCTTATTTATTCTTCTGATGTTTTTGTTTAAGCGCACAGGATGATTACTGTCTCTTTTTGATTCCTTTTTGAACACACGCACGCACGCACAAATGCATGCACATAGGCCTACTAGTGTCCTTTCTGATAATTACCTCTGAATTCTGTTAATACGGTAACTGTTCTCATCATAATGTGATGTTTTAATAATGCAGTGGTTTAGATTTACATACAGTGGTAAATTAATGTGTGGATATTCTGTTACTGCTTTATCAAAAGTTGAAAGATGATTACACTTTTCATATAGAATTACAGTATATGGCCTTTGCAAGTCTGAGGTTGTTTTTAAGCTTTTCTTATGTATTTGAGATTGAGACAAACTGTGTTAAATCATATGCAATCAAGTCAGTTAAATGGACATTATTTTAATTATATGAATTTGAGAGCAAGGACACTGAAAGACCTACATGTAATGTGCATTCATTTTGAGCAACCTGAAACCTATCCTGAAAATATATTGAAACCTATCAAAATACTGGGTTGTCATTTTACATGACCTTTTATTCAACGCAGCCTTTCAGTTTCCCACACATTTTGCAAAGTATTGATGAACATTAACAATCAGTTTTTTTCTCTTTATATTTATATTCCTTCCCTTTTGATCATTTTAAATACAAAATGTGTACTTATCTCTCCCCAACCCACAGGCTGACTCAATTTATATGGGGATTAAGACCCATATAAATCATTTCTTTAAGGTCATTTGTATATGTATGCTTTAAACACAAAAATACTTCCACTACGAACGACTGCCTATGCCTGCCCAATCATTAGCCTATAATTGCTGTCACTGTTATTGTTGATACTATTATTATTATTATTATTATTATTACTATCCTTATTAGTATCAGTGTTGTAAGTAACATTATCTTATTTTTATGTAATGTCTTTTCTTTTTTTGTGTTGTCTCTGTAGCTGGGAAGAGAGGGAAGGTGGGCAGGAGAACGGGCGGGCGGGCGGGAAATGAGGGGTATTTACGTATCGTATATGTATGCTCATGAAGAATTTCCTCATTATATGGAGGAAAATCGTATAATATACTGACCAAATAATCACCACCTATCCCCTGTGTATAAAATCTATACATAATTGGTTTGCCTATAGACCCCTTAACAGACGACGTCACACTGATAAGAACCAGTATGCGTGCGCAGGCCGGCACCAAATGAAACCCATTCTGTCAGGTCTCGCTAGGATGCACCGCACTAGCCAACACACAAGAGGAGGTTGAAACAATATGTTGGAAATTGATTGCACAAAACAATCACCTGTGCGTCCAGTCTCAAAGTTAGGCCTAGTCCAAAGCAACATAAGACTCTATAAGTATAATATAAGTTATATAAGTTCAATGGAACATCATTTGTTAACTTCAGCTTTGACAACTGAGAGAAAGCCTTGACGTAGGTATGTAGTAAGGAATCTGGTGATCTGGTAGGAAGAAGGTATAAGTTACATTGAGATCTGTAGACTTTGAGTGAGGCAGGGGATTTTCTTTTAATTATTTTTTTTTAATCCCACGATTTTGTAACCCTTATTTTTTACACCCAGTGCCAATTGTCTATGTAATCCTGGGCACTACCTTCCCTCTGCCAACCTGGGGAGGCCAGGGCCGAGCTCATGCCTCCTTCAATGCATGGGAGCTGACCTTCTTATCACCTGACAGGGGAGAGTTTCCCTGGTTGGACGTAGTGCGTGGAAGGAACACGCTATTCCAACCAGTTCCTTTCCCCTCCATCAGGCGCCCCGGCTGGCCAGGGGGAGGCAGTATAGTGACCAGGATTACTGCATGTTTTTGTGAGGGTACCTACCCTAGGAGACACGGGGAAAACATGCAAACTCCACACAGAAAGGCCCTTTCACCAACCGCACCTAGGGTATGGGCACTGATGACGCGGAGGAGAGAACACACCCCCAGCGCCCACAGCGTCGGGCAGGGGATTTCTATTACTTTATGTAAGTCTGCTCCACACTGATCAGTATTCAATAATAACCATACACCCCCCTTCTCTTGTGTTTTTTTATTCTTTTCTTTTCTTTTCTTTCTCTCTTGTTTTGTGTTTTTTTTTTTTGCTTTGTTGTTTTTCCTTTCCTTTTTGTGGTGAAGGCATGTATGTTTTTCCTTTTCCTTCTCTATATATGGCATGTTCCATGCTTCTTTTTTCGTTTCTTTTTTTTCCGCCTATGCCTAAAACATGATAAAATGGTTAAACTGCACCCACAGAAAAGCACACACACACACACACACACACACACACACACACACACACACACACACACACACACACACACACACACACACACACACACACACACACACACACACACACACACACACACACACACACACACCCTAACATCTGTTAGTTAAGTTAATTTGTTAGTAGGCTGCACCAACACTCCTGATTTCGTGTATAGAGGCGCAGAGAGACTGCGCCTGATCCCATTGGTTCACCGATCTGTCCGTCAACCCCCGCCCCGTTAACACAACATTACGAGCGACGCCCACTGCACTCTGGTTGGTTGGGGAAATGAAACACTTCCTATACCGGGTACACCGACGCGTTCCTCCAGGCTTTTATTTTTTAGCAAAACTAAACAATAAAAGTCTGGAGATCGAGGCTAATTTGTTAGTGATAGGGCATCTCCATCTGTATGACATGTTCTTTCTACTGCAGCACATAAAAGCTGGAAAGTCACTTTCAGAATGATTCAAAAGGCTTATCTAATGTATGATCTGTATTGACTGTCTTTGTGGGTGTGTTGAATTTGTGCTATGATATAGGCTACAGTAAATAGAAGCTGGAGCTGAACAATGAAAGCAGAAATTGTATTATTATGACAATAAACAAATTACACAGTAAGTTATCACGTGCGCAATAGAAAAAACTGATTTACAAGCTCACAGTCAGTGATGCTGTGTATTGTGAGCTTGTAGATCGCAATTTTCAAAGAAAAATAAAGAAAAGTTTCGCCCCAAAATAGAGCATGCCCAAAAAAAATTCAACCAGGTTGAAAGTGGGTTTGGGACAGTCAAGCCAGAGGGTTTACAGAGTGATAACAGTACGGCTGTAGGCCCACATACAGTACCCTGTGTCATAACCTGCTGTGATGGGCTTGGGGAACAGCTTAACGTCACGTTCATTCACGCTTTCGATCAAATGTTTATGCATCTAGGTCTAATACTGACGCACAATGGAGAGAGTCATTGATGCATGGAGGGTGTGACCCATAAAAGGCTTCAAATGGTCCTGATGGGAGATCTAATCGCACATAACTACTACAGTAACACGAGAAGAAAGAGCAGCCACTAGAGCAGTAAGTACAGTAACCCATGCAGTGAAAAGAGGATGAACAGCTCCCAGCATCAAAGGCACGGTCTCAGTCAGACAGACAGCAGCTTGCACAGCCTCTTCAGCAGCGTCATGAGTCCACTCAGCACTGCCAGCATCACCCTCGCACTTCTACTCATCTTAGCGATCCCAGTCTGCAAAAGTAAGTCCTCTTACATTTTGTTTTCCTTTTATTTATTTTTCCTTTGTTTCATTCTAACAGCACTGGAACACAAGGGAGGTGCAAGAACATTAACTTTAACTTACTGTAGAATAATTCTCCCTCTACTTTACTCTCTGGCTATAGGTAAAGCAGACTTTTTAAAGTTAGTTCTCTACATTTACAAAGTAAAAAGAGTTTTTCCTTCGTACCAATGGCTTTCTCATGTTCTAGCATAATGCACTAGGTTTGGTTACAATAAGTAGAAGTGAGGTGCAACACGATAGACTGCTAAATCTTGGAAACAAACTGCATTACTGTAAAATATTTTAACTTATCAGCACTTATTAAATAGTTGGAATTTGAGCTTGTTGCATCAGAGTTGCCTTAACAGTTCTAGCCTAAATGATGACTGGCAAAGGCAGCCTTAAAGGTGCTGTAATTATTATAATCTATGGTTAAAACAAAACGTAAAAGCTCGATATTCTTCTAGTAACCATTGCTATAGAATGTTTGTCCATTAACAGCGTCTCCCTGTCTCTCCAATTCTTTAATGAACAGATTCCTCTTTTTTTTTACGCACCAAATTCATACAACCAGGAGAGAGAACCCATTTATCAATTGTAACAATTCCGATTTTGCCTATACTCTTTTTTCCTCCCATCACTTCCAAATTTACTTAAAAATTACTAAAATGTTTGAGTTCTCTCTCCTGATTGGATGAAATTGGTTCCAAAAGTGGAACCAATTTCAAAGTGAACATTTATTTGCTGATTACTAAAGAGCTAAAGAGCTGGGAGACCTGAAAAATATCACTGACCATTGACATTGTTTTGGCAGACATTGTTTTTACTTGACCACTGATTTTTAAGAATGCTGTTTAGATAGCATGTTGTTTAGATAGCATGTTGTTTAGATAGCATGTTGTTCAGACCAGTGGTTCTCAAAGTGGGGTCCAGGGACTCTCAGAGGTCCTTGATGGGGTTCCAAATTGACCCTTACAAGTCTGTAACTCTGACAGTGTATAAATGGGAACCACTGGTTTAGACAGATGCCAGGTTCAATGTTTACCTGGTAACCTAGTTTCTTTGACACGCTACACTTTTCTCTCTGCACTCTTATGTGACTAGGCTACTTACTTTGTTGGTTGTTGACTAGAGTTCATGCTTAATCTGCTATTCTGATCTCATACTTGTAAGTCACTCTGGATAAGAGTGTCTGCTACAGTAAATGCCTGAATTGCAAATTGCAATTGATAGAACTTAGAATTAACCAATGGAGATGATCATTTTTGGATGTGGGGATGACAGTGTAACCTAGATTTAATATTTCTCTCAGTTGTTGTACCAATAGTGTCTGACTGACACTGTCTGTCTGTCATCCGTCTTCACCCCTGCTAATTATAGTATATTAACTCCAAAATGTGAGATGAACTTCAAATGACAAATTAAACAAAGTAGAGTAAACTGGTTACGGTATCCTCCTATTCATCCACCCATCCATGCTTCAACTCTAAACCATATTCCATTCTCCGAACTGATAACAAAGTGGGTGGAGTAACATTTAATATTCTATAAAAAACATCATATCTTCATGTGGACATGACGTGCCTATAATAGGCTCTGTGACCGGTAGCTCCCAGCGGTCATATAACATCTCAGATGATTGAGATGTGTGAAGATATAGTGTGACAGTCACATCGGCAGCATTCTCATGATGTCATTGTGATCGTCCCATTAGATTATACGTTTTGACACTGGCCATAATCGACACTCTTGTCACTCTGGTGATGTTGTGGGCTGATCTAATGTTTATTTGGTGTGAATTAGCCTGGAAGCAGATGAGTGACTGAGAGAAGGCAGTTCATTAGTTTGGCAATCAGTTTAAAAATAACGTTCAACCACCACCTGGCATCCCTATTTTGGGCATGTCTTTTTGGGCAAACATTCTCAAAAAGGTGTTGAAAATAGCAGATCTATAGGCTAACAAAGCTAGGAGTTCAGTTATTTTCACTATTCGTCATACAACAAAGTATTAACAAAGGCTTAAGTGGTTATACTAGGCTACTGCACATTTGCTGTGTGATAAATAAGGTAAGCTTTTGCATGCTGATGTGCTTTTGTCAACTATGGACCCATTATTATGGGCACATTTTAACACATGTTGTCATCATTACCTGTCATATTGATCCATGCAGTACTATGTACTACGCCCATAAGCTCCATACAGTATGTACAATATTACTGTCCATCTTGCTAATGGACATCCAGAGCAATCATCTTGTTCTGGAAGTTGTGGAATAATAGACATATCAGAGATGCTGGCTGTCATCATGAGTCACATCAAGGTGTCCCTTTTTCACAGCATGGCGAATGCTATTGATTGGTTGATGTACTTTATTTAGTAAGGCATGAGAAACAGTAGATGGAAGTACAATTCACAATACAAGGTCTACTAAACTGGATAACTCGTAAAGCACTAAGCTTGTTTAAAATGAGTTCCCACCCACACAAATCATGATGATTGCTGTTCTGGTGTATGGTAACTATTGCTGCCATTCCATGTAGCCTATACATTGCTAAGCGTGTTATGTATTTCTTAATTGCATTGTTAAAGTAATTGCATATATGTCATGTTGTGGCTCTTTCAGTTATTAGTGCTTGTTTGTTTCTCAATTGCGGCATGGAACAAAAGCTGCTCCCACACACCTTCAACAAACCACGATAGAGCAGAATCATCTACTCAGCCAGGTACGTTTTTCTTTCTTTCTTTCTTTCTTTCATTTCCAGGTTTTTAAGAAAAACCAGGAAAAGAGATCATAGTTTGCATCTACTTGTATCTTTGCACTGGCTTCCTGTAATATTAAGGAGACATTTAAAATGTATTTCATGTAGTTTTAAAGCTTTGAATGGTCTAGCACCATCTTACCAAATCAGATTGCCTGTCAGAATATGTTCCAAGTCATTCCACTCATTATGCCTGCATTATTAGACAGGCTCGGTTGACAGTTTTAAGAGTACGAAAAAAACTACATTTTATGACCTTGTTTTGAATAATTTTTTTTCTTTTAACCTGATTTGATCGTTTCTTAATTATATTGTTTTAGTCAATCTTACCTCCTTTCATTGTGTTTAACTTGATCTTTATGTACTGTTTTTAATGTAAAACACTTTGAACTGCATTTATGTCTGAAAAAGGTGCTCTATAAATGAAGTTGATACTTTCTCCCTCTCTCTCTCGGCCACTGAGCTCCACTCATTGCAGCATTCTGTTCTATTCTATAGATAGATGAGGTCTGTTCGTCGTACCTCTCAGCAGACCTGCCATTTCAGGTGAGTGGGGTTGGGATAATGAAACAATAATACAAACCCCCTGAGGTGGAAGCAGCTCCACTCTCACCCTACCTTGTTGTTGTTGTTGTTGTTGTTGTTGTTTGTGCACATCTATTTTCCAAGTTGTGGGTATATTTCCAATTGCCTGATCTATTTCTCTTGCTGGCCACTATTCTAGGCATCTAATGCCTTAGGAGAACTCTGTGTCCTGATGCTTGTCCAGAAGTCAAAGGTAGTCCACTTCTTAAGCCCTTCGACATTAGCAATAGCATTTCTTTTTAATTACTGTAATCATCTGAAAACTGGGTTTATTGTGTTAGATCAACAGTTGTCAATATCTGAATGTGCAAGTGATATATTCCTTGATTATGATACATTTAAAGGATAATAGTTATTGGCTATCATGTGCGTGGGGTGAACGGAGAATCATACTGTGACACTGATTATTCAACTTTTCTTTGCCTATACAGGAGGAGTTGAAGGTTCGAGAAAATAGAAAAAGGGTGGGTGTGAGTCTGTTCATTATCTATTGGCATGTATGAACTCCTTTGTTCAATACTAGACAACACATTGCACAAGATTCAGTTTGTTGACAAATTATGTGTGTGTGTGTGTGTGTGTGTGTGTGTGTGTGTGTGTGTGTGTGTGTGTGTGTGTGTGTGTGTGTGTGCGCGCGTGCGTTATGTACAGTTTTTATTTCATTACACAAAGCCACATAACGCTGCCTTGACACAGGGGGTGGTAAGTCCGATGAGAACTCACTCTGCACTGCTATGCTTCTTGGCACCAACCAGCACCTTACATGTACATTTATTACTATTTGCACTATCTGTGACTTGTGCTTTTTGTTGTGGTCGTGCACTTTATAATAGTGAATAATACTGTGTTGCAGAGGCGTAATTTCAGAAGAAAAAAAGAAACGTTGAAAATGACATGCACAAAATAGTTACGCCAGGTTACTGAATGTATGGTTGCAGACAAGAAAACATGGGTCTATAACATATGTTACATGTACAAACATGTAGATGGACTGATATAAAATCTGATTCATCTGCAAAAAAGTGGAGAATTGGTATAATGTGGAAAATGCAGCAAAGAGTTGATTGAAGGCAATAAGGCAGTAAGAGGTTCTTACTGTGCATCTCAGCCATTAACCACATGAACCCTAGCTTTCCTATTCTGGGGCATGTCATAATAGGCGACCATTCTGCAAAAATGGGCAAATATTCAGCAGAAATAGCAGATCTAAAATCACACAACATGTCACGTTGCAAGCTTTGGTGTCGAGGGACGTTTTGGTGAAGAGGGAAAAAGGAGGGGGTTAAGTACGGGCCTCTTGGGGACCCCGGTCAACAAAGTATGTTGTGTTTAAGTGGTTAAAGGACCATACCAGCATCAACACATTTCATTGTCTGTTCTCATTTTTTTGGGAAAACAACTTTTCTTCCAGGATCCTGGGACTTTTCAAATCAACCAGTGATTTAAAATTGATTGATTGATTGATTGATTGATTGAATAGTTTATTAACATCTTTGTTAACAGAACGACAATACAGTCAAAAAAAGCTATGCTAAAAGGATAACACAAAAAGCCCAGGGGCTGACTACAATTCTTCAAGTACCTAATTAAATAATGTCACAGATTTGGAGGGATTCAGTTGTCAGTAGAGAGTAGTAGCTACAGTATTTCAGAGATTGGAACAAGGATTAAGTGGACTTCATAAGTTAATTGGCTGTTATTTGACTTTTCAGCAAATGTGTTATCTATAAATCCCCTACGATCAAACTGACACTACCACATTGGGAGATAAATGTTGTTTCTTTCTTTGTTGTTACATTGCATGGTCTGAGTTATTCCATCCTTTTTCAAATATCTTTGCACAATGCTTCCCAAGTGTTTTTTTGTTTTGTTTTATTTACTGTGCATTATGTAACCACATTTGTGCTTTGGCATTACCTGCATGACAGCAATGCAACCTACTGTACAGTCTATGAATGCAACACTGCATTTACCAGTGCACTGACACACTGACACACTGGCTGTAGTGAGTGTGTGTGTGTGTGTGTGTGTGTGTGTGTGTGTGTGTGTGTGTGTGTGTGTGTGTGTGTGTGTGTGTGTGTGTGTGTGTGTGTGTGTGTGTGTGTGTGTGTGTGTGTGTGTGTGTGTGTGTGTGTGTGTGTGTGTGTGTGTGTGTGTGTGTGTGTGTTGTGTGTGTGTGAGTGAGTGAGTGAGTGAGAGAGAGAGGGGAGACTGGCTGTATCACTCTCTCTATTTGGGTGTGTCACTTGGTCATGTACTGGTGTGAGTGGTGTGAAATGTGCACTATGTTCAGTTCTCTTTGCAAACACGGCCCTCTCTGGGGTCGTTGTTCATAGTGATCTTGTCTCTCCATGTCTGGCCACGCATGCATATGCGTGAGTGTCTTTTGCATGTGTGTGTGTGTGTGTGTGTGTGTGTGTGTGTGTGTGTGTGTGTGTGTGTGTGTGTGTGTGTGTGTGTGTGTGTGTGTGTGTGTGTGTGTGTGTGTGTGTGTGTGTGTGTGTGCGCGTGTGCGTGCGCGTGCGTGTCAGTCTTCCGTGTTGCACCCTCTCCTACAGCTGGCACCTCAGTTCCATCCCAGAAGAGAGAGACAAGTCACAGTGCGCGTATGTACAGTGCCATCCACATGTCTCATTCCTCGGTTCAATGTCCCCTTGCCAGCATTGCATTATAATCTCCTACATCCATTGATTGATATACAAGAACAAAGTTATCATAATTAAAGATGCTTTGTTTCTGTTTTGTTTTTGTCATAATTGTATGCAATCAATGGCACATGTTTAAAATAAACATTGGAGATATAATAATCTATTTGAATAGATTATTCCTTTACATTTCCTGGGGACAGGGGGTGTGAGATAATGAATGGGTTTCATTTGATGTAGTCAGAGCTCCAGGGCTTTCCCTAAATGCAACAGGGGTCCTTGGGTGACAATGTATGTATTTTACACAAGGCTGTTACTAAAACATGTGTCATGTATTTTTGTGCAATGCCATTATATGACAACCAGCGTGATCTAATATGAGAGTGACGACACTAGCGTTGACTCCCATTGTAAGAATGGAATGCGGAAATGCTTGTTCTATCTCAATGAGATAGTTCCAATGTTTGGAACTATAGCCCATAGTGGCCTGCTTTGTGGCGAGATCAAAGCGTGTCATAACTCTCTCTCTCTCTATGGGTCTGATGATAATGTATAAAATGGGGCTTAAGTGTCAGACTAATCAAAAAAATAATAATCAAGTCATTTCGTTGACGTATAAAGCATTTATTTAAGAAAACACAATTCTCAATTATTCAATTAATCGAAAAATTTATAGAATAATTGCAAAAAAGTTTTAGAAAGTTGCAGCCCTACATGACACATTTGATTTGATTCAGTGCATCTTTTGCTCAGCTCGAGCTACAATGTGAATACTAATGCGTCTCATCCTGTGGGGCAGCTCTCCCTCGCGCTGTGCATTGAGCTCAGTCTACATTAGTTGTTCTTTCCCAAGCTGCGGGTAATTACGGTCTAAAATTAGTGCAGCTGACAGGTGAGGTTATCCCTCTCCATCTAGCTGCTGCTGACATTCACATGAAAACGTGCAGAGAAACTGTTGCACGCGGCAATGTTGATGGACCGCCGTGAGATGATGAGCAATCCTGTGTTGTTGTTTTTCCACGGAACGGAAATCAGTGTGACTTTTAAAAGCAAGAAAACTTGTGGCACCTCTGTTTGTCAGCATATAGGAGCATAACCAGATGACTTAAAGATCAGAGTAAATGGCATGCATCCTACTCAACAAATGACCGGGTAAATGGTCACATAGCTAGAGCGCAAAGAAAATATTTAGTGATTTAAAAAGAAAATACCAGGTAAACATCAAACTTAGCATAAACAGCATGCTATAAGTATAAAGCAAATGAGGGATTGCCTAGATATATAATAATTTAACACAGAAGAGAGTACAAATGGAACTAAACGGACCCATAAGGGTCCATTTGGTTCCATTTATACTCTCTTTTGAGGTGATTTTGAGGATCATTATCCTGTACAGTATGTGTGTGATGGATCAGCTAAATGAATATGCTGTCTGTCTGTCTGTCTGTCTGTCTGTCTGTCTGTCTGTCTGGTGCTCCGGCATCAGCCGTCAGACCTCTGGAGCTTGTTCAGAAAGCTGCGGCTCGTCTGGTGTTCAACCGCCCCAAGTTCTCCCACACAACTATCCTTCTCCGTTCTCTGCACTGGCTCCCCGTAGCGGCTCGCATTCAGTTTAAAACCCTGGTGCTAGCCTATAGGGCAGTGAAAGGAACAGCTCCTTCTTACCTCCGGGCTATGGTCGATGCCTACACCCCTGCCCGACCACTTCGGTCTGCCACCTCGGGGCTCGTCACTCAAGGGTCCTTCTGGTCGATCGACACGGTCACAACTTTTTTCTGTTCTGGCCCCACAGTGGTGGAATGAACTTCCCACTGATGTCAGGACAGCAGAGTCACTGCCCATCTTTCGCCGCAGGCTGAAAACCCACCTCTTCAGGAAACACTACCCTTCCTCTTTGCCTGGCCTACTTGTTGTTAACTAGTTGGACGAACTCTGGTTTTATTTTTGTATTGTTTTATTGGATCTTGTTTAGTCGATACACTTATTTGTTTTAGCTCGTGCTCATTTGATTTTGCTATTTTGTCTCATCTGTTTAAGAAAGTAGGTAGCTGATATATTGCACTTTTACCTTAGCGCTAGGTATACTCTTGGTTGCTTGTTTTTGCAGGAAATACACTTAAGACTTCTGGTGATTAGTAGTTTCGTTCCCTACCTATGTTGAATGCACTTATTGTAAGTCGCTTTAGATAAAAGCGTCTGCTAAATGACTGTAATGTAATGTAAAGTAATGTCTGTCTAGGAGGATCTTCAAGGACCAGGGGGAATCCAGAGCAGAGGGTACTTCCTCTATCGGGTACGAATGACAGGCCTTTCAGGAAGTTGTCTTACGTAAAGTGACACTTGTACTAATCTGCTCAATAACCTTTTCTTCACTCTTGCAGCCAAGGAATGGAAGAAGATCCCTAGAATATGAATAAATGAAAGGTATTACAGCTCATTGTCAGCTTCTGTTTTGACTTTGTCTTTGTCGAGTCGATCAGAGTCTATGGGAAGTAATCTTGACATGGAGACTTTCCCGTGGAATTTCAAAGCTCTAAAATGCTGCCAAAGCTCTGTAATTATTCCTTCTTTGTTTTCGGTCATACTAGAATAACTAAAAAGGGTAAAGGGTAAAAAATCATTATAGTTATTGTATCGTTTGTGGCGTGGATGGCCTTTAACCACTTTCAACCTGGCGTCCCTATTTTGGGCATGTCATTATAGGTGTAAAGTTTCGAAAACAAATTACGAAATGAAAAAAGAAATCAGCATTTCCTAAATTATCAACAAAAGTAAAAATAGCCGATGTACTGTAGATCATCTGTTTTTGCTATTCCTTGTATAAGTATATAGGTTGGTTAATAATCGACTTAAGGTTGCTACGTGATTATTGCGAGATCATGACTGTGCTGAGGTGTTTTTGTGCTCGTCGACGGTTGACGCTAACGTTTTTTGTCAATGTGTTGCAGAGTCTTCACCTGTCAAGTGAACTGTACAGAGACAACACAGAGCCTGAGAACGGTGACCCAGACTTCAACCACACACCACCACCACCCCCACCCCTAGCCCCACCCCACGTTGCATAGTGCTATTTGAATGTACGCACAGAATGTAATTAAAGCACGGTTTTGTTTGTCCACAGCTCCGCCATGCGTCATACTTGTGTCATTTTGAATTAAACACTGCTGTAACGTGATCACGTGTGTAGTCGTGTAACTTTTTTATTCTCACGCTTCTGATTTTGGATCGCGTTCAAAATGGTTGTCACTGCACAGACAAATCACTTACAGACAAACAGTGGTGGAAAGTAACTAAGTACATGTACTCAAGTACTGTACTTCAGTACAATTTTGAGGTATTTTTTACTTTACTGGAGTATTTCCAATGTTCTGTGATTTTACTTCTACTCCTCTACATCTCAAAGGACAATATTGTGCTTTTACTCCACTATAATTATTTGTTACTAGTTACTTGGTAGATTTTGATTATTATTACAAAAGCACTTCAGACCTAGAATATATACAATATACTTTGGCAATAGAAATAGCCGATCTACAAGCTCACAACGCGTCACTTTGCAACACGTTGTGAGCTTGTAGATTTTTATACATTTTATACATTTGAAAACTTGAAATGGGACCTTCTGCATAATGAGTGCTTTTACTTTTGGTACTTTATTTTGATGCCAATACTAAATACATTTTGAATACCGAACTTGTACGTGTAACAGACTATTTCTACAATATAGGGTACGCACACGCACACGACGCACACGCACACACACACACACACACACACACACACACACACACACACACACACACACACACACACACACACACACAGGACTATAATACAATCACAGTTATACTATGAATGCTGTGCATTGCACATGATACCAGATAATAATGTTCAGACCATGTCAAGTGATCTGTATCTGGTAAATGATTTACTATTCAATATTTAGCAAGTATCAAACAAAGTGTGTCAAATTGACACTGATTAAGCTTGTCAGTGATTTTATCAAAATAAAATGTATAATACATTTTACCTACTGTACCATCATTGTCAGTAAACAAAAAAGTGACATAGCTTTAATTTTATCTGACTTTATAGCTATTAAGCTACTGTATGTCTTTCTTTATTTCCAGTCTCTCCTTCTCGAATTTCAGAATTTGCTTTGACAGTGAGAGTGCTGAGGCTCACGTGCCTAAAATAACCGATAAACAAGCTCACAGCACCTCACATCAGGCTTTTGTCATTAATGGACTTGTGCGATTTAGCAGGCGAGGCCAGGATGGGCCGATCTGCAGGATGTGCGTGTGAAATGACCCTGTAGCGAGCTAACGGTGGGTGTCAGAATCAAGTCAAGCAGAAAGGCGCGGGCCTTGTGACCAGTCACTCACAAGTGGGCAAAGATTTCATAAAGCACTCATCGAGCAGAGTGTGTCTAACAGGGCACAAACTTATTGCAGAGAAGTGTTAGCAGTTTTGCTGATAATGTAGTATTTCAGTGGTTCTCAAACATTGTCATATCAAGTAACCCCAAATGTATATGTATTTGGCCGTGGACCCCATTTGTTTTGTGGGATTTTGTGCATTTAGCAGACACTCTTATTCCAGAGTGATTTACAGTAAGCAAGGTAAACACAAGGTAATAAATCAAATGCATAGAAATAGTAATGTAGGATCATAGGTAAACCAATCATCAGTCTGAACAGTATAATATCGAAAAATCTATAATCTGTACATTGAAAGTATAGACACTATAGGATGCCAGGTCTACAAATGAACATGGCACCTGTCTATTTAACATGCTATATAAATTACATTTTAGCCTTTGCATAAGCCTGCAACGCCGTCAAGGCTAGGGCAAGTGCCACGGCAGGTGCTACGGGCTACGGTGGAGTCTGAAGAGGTGAGTCTTCAGATTACGGCGGAAGATTGGGAGTGAGTCTGCAGTTCTAGCAATGGGGAGTTCCACAGTTTGGGAGCCAGAAGAAAGAAGAATCTGGGATGCTTGGAGCGTTGTCCCAGACGTTTTAGGGAAGGTTCTGACAGCTTCCCTGTGTTAGCTGATCTGAGTGAGTGGGAGGGGTTGTAGGGTTGGATCAGGCTTTTAAGATATGTGGGTGCCATACCTTTGGTTGCTTTGTAGGCCAACATCAGTGTTTTGTACTCTATGTGGGCAGTAACTAGGAGCCAATGGAGGAAGCGGAGAAGGGGGAAGACACGTAAACATTTTGGCTGGTTGAAGACCAAGCTGCAGCATTCTGGATGATTTGGAGGGGCTTAAGTGCACATGCCGGGAGGCCAGTAATGTGTGCCTTGAATGAGAGATGACTGTCCAGGACAACACGTTCTTGGCCGTTGGAACCAAAGTCACCGGGGCATTGTCTATGGAAATAGTTAGATCCTGCGTGGCTTGGGGCAGGACCAGTGCTGCATTGGTGAATCTATCTCTGGTGGGACGCTATTTTAAAGACGTCACGCTCACGTCGCTTAACACCTACACTACAGGTCACAAAATGGACAATTGATATGAATCTAAGCTCATTCCTATGTTAATTCACCTGGTGTGACACCCGGCAGTCGGCAGCCTTTGTGAACTTTGGGTTGTTTTTAATCGATGCATGTGCGTGCGCGTGCTCCTGCTCAAAAGACTGGTGGGACGGTGTGTTACCCCGTGTAATGACCAATGCAACACTGGGCAGGACTTACCTGGGAAGAAGAGAAGCTCGGTCTTGTCTGGGTTCAGCTTGAGGTGGTGAGAAGACATCCACTGTGAGATGTCAGCCAGACATGCAGCGATGCGCTCTTCCACCTGAGTGGCAGAGGCGGGAGGATAGAAACAGTACTCCAGAGCAAACCAGGCAACTAAAATTCAGAGCAAAAAACATAGAATTATTTACAAAGAATTGAGAATCTATGGAATAAAATGATTTCTGATTCAATGATTGAATAAATACTATTTTGGGGTTCTCCAAAATGTCTGCTTGGAAAATGACTCGTACTCGTAATGTGCTTGACTATAGTCTATTTGTGTTGTGACTTGTGACAATATTAGTTTTTGTTTCGACTCAACCACATTCACATCCATCATCCCTTAAAACAACTTAAAACAAAAAAAGCTGAAGGTACTTCCTTGGCGTGCTGGCAGCGTGCACAAGAGATTTGGTGCTGGTCGGTCCAGTGGCTTGTCATAACACTCAGGATTTGAACCCCAGTCTACCATGTCAAAAGCCAACATCTTAACCACTAGCCCAAAGGGGTATTCCCCTTTGAGTGGGGGAGATTTTTTTTAAACCTTTGACATTTTTTCAAAACTTTTATAATGACAAGCCCAAAATTGAGACGCCTAGTTAAAAGTGGTTAAAAACACACTTTTAAGAGTTAAATTATTTGAATATGGTTGCTCAACATTGTTGCAGCAATAATAAACAATAAAAAAGAAATAAAAAAAGAATAGCAGCAAGAATGAGAACAACAAAGTACGTACATTGGTCATACTCATTGGTCATAGCACACTTTGAGGTGCTTTGGTGCTGTGTGCATGGTTGGTATTTGTAAATGTTATCCATGTTATGAATATGTTCATACAATGTATGAATATCTATTTACATACCTATATTTTTATGTATGGCTACCACATACAGTATAGGCTGCCCCCTGACACCCCAGACCGGGGAGGGGAAGGAGGGAGGATTAGTGTTTAAAAACAAAACAAAAATTCCTGGTCTGGTCGTTGTTCGTGGGAAGTAGCTATTTAGAGGTTCTCAACCTTTCCAGGCCGTGATCCACCCAAAATAAATCATATTTGAACTGAACTGGGAAATGAAAACCTACAAAGTAACTATAACTAAAGTTGGCAAATAATGTAGAGGAGTAAAAGTATAATAATATTTGCCTCTGAAATGTAGTGGAATAGAAGTAAAAGTAATAAAAATGGTACATACTCGAGTGAAGCAAAAAACACCTCAAAATTGTAGCCTACTAATTACTAAATGTACTTACACCACTGGTCTGCACGCCCTCTGCAATTCTTTGCGGTCAAGGTCAGTAGCCTACAGTTCCCATACCAGGCAGTGATACAATGTATTATTATATATAACTCTATGATGGGGACTAATTTGAAAGGCAACATACACGCTAGTTTGTGAAAATCTGCAAATGTAGTTAACCTACCAGAAATCCCATCGCCTCATCATGACCATGCGGGTTTCCTGTCAGAGTCACTAACTGGTGCTTTCTACATATACTGTAGGCTACAGCAGATGGCGCTGTGCTACAGCAGACGTACATTAGGCCAGTTGTCTCAACCTGTGGGTCCACATGATTTTTTGGGGGTCCCCAGATGACAGTGAAGAGACAATTTAAGGACTTTTAAGACCTTTTTAATACCCCAACAAATAATAAGAAAAAAGACCATTACTGCATCAACCACTTCGGAACCACTTCAAAACTGCAAACACATTTCAGTCTCAGTTACATTGGTGTTTGATCCTAAAGTGTGGTGTCCAAAGTAAGCTAATGTCCAATCATTTCACGTTTATTTATTTTTTGTTAAATTGTTTGTAAACAAATTGAATACGTTATATTAACTTTAATTGTATTTGTATTTGTATTTGTATTTGTATTTTAAAGTCGTTGATTCGTACAACTTATTTCATGGTGGTACGCAAATTATTTCAATAATAGTGAAAATACATTGCCATTGCGATGCATTGTGAGCTTGAAAGCCCTTTAACCGTACATGCATGGACCGGTCTGTGAGTCATTTGCAATTAAAAATAATATCAACCCAAATCGTGCAGATCTGCTAGCTATTATTGAAAGGTTTTGAAATATTTTTGGAAAACATTTTCACCAAATGACATGCCCAATAGGGTCTCTAGTTTGAAAGTGGTTAATTAATTTTAATTGTGATCATGATTGATAGCAGCAAACGATAGCAGATCGACAAGCTCACAGTTGAGATTTAAGTTAATAAATAATAATAATAATAATACATAAGATTTATATGGCGCTTTTCTAGGTACACAAAGTCGCTTTACAGAGCAGGAAAAAAAAAACTTTATTACCAAGTTTAAAAGTTATAACTTATTAGGCTTTCATTTAATTAGTAAGTAATATAATATGTAATTACATTTAGTAACTTTCTCAACACTTTCTCAAAAGAGAACCCAGTTTGTAGCCAATTCTAATAGCAGACATAAAGCAAAGCGAAATAAAACTGCTTAAATCTTAAATACATAGACAGGCTAATAGACACTGAAATGCAGGCTGGTGTGTTGGCTATCCTTCCACTTACACACACACACACACACACACACACACACACACACACACACACACACACGCGCGCGCGCGCGCGCGCACTCACTCTCTCTCTCTCACTCTCTCTCTCTCTCTCTTTCTATCTCTCTCTCTCTCACACGCGCACACACACAAGTGTTCCATTTCTTAAACCACATAGTAAAAATCTATCTTATACCATATAAACTATCTAATCTTTTTTTCTGTTTCGATTTGAAAACACATCTAAAAATACATAGGCTATCATCACAGTTTAACAAGTGTTGAAACGCAAACTAGCCTATAATGATGATGATTAACATAATAATAAAACATGTCAGAGTTTAACAAAGTGACACATTTGAATCTCAAACTCGTGCTCCAATTTGATTAATTAATAACAAAGTTATTAATTAACTGGTCTTCACACCCCCCCCCCACTCCAACTGTTCATATACGTTCATTGCTATACTAGTTTTGATTGTCTTGTTTATTATTGTGTAGTATTGTAAGCAAAGCAAAGTAAGCAAAGCAAAGCAAAGCAAAGCAAAGCAAAGCAATGATGAAAATGATAATTAAGATGATGATGGTGAAGAAGAAGAAGACGATGAAGATTATGGTGGTCTACTATAGGCGTGTGCGCTCTGAGCTCCATCTATTCTAGTGAGGGGCCCTGCTGGTTCCTTGGACAACTCCAGTCAGCTGGAGGAGCCCTGCGCAGCAGCAACACTCAAAGACCTACAGTAACCTAGTAAACGCAGGAGATTCCCTCCAGTAAAGAGGAAGACAGACAGACAGACAGACAGACAGGGGTAAGTGTGTAGTTACAGTATGACATTTATTTCTAACCCTAACGTCAGTCTCCTGGTTGAATTTTATCATACCTGTGCTTTTTGTTGTGCATTTGCATTAGAAAGAAACAGCGTGAGAGCGGGTGTGTGTGTGTTGTGTTTGACAGAGAGAGAGGGGGGGGGAGAGAGCGAGCCGAGCAGGCCCGCTGACCCACATTCTTATCTAAAGCCTTGAGAGTATACTTAGCCGCGCGCCTGTGTCGCGCAGCGGGGAGAAAACAGCTGATCTACAAGCTCACAGTGCGTGGCATTCGCGACGCGCTGTGAACTTGTAGATCGGCTGTTTTCGGCGCGCGACACCGGCGCGCGACTAAAGTAAAACCCCCTCCTCCTCCTCCTCAACGCAACCCACTGTACTGCTGTTAGCACCGCGAGCTAACGGCGGCTAACGTTGACACACATTTGGGACGCTTGGCTGCAGAGCAGCGCCACCTTATCGAGCAGCAGCGCACCGGCGGGTGGCCGCTTTGTTGTTTGTCATTTGTGGAATGTCTTGACTGTCATGACACGCGTCCCAGTAAGTGCGACAAGCTGTTTTAAGTTGTGTTTTTATTATTATCATTAGTATTGCAGCCTGTAAATGGACGCTATGGCAAGCAAAAGCGAGCTAGTTAGCGTCGGTTAGCATTCGCAGCGAATTGCACCGACCCGGCGGCTCGCCGGCACCGCCGTTACACCGACACGCGTGACTTATCGAATTGGGTGACCCCCCCCCCCCCTCCAGACGGTTCGCTGTTCCACTGTGCCCTGACGTTAAAAAAGCACAACTCGACATTTTGATGTTGGAACACAAACGTGAGAGGATTGTATAGGGGCAGCTGAAGAAAAGTCTGTGTTGGAGTTTTTTTTTTAAAGAGGCGAAATTGCAAAACGACCACCTCTGGGGGCACGGGCGTTGATAGGTCACCGCTTTCGATGTGGCAGGCTTCCAGGGGCTGCTGTGACTGACCCCTGCTAGAATGGGGTTTGACTTGGTGTTGTACTTTATATAAATGTGACAAGCACCTCGTTGCCATGCTTGTTGAGCGACGCTTACGTTGTCTCTTGTGCTCCCACTGACAACTCCTGTCAGGAGATCAGAGAGCACTGCTACTTTTCTCACTTGAGTTCCTTCTGTCAGTAGCTTTAAGTACTGTACATGTGCAAAGTTCTGCACTCTCCTTCATTTAGACATTGATCAGAATCGGAGAACTCTTTATTCCCATGTATGTATGTATGTATGTATCATGTATGTATGGTCCGGTTTTAAATGCACAATTAGCTTTGTCTCGTGAAGCAGTGACAGCCCAACAGGACAATTTTGACTGCATACCACCAAGCACATAAATTAGTTAGACAATTGGTGCAAGACACATTGTAGAACATGTATTCAGACATTGCACTAAATTAGACATGAGACAGAGCTTAACTGGAGATGGAAGGAGATATTAATAGAACGTATATGCAGGTTTAATGTTAAGGAGTGTGAGTACCATATGATTACCAGGGTCCAGTCCTGTGTACCGAAGTAAAGGACAAATTAGATACAATTATGTACATATTACTGTTACTGTACACAACTATTGACAAGGAATGGGTGATAAAAATCTGAACTAGCTATACAGAATGTAGGTAATGACATCAGTGAATTCAACAGAGGGTCACTGCAGTGGCTCCTGCGATCTCACACACTTTGTCATACCGTATGATTTTATGCCCACTGTACCAAAATATAAACCCTATACTTCGTTCATTGTATGTCAAATAGTGAAAATAGGCAATCTATGTGAGCTACTATGTACTAGCTCACCTATTTGTCCTAATGTTGCTGGTTACATCCATGAGAGCCAATTTGATTCACCCCTTTAGCAGGAGTGTGATTATTCGAAAACAGTTGTACTGTCTCAAAGTACTTTAGAGTCAGACATTCACATTTGATTGATTGATTGAGTACTTAACACTTTGCAAAAAGTTACAGTGGTACGATTATACAAATGGTGCTAAAAGGATAACACAAAAAAGCCCTGAGGGCTTGTTTCCATTGTGGTCCTGCGTATTCAATTAATCGAGACATTTAAAGACGTACAATAATATGCAAGACATCATCTATACTAATAGCAATACATTTCACAGCTGAGTGAAATGCTAAAGGGAATGTGGCAGGAAAATAGCAATAATAGGGACCTATTTATGTGATCACATATATATGTGATCACATATAAGACTGTTTCACTAATTCAAGTACTTTTAATTGTGTAGTCTAATCTCTTGCCTTGTATTCGGGACTATGGCGTGCAGGAACTCACAGTTTGACCCACAGGCCAGGGATCCTGCACAGCTCTTCATAACGTTAAGTTGGTTCTCTGAACAACATCTCTGCCATTAAACCAAAAATTGCATTGCATTGGTCCACTTGCACTTTAGTTTGGTGTAGCCAGTTTAAGCTTTTCGTCTTTTAAACTTGTAGGATACCTGCTTGACTTTATGATTGTATCCATGTCAAGGCCCTAAGCTGGACATTTAGAGGCCGTGTCCACTGTCCACCAAGACTTTTTTTTCCTGAGCTCAGTGTAAGTGTTTTGAATTGTTTACAGTGGGATCGCCTTGTTTTTGAAACCCCAGCAGTGTGACGAGGCGCTGAGCTTTTATTTTGCGCTCGTGTGTGCCGTTTTATCTGCTTGCTGAGAGCTCAAATGTTTTCAGCTTGGAAGCGTTTTTAGGCGAGCACCATGGCGTGTTCAGCTGGGACAAAACGCCCGGGGGACACGGCCCCGTAGACACGGCCCCGTAGACATTTCCTAAAGCATCACTTCCATCGGGTGTCCAGGTGGTGTAGGGATACATTTCCTGCCCATCACTGTGTAGACTGGGGTTTGATTCCTCCACGTTGCCTCCAGCTTGGCCAGGTGATCCAACAAACACTATTGGCCATGCTCATGGGTGGGAAACCGGTAGGGAAGGGTGTCACTGCTCTAGCACCTGTTGAGTAGGGAGTTGAACGTTCCTCCACACCACCCAGGTACAGTCCTCACTGTCAGGTGAAAAGAAGCAGCTGGCGATGTGTATCGGAGGAGACTTGGTTGTCTTCATCCTCCGCAAGAGCAACATTAGGGGTTGGCAGTGACACGGACTATATGAGGGAATTGGCATAAGGACTTAATGGGGAGAAAAAAAGATGGAATAAAGCATCACTTCCATAGTTGAGTTAGAACTCAACTAACAACTTCCTGACTGCCAGAGGCAGTGTTAAACACTGAATGATGCAGGATTGTCCCTATCATGCCTGTCTTTTAATCAGTGCAGTAGTGTCATCATTACTACTCTTTAATTGGCTGACGTTGTTGTTTGATCTGAATGGGGGGAAAAGTCAGCATGCTGTTAACCACTTAAACCCTACAGTACTTCATTGACCAGGGTCCCCCAGGGGTCTATACTAGGTCGGCTCATTTTCTTTCCCTCTACACCAACTATCATTGCTGAAATGTTCTGGATGGAATGATCGCCCCCCAGAATAGGGATGCCATGTTCACACTCAAGCAGAAGGCTTCCACAACACACAGGACTTGCTATTGTCTCACTTAAGATGTGTAACTAACTAAATTAAATTCATTCGGTGAGCCATAGTGTTTGCTTTCATATTTAAATTGACAGCCAGAATTATTTCAGATTTTTAGCTGTTGCCTGCCAGAGATTTTTCATTGAAAAAAAAGTACTCAGGAGCCGAGATACAGAATTTTTAAGTTTTAAGTTAACAAGGAAGTGGATAGGAGTTTAAATCTTCGATAAATCATATCTCCTTGGTCTTTGGGTCAAAAAGCCAAAAAAAAGAATGCAGATCTGCGTCTTTGGCAGCCAGGCGAGGGATTAAATAGAACGCAGATATGCGTCTTTGGCAGCCAATGTGTTGTTAAAAGCAGTACAGCAGTGTAAGCAAAGGAACTGACTGTGCATTTGCACTGTCTAAATTCCTTCCTGAGAGATTTCCCTGACTTTGGAGGTGTTAAGCGCTGGACTCTTTTCAATTCTCCATTACACACCTCCTTTTTATAGACAAGGTTTGACGGAAGGAAGGCTTTTAGCTCTGGATATTTAAAGGAGCACGTCACCCATTTTCAACCGTATCTTCATATAAGTGGTCCTCAATTAATGCTCATTATAAGATGGCACCATTCATACAATTTCCTTCTACAGTTCTACTTGCTCTGTCTCAGAGGTGGGTCATGGACAGTTAAACCTTCCATCGTCGGTGGAAGCCAGGATTACTATGACTATGCTGAAATAGAAATCCTTGTTCTTGCATAAATTAAATAAAATGTTTGAAACTGTTCAAAATGATCCAACCTGCCTACCAATGATGTCACTGGTTTCTGAACTATCCGATGCCCACCTCTTGAGTGACTAATAGACAAAAATGTTACTCTACCATCACCAATGTTCATTATAACATGGTAGTACCATGTTATAATGAACATTGGTGACGATCAATTATTATGAAGATATGGTTGAAAATGGGTGAAGTGCTCCGTTAGGGTAATTGCTCCACACTGCGCAGTGCTTACAGTACAGTCAGGCTCTCATCCAAATGGGTTTGGACCCCCGCAGGTGCTAGCAAGATAATATCTGGGGTATTACCCATTAACCTTTATGGGTAACCTTCATGGTTAATGGGTAATAAGACGAGATTTTTCTTTCTTTTATTGTTTAATTTCTGAGTGCAACCCTCCTCTTTCAGTTCATTACGACAACGCACCTGAATGGTCAGAGCACGGTGGTAATAGAAACAAGTTTATAGTAGGTAATACTACCTTCCCCTGTCATTGTTAACATTCTGCATATTAACTCTGCCATAGGGGCTAATGAGTAGAGTAGACATCACTTAAGTTTTTAGTGGGACCCCCAGCCATCAGCCACACTTCTCAGCCCTGTTTTCTTGGAAGGAAAGGAGAGCATGAAGGGCTCAGGGGAGGGTCTCTGAGGGGATGACATAAGTGCTGATGTACGACACAGTTTAGGCAGTTATTTATAAAGAGCTTTGTAAACGGGGAACCCTCCTCTCCACATTACTTTTTTTTCACCGCACAAAATGGGCCTGTCATTATACTCCGCTCACGTGGTGGCGAGGTGGCTGAGCCCAACCATTGGCGTGGTTCTTCTGACCGTATGGCACAGCAAGGTCCATGTTTAAAGCGATGGCGGTCTTTACTTCAGCCTCATTTCATCTTTTGACTGTGTTGAGGTGAAAGTACAAGCTTGATGAGTGACTTAACTGAAATTGCTGTCATTCATTTTAGTCCACAGCAGCACAACAGCTGCTCTTTTGACTCAAAGCCGGCCACAAAGACCCTTTGCGTATGCCCGTTGAATGCTGCGGAAACGTGAATGCATCATCCATCCACTCTCCCTTAGGTGTAGAATAGCCTCTCCTCAACGGGTTCCTGTCTGAGTATTAGTACCACCACAAAATGGTTCTCGCATCAGAGAGGGTTATTCACTCCTTTAGAATGATTCACATCATATCAGCATTCAGCTCACACAGGCCTGACGCTTGGCTCTGCTCACCATTTTTCACCTGTTCACACTCACACATCAGCAGTAAACATTTGAATAACTCAGTGATAGCCCTGTTGTTAAAAACAAATTAATTTCAGGAGGACCCCTCCAAAGCTCCTCTTAACCACATGAACCCCAGCGTCCCTATTCCGGTGCAAACATTTGGTGAAAATTTGCTTGTAGAGATTTGGTGTAGAGGGAAAAAAGGAGGGGGCTGAGTAAAGACCCCTGGGGGACCTCGGTCAAAGAAGTATACACGGATTGTGGTTAATACTTCAGCATAATTTGGTTGTGTCATGGTTAAAAGAAAAATAACTTCCAGATTATTTCTGTTCTCCTTAACTGTGTGTGTGCGGCTGTGCGCGTGTGCGTGTGTCAGCTTTACCACATTTGTGTAAACTGATACTTTGGGGTATGGAAAATAGATGTGTTATACTTTCTTTGCTTTGACATTACCACAGATCACAATAAACGGAGAAAAACGTTGTATGGTCACAATAAACTCTAAAATATTATGTTGTCATATCAATTTATTATGGTATTACGGTAGTATATACAGTATTAGCATATGTCCGATTACAATGAAATAAAAATATGAAATCTCCATATCATCTGGATCTAATTTAATTTGGGGAAGTGTTTAATTTGAGTAATTTTTTTTTTGGTTTTCAACCCACCCACTACCACACCCCCCTCCTCGCACACTTCATGTTTACTTTCATGTACTGCCAAGAGCAGATGCTTGTGTTTGCATCTCTCCTCATAGGAATGGGGGTCTTAGCCGAGCCCCATTCCATCTGATGGCCTGGGGCTTAAGTCTGAGTTGTACTTGGTTGCACGCAGGTGTCGTGCAACTAAGTGTAAATCAAGCTTTAGCTGCCGGGTGAGCTTCGAAGAGGTGTGTGCACAGACTGCACGCACTTGTGTGTGTGTGTGTGTGTGTGTGTGTGTGTGTGTGTGTGTGTGTGTGTGTGTTTATGCACGTACATGTTCATGTCTGGTCTCTCATTGCTGTGGGAGTCTCAAGATGACCCAGATGTTTTAGTTGTGATTCATCTCTTAATCTGAACCTCTGGGACTGGCGGGCCAGCTTTTGGTGGATCTGGAACAGAACTCTCAGCACGGCGCAGGGCACCGCCTCAGACTTCTCTTTTCTTCAGAAACACTTCTAACTTCAGGCCCAGCTAGATGATTCCCATACTAAACACTATCTGACATGTGTCTTCAGTAACATGCCAGCTTGCAGTGTAAAGCAGAGATGTTGACTAAAATGGCTGGGGGGAGTGAATATTGTCACTGATGATGGTGAGTGTCTGGTTGCTGTCACCTCGTCGGTAAAATACATGGCCTGTTGCTTTGTGCGTTTGATTTCAGCCGAAAACCACAGTTTCTGAATGGTTTCTCTCTCTCTCTATCTCTCTCTCCCTCTGTTCAACAGATGGAGAAATCAAGAAGAGTTGAATGACTGAAGCGGTTAAGTGGTTATCGCCCATTGGCCAAAAGGTAGGAGGATGAACAAAGAATTTAGGTTTAAGAACAGAATGGTTGCTGATGGATGATGAAGTGGTGTGGTTGATAAGGGCTAGTTCTCTTATTTAGTTCCACATATTTAGAAATGTGGAACCTAATTCACAAGAAGCGGCAGTGGCCTGGATTTGATCAGGCATCTATTCATTTTTGCATTGCAAAATACCCTAGCTTCTCTTAATTTGGAAATTAAATAATAAGATGACTTGAGTCATCAATGGTGGAAGAAGTACTTAGATAAATGTTTTACTTAAGTAAAAGTAGCAATACCACAATGAATAAATACTCTGGTTCCAGTAAAAGTCCTGTATTCAAACCTTTAGTACAAAAAAATGCACAAAACTATTGGCATCAAAATATACTTCAAGCACCAAAAGTCAAAGTACTCATCATGCAGAATGTCCCATTTCACAAGTTTTCAAAATGCATGTGAACTTGGAGATCGGCTATTTTTGATTAGACGAAGAGGGAGATCTATAAATACTTGTGTTATAAAACTGGTACCACTAGTTGTTTGTACTTGCAGTTGTAGTTGCATTGAGTGTTTGTATGTCAAGTTCAATCCTAAAGTTGCACCTTTGGTGAAGTTTGATCAATCGCGCCAATTATATTTTTCTTTATTTGGTATTTTTACATGCCTAGACTTCTAAACAAATCGAGGACATGTTTCTGCCTGGCCTTAAATATGACTTGATACTACCTGTACAATGTTAGTGTTTTCATTCACAATGTCTGTGACTTGATTTTTGTCTCAAACAACATTTTACATTGGCTCATATTCAAACAGATTAATGGGGCTTAGAAGAAGCTATTAAACTAAAAAGTATGTTTCCAGATCGAATAAAATAAAAGATCTAATAAAAACAAACAAACAAAAAACTCGGCCCAAATCTAATCTAACGAACTGTTGATTTTATAATGAGAACTAATGTCTGTCTTACTTGTAATTTCGAGTTATTGTTAAAAAAACATTTGTGCAAAGATTAATGTTGGCTGGCTGCCCATGATTTTATTTCCTCATTTGATTTATCTTCTATTCCTCCCGGGTAGTAACACACTGAATATCCTGAAACAGAACCGGGCCCTCACACACCAGCGTAGAATTTGATTACAGAAATTGTGTGGCAAAAACAGACCCTACAGAGACTTTTGGGACAGAGAAAATCACAGCGCTTTTGGTGAACAAACGGCTGAGCGCATGCATATTTATAGCCCTGTGGAAATGGTAATATAATCTATTTCACAACTTTGACTAATACCAAACAAGGTATTCTGTTATTCATGTTGTATATCAGAAGTAGAGAAAAAGTTTATTTGAATGAAACTGCTACCTCTCCCATCCTGGTAGCATGATTTGCTGTAAGAAGTATCAGCTGATATAAATCCAAGATGTACTAATTAAACCTGCAGATTCTTTATGTTCCTAGCTCTAGGCATATGTGTGGGCTACTAGAACTAACATAACATTCACATACCGTCTCTGTCGGGCAGAAACCTTGTCTCCATATTTCAGCTTTTTATATTTTTGATAAAATAATGCCCTACTACTTCATTGTCGAAAGACTGTCACAGTAAAAAATAGCCGGTCTACAACATCTGCGAGCTTGTACTATTTTCTCTCTATCTCTATATCTATATATATATAATATGAGGTTTTCATCCGACAGCGACTATGCTCAAGGACACGGTCACCTCATACAAGTTTGTGTTGGTGCACATTCAGAAGTGTATGTGCAGTAACATGTCATTAGCCAGGTAACTACTTGCAAATATTAATATTAACATTATTTATACAGCTCCATTAACCACTTGAACTCTAGCATCGCTCAACTGGGGTGTACATTCAGCAAAAATAGCAGATCTACTGTAAAGTGTTGATCAGCGATTTCTGTTGAATATACTGTCTGTATGTACTACTAAAGGGGTTTAAATGATTGCGATGCTGTATTAACAGATTTAGCTGGGGAACCCCCTCAAGGTGGAGGGGGGGGGGGTTCCCTGGACCCCACTGCATTTAATATCTTTGCTGACATGAACTTTTGAGCAACTGTGAGCTTATAGATGTGCTTATTTCGCCCCAGAATAGGGACTCTAGCTTTCATGTAGTTACGGGGGTACTGTTGCTACAGTAAGTTTAAAATACAGCACAGTTGGATGTAAGAGCGAAACGGTGTGAAAAGTTGGATTCCTATCAAAAACAAAGAAGTAGCCTATACATTAGCAATATTACAGATTAGTGATTCAGTCATCAGATATTCAGCGCTGAGAGAGACATGCTCATGAATATTTAAACTGTTTGACCTGTAGGAACTACATGGGATTTCTTCGAGTTGTTTTGTCTTTTTTTTTTATCAACAATTTCACTTATCCTGTACTTTGCAACCTTACTGGCATAGTATGACACTAATTATGATGCCAGATGACCCTGCTACTAGTCCACTTTAATTAAATGCTGTTTATTGCTGATTAGATTAGCCCTTTGAGTGCTCAGTCATGTTTAATGGAAGATACTGAAGTAACTGACGAGGAATCGGAAGTGTTTTGTTTGTCTAAGCTATCTAACTACATTCAATAAAGTGTGACTTTGGACTGACTGGGTGTGGTCTCGATTTGCCTTGAAGCATGCATGTGCCTGTCTGGTGAGATATAATATCACAAAGTCCTATTCCTTCCAGTTTGGACAGGTCACGTACTCGCAAAATAATAATGGACAAAGTAAGGTTCTGGCCACCACTTCTGCTCGAGAGTCCTTAGCTATCTTTCAGTAGTAGTTGAAGTAGTTGTCCCAAGTTTCACTCTTTTCTGTTTCACAATCCACTGCTAATGTGGAAGTCTACTGACTATCGATTCCTGGGGCTGACAGATTTTGTGAGAAAAGAGTTGCAGTTGTAGGACAGATTTTGTGTAAAAAGAAAAAGACCGGAGAGACTGCGCACATTGTAGGCTATTCCTTGGATGTTCTAGCTCAGCTGTTGCCAAGTACTCCATGTCTTTACTCTCTGTGCATGGTCTGCGGTCGCTGTGTGAGTCACTCCTCTTGTGCTGGCGGTCTCTGTTCTGAACTCCAGTGACCCACTTGGCTCTCGTATGAGGGCCCTGGCGCTATTCCCAGTCCTCCAGGAGAGTGGAGCAGCGGCAGGCAGCAACAGCAGCACAAGGGTCCCTGCCTGTCACCGCCGCAGCCGTCTGCCAGTGGAAACCGCCGCTGCCTCAGACATTCCTGTCTGTAGGGCGCAGGGCGAAAACGCAAAACAAAGACCCCTTTTGTGTCGCCGAGGCCTGTGGATGCGTAAGTGTTGGTCGGAAACACGGCTGGCGCCCCAGAGGTTTTGGGGGTTCGGCCGTCATGACGACGCAGGGCAGTGATGATAGTCACACGAGCCCTGGGAGCAGGTTTCCATACACACCCAAAAAACGGGTCAGTTAACGAAGCCGTCATCATGGCACACACACCTTCTACCACGCCCCCCCACAAAAGCCACACTAAGCCAGCCACGTGGAAAATCACACCCTCAATTGCTCTCCAATTGTTATCAAGAGGTGTGGCGCACCATGCTGCCTCAAGGCACAATGTGTGAGTAATGGTTCAGATATGTATTCATGGTCCAATTCATGTTTCTCCCTGGCAATCAGTCTGTTGACTGTTAAATTACATTTATTATCCTCGCTGTACTTCAGGCTTTAGAGTGGAGCGTCACCGCAGGTTTCAAATGAGGTCTTTCCGGAACTGCCGGGTTACTATGGCAACGTTAGACTCATCCCCCCCCAATCTGTCTGGATGCTGCGCACGGGCAGCGGTTGTTGTGTAGGAGTGACACTCAAGATGGGCGCGCTCCTCATTAATGGATGGCTGACAAAACCCCCCTCCACTTATGCTCTCAGGTGTCAACAATGTGACGTGGGTGATGATGACTGCAGCCAGCGTTGCCACGAAACCGCACTGTTACCCAACGATGGGATACCCGATCAAGCATTACAACACCACGCGGTTTGACGATACCCTGTTGAATACATATAAATGTACTTCTGAATCAGTGGCCCCATTTACAAGCAGGCATTAAAGGGATATTTCACTTTCAAACATGTTTGGGGTAATTTTAATATCTACTTTTGTGAGCACCCCGGACAGTTTTTAAGTTGCTTGATTCAATATTTAGATATTTGATATTCATTTGATCAGACACGCCCCCTTCCTATACAAACCCATTGTAACATGGGTAACACTGTTTAGGATGAATCTATCATGATTAAAATGGGTTTGTATAGGAAGCGGCGTCTGATAAAAGGAATATCAAATACTGAATCAAGCAACTTAAAAACTGTCTGGGGTGAAACACAAAAGCCGGAGCAGACATTAAAATGACCCCAAACATGTTTGAAAGTGAAATATCCCTTTAACCAGAGGGAGGGAGACCAGGTTACATTTATACCTGGTATTAAAATTCATCCCCGGTATATTCACCTTCCTCAGTGTCCTTGTGTCCAGAATGAGACTCATCTTTAGAAATCAGATTAGAATTGCATTTCAAACCACCTTTAGATTCGCTAAAAACTGGTTGTTTTTTTGCTGTTCAGACTTGAGAAAATCTATCTGATTCCAATCTGGATTGGCCAAACATCGGATTTGGGTCTGAACATAGATTTACTGTACACTTCATTGCTAATGATGTCAAATACATCGCAGTGGGGTTTGGGGTGGTTTTGGGTGTAGTGGCGAGGGGAGGATTGAGAGCATTTACAAAATATAATTCAAAACATCTCTTATTGGTGGTCTAGGACTCTCTGGGATCAGCATCGGACCCGAGAATCTGTCTCAGATCTGCTATTTCAGAAACATTTTTAAAACTTTGTCTCCTATATTGGCATGCCCAAAATAGGGAAGCCATATTTAAAGTGGTAAACAATTGGGACATGTCGGCTACATAGTTGCTGATACCGTCAAAAAAGCCAAATAATGACTATGGCTCTATTCTGTAACCAGGTTGTTCTCTAATCTCTACCAGTGAATATGAACAACTGAATTTCTGTACTCTGGATTTCTATCATAATTTAGTCCTGATACTCAATCTGGAATGGTAGCAGTGGACCGAATTGCTGCGTTTTTTGACTGTACACAGTACATCCTTGCATGCATTACCTGTTTGTGGGTTGAAAGAGGCTATGTAATGTATATCCATGTAGTTCATGGTGATATGTCACACATCACATGGTGACTCCAGAGCTACATGTGGTCTCTTACATGTGGCCTGAACTGGTTAACTCTGCCTTCGTCCTGCTCCCTCGTCCCATTCTCATCTTGAACAGGAGAAGCTCTCTCCAGTCTGTCTGTCTGTCTGTCTATCTAGTATTCAGTTGCTCTCCTATTTTGCCTTAAAAAGGAGACAGAAAAACTACGATCAGTAACTTATCGACACAGTACTTATCAAATCAACATTTGAAAAGTACGACAGAATCTCTTGGCAGATGAGTAAGGCTGGGAACGAGGCTACTCTGAGGAGGGCCAGCAACACAGTGAGACAGAGCCCTTTCCTTAAAAGCCAAACAGTTTGATCAGCCAATTCAGCGCGGCTGTCTTCAGCCCATCAGTCAGCGCACAGGTGCGCAAACCGATTGAGAATGAAATTAGGGACATACCGTCCATCGATGACGGGGCCTAGGCAGTGGTGCTTCAGAGGTGCTGAACTCTGTCATCACCATGCTTGCTGGCCCTATAAACTCTCACCTGATTGGGGGTGTTGAGGCGAGACTCCACTATCACGATATGATACACAATATTGGACTCATGATGTTGATACAATATAAACTTTTCTTCCAATTATCATCAACATTGGCCATAATTTTCAGTTTAAAAGTGCCTTATTTATAAAGCACTTTTAAAAACCAAAGTGCAAATTATACAAGCTTAAGGGACATAACCTCACACAGTCATATTGTTGTCACCTGGACTTTACTAACCAAGCCTAGTTATTAACAACAGCTCGAACAAAATATCTCTAATACTAGTAAGGGGTCGCTAGTAAAAGAAATCTTTGGCTTTGATGATATCTTAGAATAGATGTATTGTAGGGCTATTAGAATAGATGTATTGTAGGGCTATTTGACAGTGCAGAAACATTATTGCCTTGATGCATGTAACATTAACAAGCGTCACAGACACACACACCTCCCCTCTGCAGTGCTCTGAACTAAAAGTGAGTATGATCCTTTCTCTTCCAAAGCCCTTGTGTACAGTATGTATGTATGTATTACAGTACTTTTGAAAAAGAAATATAAGTGAGAAAAACGGAATGGTGTTTTTCCAGTGCGGGAGGCCAGGGCCCGAGGGCCCTTTGAGGCCCTGGCCGGCGAGGCGAAACACGTGCTTCGCCTCTCTCACTCACTTGCTCACTCACTCACTCACTCACTCACTCAATAAATATAAACATTTATAATTATCATAAACCATTCAAATAATTATATATGTATAAATAATTGTTTGAATTATTTATAATGATGAGTAATGAAATTCAGTCATACATATATTTCAAAAGAAAAAAAAATATTGAAGTGGAATAGGAAATCAGCAGTGTTTGTAAGTGTCTTAACCACTTATGGTTGCGAAAATAGCCGATCTTGAGCTTATAGATGGCAGTTTTTTGCTTGTTTTTTTGTTTTTTTTACCTGAGTAGATACAGAATCAAGATTATATCAACTGAACGGAGGACTGCCTGTAGTGTAACTTGAGAATCTGTACACTGGTGCACTGGATATTGCACTGAAATTCTCAGAAGTTACAGGATATTGCATTGGTGTAGATTCCGTCTAGAACAGCGTCTTTACATTGCCGCAAGGGGAGACACCCTCTTGTCTAAATACTGGAGTCAATGGATGCTGGCTCTGTGATGTGTGTGTGTGTGTGTGTGTGTGTGTGTGTGTGTGTGTGGGGGGGGGGGCGGTCAGCGGTGGAGGAATTCAGCCAGGCTATTTTTGCCCTGCACGGTGAGGCCGGTTGCTATGGCACTGCCCGCTGTTGGCACAGCCGCTGTGGCGCCTGGGTGCGTGTGTACTGTGTAGGAGGAGTGCGTGATGCTCCGCACTGCCACATGGTGACTCATATCCTCAGAGCTCCACTGCCCTACATATGAGCACACACACACACATACACACACACACACACACACACACACACACGCACCGTATCAGCAGGCTGCGTGTAAGTGAGAGAGAAATGAGAGGAAAGTGTCAATCTGGCCTTTCATATACGACGAGGCAAGTATGTAGGCATGTATTCTAGCCCATTTAGACCCGAGGCTGATTCTAAAAACGCCCTCTAAATCCTAACAGTTTTCTGGAAAATGTCATATTTCTATTCAAAAAATAGAATAAAAATGTGTGTTGCTATATTGTCAGGCAGAAACCCCTTATCTCCATATTTTAACTTTTGAATGTTTTTTTCCCGTAAATTAATGCCCTACTTCATCAAGAGTGTCGTACAAAAGAAGTGAAAATAGCTCATCTACAAGCTCTTGTGAGCTTGTAGATCGGCTATTTTCCCTATTACATTTTTGTTAAAAATCTAATAATGACATGTGAGGTTTCTGCCCAACAGCAATCATATATAGCAACATCTAAAATGGCACAGATGCTGTCCCGGATTGTATAGGTTTAACAGGTCTAAATGGGCTAGAGCAGTGATTCTCAACCTTGTTCATGTCAAAGGACCCCCAATTTATTATGCTTTAGGCCACGGACGGATGCCAATTTGGTACGATTCTTTTAATCTTATCTCTGGGACCCCAACTGTAAAATCCCCAGTGTTCATTTTTACTCTGACCCTTACGGGTCCATTTGGTTCCATTTGTACACTCTTAAGAATTTGGTCCCCGGACCTGACGTTGAGAAGCTGTGTTCTGGAATGGAAAAACACGCGTGATTCTGACTGTGGGCAATATCTGCCAGCCGGCCAGCTGGCTGAGAGTCTTACGTTTGTTTTTAATCGCTCACCGATCAGTCCATGCGTCTCTCCTTTTCCCTCATCCTCTCCCACCTTTCCTCCAGACAGCAGCACAGCTGTGTGCGTTTACATACCATGCGATCGCACTGAGCAAATATTTGATTGTAGTTTGATTGCCCCTCACACCCGCTCCTGTATAGTTGTTTTGTTTAGTGCTGCGACTATCGATTATTTTCATAGCCATTATTCTTGTTGATTACTTTTCCGATTAATCTAATTATTGAGAAAGGTAAAAAAAAACTAAAAAACACTCTCTCTCATAATTCTCTTAATTAAATTGTCAATTATAAATTATTCCATTATTCTTGTTGATTACTTTTCCGATTAATCTAATTATTGAGAAAGGTAAAAAGAAAAAAAAAACACTCTCTCTCATAATTCTATTAATTAAATTGTCAATTATAGATTATTTTCTATAATTGATTAAATCGATTTAAGTTTGATTAACTGTTGCACCCCTAGTTGTGTTTATACTTGGTGGAATAGTTTGGCCTGTTGAGCATTTGAGTTGAGACGGAACTCAGAGTTATTGGTAAGAGAGGGGAGTGGGGAGGGTGTGTGTGTGTGTGTGTGTGTGTGGGAGGGAGGGAGGGAGGGAGGGGGCTGGGGGTCTGCCTGCGGAGCTGTGACTGAGTTGGGAACAGGAGGAGGAGAGGAAAGTAGGTCATTGGGTCAACGGGTCATTGAAGCACACATGACATCACAAGTTATACAACCCCCGGACCTCCCCTCGTCCCACTGCGCCCCCAGTGGTCGCTGCTCGCCATTGCTACACTCTGTGCCTCAGCCTGTGTTTGCCTTCTGCCTCTCGCAGCGAAGGAATTTTCCTTCACGCTGGATCCCTCCCTCTCTCCCCCTGACTGTCGACTCTGTTTCTGTGAATCACGCTTGTCTTTGGACTTTTATACGCTCAAGTGGTTCCTTTTTCTAGCATTTTTCACCCCCTGTTCTTCTCATCCCTGGAAAGCACTGCAGTTTGTTTTCAGGCAGCAACAAGGCTGATACCGTTTGCTCTGTTCGATAGCCACTGCCGGCCATCAGTCAGTGAATGACTTTGTTATGACATTTAGACAGCAAGCTTAACTCACACTAGAGCTCTGCACCGTAACGACGGCAGTTTGTTGACAGTAAGCTCCTTTTAATGTCGCCCCAAACAAAGATGGGATTCTGTGTGACTTGTGTTGGTGACGTCTGACAAATCATGTGCAGTGAGAGGTGAAATAAGCCACGATACAGCCCCCCACCTTTCAGAGAGACAGTAAGCCCCTTTCACCTTTAGTAACACAGTGTCACTCTCACAGCACTATAAGTTAATTCATAATGAACTTTCCACACATTACGCAATGTACAGTAATGGGAATTGATTTGCTCCTTATCCTTGAGGATTGTTTATCTCTATTGTTTAGCTCTATTTTTGTGTGTAGAAACGTCTCTCAGTATGGAAATATAAGATTTCTGGTTTGTTTGTATTTTGAATGGAAGACCACAGGTTCAGGGTGTAGGTTTTGAAAGTCTGTTCACTAAGGCTCTGCTCAATCCAGATAATTCAAGGCCAGGATCTTTGTCTAAATGTTCAAGGCAGTTACTCGTCTAATTTTGTTACTTCTCTTCCGCTGTCACTATTATGCCGACCAAATTACCATTTGGCCATTACCCTAATCACTCATTACTCCAAGCGGTGGTCGGGCGTGACTTCTTGGGATCCGACAAAGCGATGCTCCTCCCATGCCAACCTCTTTGGCACAACAGTGTGGCCTGTGAAAACCTGTTACCAACACATTGCCCAATTGTCTCAGAGGCAGAATTTTCAAGATGAACCTTGTTGGCTTACAATGATGGAAGAAGTACTAGTTTTTTTAAGTAAAGTAAAAGTAGCAGTACCTCAATGCTCTTGTTACAAGTAATAGTCCTGTATTCAGAGTTTTACTTGCGTAAAAGTACAAAAATATTGTCATCAAAATATACTAACAATCAAGCTCACAAAGCATCACATCACGACGTGTTGTGAGCTTGCAGATATTTTCAAACAGACGAAGGATAACATAGGGCTTAACTTAAATGTATGTTTTGTGATCTAATTCTACTAAGTAATTTGTAAGTAACTAAAGTTTTCAAATAATTGAAGTGCAGTAAAAAGTACAACATTTGCCTCTGAGGAGTTGAAGTATAAAGTATTGAAAAATGGACACACTCAAGTAAAGTAAAAGTACCTCAAAATTGTACTTAATTACAGTACTTGAGTAAATGCACTTAGTTTCCACCTGTTACTCGATATGTTCATGTTTCGAAACTGGGGAGTTGATGGATTCTCCCACAGTAACTAGAATAGGGTGGGGGGAGTAACTGAAACAGTGATAGCTTTAACAACATGATCCTGTTTTTGCAGAATGCTTGCCTATTATGCCATTCCCAGAATAGGGACGATAGGTCCCTATTCTGGGAATGGCATAATAGGCAAGCATTCCGCAAAAACAGGAGAAATCCGGTAAAGATAGCTGATCTGCAAGGTCACAACGTGTCACGTTGTGAGCTTTGGATCTGCATTTTTTGTTGAATTGATTTGGTGTAGAGGGAAAAAAGGAGTGGACCGAGTACAGACCCCTGGGGGGGGACCCCAGTCAACAAATAGGGTTGAAGTGGTTATTGGTCCCATGGTCTTCAAGTTCCGAGTCTGGCCTAGAGTCAGGGCTAATGTCATGTTACACAGGCGGGTCTAATGTCAGGTGCAGTGGTGGAAAGTAACAAAGTACATTTACTTAAGTACTGTACTTAAGTACAATTTTAAGGTATTTGTACTTTACTTGAGTATTTCAAATTTCCAATACTTTTACTTCTACTCCACTACATCTCACAGGCAAACATTGTACTTTTACTCCACTACAATTATTTGAAAACTTTAGTTACAAGTTACTTTTCAGATATCAATTATTACATTATAAAACATTATAAAACATACATAACCACTTTAGCCCTATTTTATGCCTAGGCTATTTGAAAATAGCGACGCGTTGTAGATCTGCTATTTTCAAACATTTTAGTACTTTTACTTTTGGTACTTTAAGTACATTTTGATACCAATACTTTTGTACTTTTACTCAAGTACATTTTGAATTCCGGACTTTTACTTGTAACAGAGTACTTCTACATTGCAGTATTGATACTTTTACTTGAGTAAAACATTTGAGTACTTTTTCCACCACTGGTCAGGTGACACACATAGATATAGAAACCTAGATACCTCATTGGCCTCTGCAGTTCATTGGAGCGACCTGTATCGCGGGCGCCATTTTGGAGAAGGCAAGCTTCCTGACTACTGGCCAATCACAGCGCGTCCGGGACTTGTCAGAATCTAGTTGTATGAAAATATATCCTGTTATATTTTTATACAACTAGATTCTGCCAAGTCCCGGAAAAGACGCGCTGTGATTGGCCAGTAGTCAGGAAGCTTGCCTTCTCCAAAATGGCGCCCGAGATACAGACGCCTCAGAGCCGGAGGGGGGCGTCTACCTTTATATGTCTATGGTGACACAGGCCTAATGCCTGAAGCTTGATGTCCAGATGTTTATGTCAGAAGCTTACATTCTACATAAGCTCTTTAGTTTGCATCAATTGTTGAGGAACTGTGACATCAAAGGGATTTTTACTCTTGTGTTCTTGACTGTATATGGGATGTAACAAATACAATCTTGAATTGATGGTTTCGTGTATCCAGAGGGTGGCATATCTTTAAAATAGAATGTGATTCAGGCAGGGCTACCAATATTTTCAATATTTTAAGATATTATTGTCAGACAAATGTCAACACATGTCCAACCACTAAGCCATTTCAGATAATACTAACAACCACATTTGACTTCCGGAAGCAAAAGCCATTTGTTTGGAATCGGTGACCGGCTCAGTTTTAGGCTTTATTTGAATATGGGCTCAATTTTTGTATTTGGATACAAAGCTTTGTTCTGAACCAAGTGTGTTTCTCTGACCTGCTAATTAAAGCATACAAGTAAAGTTGTAGTACATCACGCTATTCCGCTATTATTAACAAATGTTCTCAAATAGCAGATCTACAAGCTTGTGACATGTTGTGAGCTGGTATATCATTTATCTTTGCTATTTGTCATGAAAAGGTATAAAGACCTTATAGGGCTTAAGTTTATAGTCGTATGATGAAGTATATAGGGCTTAAGTATACAGTATAGTTGTATGGTCTTAAGTATAAGGTTTAAGTGGTTCTAGCACTCACTTTAGCGATATCAAATGGCGACATCCTGGTAATGAACTGGCCATTGAGGCCTGCTGTGTTGCATGTTGTCTTCTCCCCCATCTCCGCTATCTTCTCTTTCCGTCTTACTCCACTGCACTGTTTACTGAAGCAGAAATGTGTGAATAATACGCTTGAAAACGACATTGGGCAAGGCCTTTAATGTTTTGCCCATGCTGGATGTCACCGAGTGCCATAAGGTCCTATGTTAACCCATTAAAACCGGGACCACTTTAACCATTCTCTTATACTTTGGCTATTCAAAAATAGCAGATCTACAAGCTCATAGCGCGGCGCCGGCACATGAGCTTGTAGATCTGCTATTTTTTTTTAATCGTGAAAATGTTTGCAAATCTTTTAATATATATATATATATATATGTATTTTCAAGCGATCATTTTTAACTAAAATGATCGCTTCTGGGGGTCCCTGGAACGGCATATTTTGAGATGGGGGTCTGCGCTAAATACATATCATTTTGGGGGTCCTTGACATGAAAAGGTTTGAAAACCACTGATTATAGCAACATACGTTTTTTTCAAAAAACTGTTAGGATTTAGAAGACATTTGTAGAATTCCCAGAAGCAACATTCTTTGTTAAAAAAACATACATTCAAAGATTTTCACACATTTTCACGATTAAAAAAAATAAATAGCAGATCTACAAGCTCGTAGCGCGGCGCTCGGTGCCGCGCTACGAGCTTGTAGAGCTGCTATTTTTGAATAGCCAAAGAAATCTTAAAATGACACAGATGCGTTCCCCGTCTTAATGGGTTATTGCCTTGAGTGAGTCAAGGTTATGTTATCATCAGATGTTAATTAAAGCCCGTAACTGACTGTTCTGACATGGCCATGGGCAGAAACCATGTATCTCCATATTTCAACTTTACGTCGTCGTACTAGAGCAGTGGTTCTCAAACCTTTTCATATCAAGGAGACCTACATTGACACATAGTAACCCAAATGTGGTTACCGTATTTTCCGCACTATAAGGCGCACCGTCAGTGCGCCTTATAGTGCGGATGCGCCTTATAATCCGATGCGCCTTATATATGTATCAATATTGGTTCCCTTGGTTTCAGCACTATAAGCCGCACCGTCAGTGCGCCTTATAGTGCGGATGCGCCTTATAATGCGGTGCGCCCTATATATGAAAATAATACATTTATTGAAGGTGCGCCTTATACTCAGATGCGCCTTATAGTGTGGAAAATACGGGTAAGTGTGCCTGTGGGTTTCATAAATACTGAACCAATTAAAAATATTAACACGAGTGTGTGACTAAATGATAACTACTTTGGATCCATTGGAACACAGATATTTTTTTTCCATTTCCCCGTTTTCTACATACAAGGCCCGACAGCGACGATAAAGTGTTCCCGTCTCTTCAGAATGTTTAAGCAGTTGTGGTGATTAAGGCTAGACGGCTAACATTTTTGTCCTTTTGTTCTCTACTAGATTCAAGAGGAAAGCAAGACTGCAGTGTAATGACATTGAGGCTTCACATCAGTTATGTGACTGGTAAGTGATTTTTTTTTATCATCATCCGTCCGCCTACATTCAATCTAGGAAGTCTGTATATGATTAGCCTCGTTCTGGCCGAGGGCTCCACCTTTTGTGAGGTTACTCAAGGGTCAGGGATTGGCCCACTTAACCATGAGGGTAGCTGTCCCACCTTTCACTGGTGTCTTTAAACATTAGTTCAGTGAGCTCATCCAGGTGTGAAATTAGGACCACATGTCGCTCACATCACTGTTAAATCGAGTTTGAAGTACAGTACGTCTATTTTGGTATCACTGAAAACTATTGGTGAGGAAACGGTGTCAAGCTCAAATCAGCGATTCCAAAACGTTTTTGCTCAAGACCAAGGGGCAAACCCTCTGTGCTGGAATTGAAGCTCTCTTCCGGGTTCTCTTACATCTTGCTTGTCCCATTAATCTTTTAATTAATAATAAAGCGGGGTATGTTTTGAGGGTTTCTGTTAAGTTAATACTTTTTCCTGTGAACTATGACCAGTGTAAAATGTGGTGCACTGTGAGGTATTCGGGAACTATTATACTGAAAGGGAGACCGGAAGGGGAGGGTCCTCACTTGTTGTCTGTGTGTGGAATGTACAGGTCGCAGCGGCGAGAGAGCCGGCAATAAACATGTGTTGAACCGACAAAGTTGTCTTATTCAGTAACATTTGCCTCTCTACTGGTACAACAGAGTAAAGGAAATAGTGCTGAAAACAGGAGGAAAGATCTCCAAAGTTGATCCAGCCGTCTTTTACTGGCTAGATAAGGACTGTGCGGTGTCTGGGATTCTAGCCTGCCATGTGGATGACTTCATATGGGGAGGCACACAAAGTTTCTCCACCACAGTGATACCACAGCTCAGATCTGAATTCCAAATTGGACGTGAGGAACATGAAAACTTCTGTTATGTGGGAATAGACTTTGTCACTGTGAACAGAAAAGTACAAATACACCAGGAAAAAGTATTAACTTAACAGTTTCTACTGGTTCTACCGAGTGAAGACCTGTCCTCGCAGTCGTTTCCGGTAGCATTTCGGGACCGAAAGTTCAAAGATGTTGGATTTCAATAACTGAAAAAGTGGCTTCAAAACGCTCTGTAGAAACCAATGTCTTCGCTTTGTCCATTATTTTTTACAGTCTATGCTCGAGACCCAAAAGAGAAATTTGATGTCTCCCCGGGACCCAAACTAGTGAAAATAGCCAATCGATCGGCTATTTCACTAATTCTTAAAGGGACTACACCATGAATTTTTACTTTTCCTTATTTTTTGTGTGTTTTTGGTCTCCCCTACCTCTCTTCTATCTTCAAAAATACCCCAGTTTGAACACTCAGGCTTTCACAGCAAATCTGGGGTTTTCTGTAAATTGGTCTCAAAACAGGCCAAACTGATTTGGTCCCTGACGTGACGTGACGTCACGTCAGGGAACTATTCCTCCCGTTTCTCAGTTCCAACCCAAAAATTTAAATTAAAAAATCTTTTTTATTTTATTTTTTTCTTATTTTTATTTTTTTTACTTTTTCCACACAGAACCAGGAGATAACATGCATACAAACTGGCTCAATAGCGCCCTGTGCCAAACAGGACAATATGGTATTGCAGGTGAAAGTGCTTTATAAGCCAGAGAGAAGTTAGTTGGAATGAGTATATCTGAGGCTTGATTTAGGCTCAAACCTTTTGAAAAACGTTTGAGGGACATAAACAATATGATATTAAATATTATTATTATTTTTTAAATAGGTGTAGACCCTTTAAATGTTTTTATTTTATTAATGAAAATATATGAAATTCTCTTGAAAAATGTGATTTAATTTCTGAGAATGTTAGATTTTTTTATTTACTTTTTGAAAATCTGTTGAAATAATAATATCTAGTTAATAATAAAAAAAACACTGAGCTAAATGATGAATGAATGCAAAATAACCCCCCCCCTTCCGTTCATATCAGCCTCTCACATGTAGCTGTCATGTGGCACGTCCACGTCCGAAGCAGACGGAGAAGTCAGCTCATCAAAGGCCCCCTGGTGACCCTCAGCCTTCTGTCCCGGGACTCTCTCCGCGACTCGCCCCCGCGGCTCCCACCTCCCTGCCGTCGCCACAGCGTCTCCTCTCGGAGCCTGCCTTCATCATCCCGCACAACCTTCATCATCCTCTCAAAGGACTGGCCGCGCTGGAGGTGAGGTGAGGCTATTGGGCTCTGCGTCATTCTCAGAGATTTGTCCAATTATTTCACAGCCTCAGTTGTTTTTATTCTGGCGTCCCTATTTTGGGCCCGTCATAATAATTGGTGAACATTTGTAAAAACATAAATAGCAGTTCTTCAAACTCTGGTTGTGAGCTTGTAGATCTGCCATTTCTTTTTGGCGAAGAGATTTGGTGTAGAGGGGAAAAAAAGGGGGCCTAGTATAGACCCCTGGGGGAGCATGGTCAACAAGGTATAATATGGTTTAAGCGGTTAATTACAAAACCACGGTGAGCTGTGTCCGTATACCCATCTTATTTTATTCTTTTATCATTCTTTCCTCAAAGGTTAATTCACAAATGTCTACCTCACGATTAAAATCCCCCTCACCACCACTGCGACCCTGAAGAACAGGATACAAAATGACCTCTAGCATTGACCGGTGAGTCACTCAACCCTTTTTCTTTTCTTTTTTTGGCTTTCCCCATTCACCGCCACCTCATTGCAAATCACTCAGGTTCACGGGTAAATTCAAGCTTGTCGCGATTAAACTTGGGTGTCTCGGCTCTGAACGCAAGCTATTTTAAGCCATCGGTACTCAGTAGCCATAGTAACAAGAGAAGTTGTCTTGTCTTTCATCACCATTATGCTTATGTAGGCACACCTATGTAGGCAGCATCGGTGGTTGGTGATGTCTCATTTAATGGGCCGGCAGTGGCTGAGGAGGTAGAGCAGCCGCTTGGGAATCTGAAAGTTCTGTGTTCTAAACCCCGGTCCAATCCCTGTGTTAATGTCCAAGTGTCACTTAACCCCTAACTGTTCCCTGTGAGCAGATTGGTGCCTTGCAAAGCCATCGAGGCTTTTTTGTGTTATCCTCTTTTAGCATTGCTTGCGTAATTGTACTTGCTGTACTGTTTGTAAATAGTTAATAAAGTAATCAATAAATCAATCAATCAATCAATCAATCAATCAATCAATCAATCAATCAAAAAGCCACCCCCATTGGAGTGTGAATTTGTGTGTGAATGGGTGAATGTAATGCAATGCACATTGTTAAAGTGCTTTGGATAAAGGCGCTCGTCTATATAAAGGCACCATTTACCATTTTAACAGTCAAGTAAAATTGGGGGGCAGTTTTTTCTGTCTCTAACCAGCCTGGAATCTCCCAACCTAATCCCCGGATTACCATGCAGCACCGAACACCTCCATTTTGAGCGTGCAGTGTTTTTGCTCTTTGCACAACGAGTGCCCTTCTCCCGTGACTGAGGGGGCCCAGGGGGCTCGAGGCCAGGGTGGCCCCACTGTCAGCTTCCCCTGTCCTTCCTGCTGCTGGCATCAGAGCAGCACTAAAGCAAGCAGCTGGCAGAGAAAAAGGACCGTGACCTAATGTTCTGGGAGTTCTCTTGGCTCAGTGAAAGGGGAAGGTGTTGATTTAATGGCCTCGTCAAAAATATACGGAGACAAAGGGCAGCAATGGGCCCCTGAAATCTTAAAATGTGCCCAAAAAAAAATAATTTTTTTTTTTTACATTTACTTGGTAATGTTGTTGATGCTAAACTCCTGTTAAAAATAAAAGGGAAGGTTATGACTTTGTAATAAGCTCCCACAATTTTATGAAAATGACCCTGGTTTTGAGACTAAGAGGGCAAGATTCAGTAGTACTACAAAGTTTCCTCAAGTGGAAGGCCTTAAAATACTTTGTCCATTTCATGGGTGCTGTTTAAAATGTAAAAGGTACTTTCCATTACTACACCTGCCGAGATGCGTGATTCATACCCGCATTTCGTGCGCTTGTGTTTGTTTTCTATCCGTGTGTGCGAGCGTGAGCTCCGCTGGTCATGTGAAGGAAACAAATGCCACACCCGTGACATTGAATGCCACGCGAACGTGATGCCTTGTAGAGCCAGAGGAGGGCTTCATTAACATTGGCTTAGGTAGACAAACACCAAGCTCAGGTTCAACATGAGGTTGGCTGCAGCCCATGGTAACTTCGGCGCTCTAAAGCCTCACTTATATTTAGTTGCGAGCGGGGGTTCTCCCACCGAAAATAGCCGATCTACAAGCTTGTAGATCAGCTATCATTTTCATTGCACGATACCCGCGCGCAATGAAAGTATAAATCAAGTCTATTGCAAACCCACTAAGGGTGTAGCCACCAGCCATGAGTGATTCCTTCAAAACAGGAAGGCTTGCAGTCCACACACACACCCATTCATCCTCCTGTGGAGGGCAAATATCATTAGTGTTAATGATTAGCTTGTAGTATAGTCGTGTGTGTGTGTGTGTCTGTATGTATAGTGTGTATGTTTGACTGGTGTGTGTGTGTGTGTGTGTGTGTGTGTGCTGTTTGAACAGTGAAACTTCCCTGTTTTGAGCTGTTCGTAATAATGCATCATTCAGAGGGGTCTGAGTGTGTGTCATTGTTCAAAGAAGCAGGCCTCGGGGACACCAGTCCAAATTGCGCTCTGGATGGAACAAAATGAGTCACGAGACACTGCAGTGTTTCTTACAGGTTGAGACTTTGCTTTTGGGTGTTGGGGGCAGGGATCACAGCTGACATTATCTGGAGCGCATAATATTGAGCATCTATTTTTGTTTGTAAACATTTTCATTTAGACGTACAAAGATATTTAGGTAAATTTAGAGTTGCCCAATTTAGTCATCATGGTGATTCCCGAATTCCCCTGACATTTCTGTGTAGCCTTCTCACTGCATCCCCTACTCGCTCACCTTCCAGTGAGGAGCCCTCACCAGGAGGATGTAGCACCTTCGTCCTACTCCTCCGGTTCAGCACGGTTCAGCTCGGCCAAGCCGGAGGCACCGTGGTGGATTCTAACGCCTATAGTCTCGTAGGTGTTGGACAGGAACTTGCACCACCTGAGCACCTTGAGGTTCTGATAACCACTCCCAATTCAACAATGTTTTTGTAATGAACCGAACAATAACTGCTTGCAAGTTCAAGCTAAGAAAGCTTAGAAATCAATATTACATTTCATGATTTCATCAAAACGTTGCTGCGTTCCAGTCTTTGAATCAATAGTCTATGTTATTATAATCAACAGTTGTCTGACAACAGCCACCAGCCTTGACTCCAGTAGATCCAGTCAAGACATTGACTAAATAAAGCTCAAGCTCTCAGCAGTGATATTGTGCAAGCGTCTTAATTTCTTATATGTGAAACTAATTGCTGACAGATGTACCACATAATCCAATAAGTGAACACAAACTGTGCTGTAGAGTTGTGGTAAAGCAGTGTCTACAAAAAGTAGTTCCAGACTGCAGACACTGTTGCGACTCGTCTGCTCCCAAGCCGCTCGTCTCACCGTGATCCTAATCATAACACTGCCTGTTTACATTGTTTTTTCATCTAATCTGTGTGTGGAGTCCTTGTTCAGTGATACGATTCCATAGAATAATTTGACCTTTACTACTTCCCGAGTTATAATGATCAATATATGTATTCATGACGATCAATGGGTCTCTTGGATTTAGCCTCCCTTTTACTATAATAATCACATAGCTGTAAATAACTAAAAGTCGTGCCTACCCAACCCATATGTTTTACATAGAATATAAAAACTATTAATGTCACATATAAAAACTATTAATGTCACATATTTTGGTTATCTTGATTTCCGAGTTCCATTGTCTGAATCGGCAATGCTGGCATAAAGTCAGGTGCATATACCGGCCATCTTAGTACTGCAGTTTAGCCTCTCTTTGAGTTGGAAATGTTTGACCACCCCAAACTTTTAATGAAAGATTGACCCCCTCTTTCAGATTGGCTAACCATCTGAAAGACTTCCCTGTCAATGCAGCCAAGCAATGACTGTATTGGTGTTTCAATGAAAGTTAATTATACTCTTCCAGTTGGCGTTGGGTTACACCAATATATAAGAGGTCTCAACTGTGCTGACAAATAATAATCCCTTAAAGACGGAAGGGGCATGACCCCACTCTTCTGCGGCAACTGTAGGGTCGATAATTTCACCCTTGGTATCTCTTTATCCCACATGAAATATGTTTATTCCATTCTCTGAATTCTTTTAGAGCTATTTCTGCTGGTGGTTATATGAAAAGATGTAGTAATCTGGGTAGGATGATTATTTTGACGGATCTTATTCTGCCGCCAAAGGGGGAGCAGGCCCCACCTATTGAGATACAAAAGATGTAACCACTTTGAACCTGGTGTCTCTATTTTGGGTTCTCTATGTCAATAGGCGAACATTTTCTAAATGTTTTAATAGTTTTATGATCTACTCTTTCAAGAATAGTAGATCATACTGTCATACGCAGAAGTACAAAATAGGGCATTAATTTATGTGGGGACATAAAAAGACTTCATCTATTCATCTGTTTTTCATGAAGAAATTCCAAAATTCTCAACATTGCATTGCAAAAACAATGCAGAGCTCTCTATGTAAACACAGACTGAGAGTCATGCAAATATAGTGTGTGTGACATGCCGGTGGTCCAAAGTGCCTTACATTGGCATAGTCTCAGACTCTCAGTATAGCATGCATACACTTGTTAAGTGGCAGAGTGCTTGAATGAAAGGAAACGAAAGCATGTGGACCGCCAGAACTTGATCTGACTCCGGGTGGCTAATGAAACCAGCAGCAGTAATGACTAACTGACTAAACATCTCCGCAAGCAGCTGAACAATGCGGGGGCGACGTCACGTCACTGCTGCTTCCTGCAGGCCTCACGGAACTCACGTGCTGCCATATGCGCTCAGGCTGGGGATGACGCTCAGGCACGCATGGAGTTGATCCCTGGACTGTGCTGGTTTATCTCTCATATCCGCTCTTGAATAAAGCAGTATCTTAGCCTTTTCAGTGATATTGGATAGAAGAGAAGAGAGAGTGCATGCGGTATAAGACCCAGTGCACACAAAATGTGTTGGAACCTAAGCTACATTTTTGAACTACCTGCCCACTGTACCAACTAAGACACCATACTTCCCACAGATTACACCCAAGGAAAGTTTGAAAACATGACTGATGAAATAATATGACTAAGAAAACCTTGCATATCTGCTGGTTGAAGTACAACAACCTGCAAACACAACCGCAAGCTTTGTGAGCTGTTGTGTTTGGAGAAGGATGTCCAGTGGAATACAACCATCCAACAACGTCATAATGTGTAATCATGTTACTTTTAGTTTTGCACCTATACTTGACTGCGAAGTTGAAATGTTACACTGCTCTATTTATACATTTCTTTATTATAGTAGAGCTAATCTCTTAACTGTATGCATTTGTTTTTTGTTTATTTTATTTGACACTTGCTATGGCAAATGTAAACAATTATTTCCCATGCCAATAAAGCCACATTGAATTGATATTTAATATCACTCACAAGTATTTGTATTTGTTATTTTATGCATATTTAGGTTATATGAGGTGGGTTTTATCAGCAAATGATCTGTGCTGAGATGGAAGAGAGTCATGTCCATTCCTCCTGCATAACAGTTAAGACTGTGAACAGGGGATAGCTTCTCTCGTACAGTATGTGGATTGACAGAGGAGGTGACAGCCACTGCCTGAGCTGTGCTTGGTTGTATTAGAGCGGCAGAGGTAGACCGGTCATCATGGAATCAAAAGGTTCCCCGTTCAATCGAAGTGTCCTTGAGCAAGACACTTGGCCCCGAACTGCTCCTAATGAACAGGTTGTTACCTTGCATTGCTTGCCTCTGCCATCGGTGTGTGAGTGTGTGTGTGTGTGTGAGACTGGCTGAATATGAAATATATTGTAAAGCACTTTGAAATACTACGAAGGAGCTATGTAAACGCAGTCCATATATTTGACCATTTGTACTGATCAAACCGAAACCTCAACACCCCATGATGCGATGTGAGAAATACTCTGTGTAGGCGCACATAGATGCTGACACTTGTTAAGATCTACAGATAGATGCAATCACACCACATGAACTCCTGACAGGCCTATATTTGTCTCCCCAGCCTCATTCCTGCGTTTCCATAACCTTATTCTTGGAGTATTTTAGCCTGCAGCGTAGCTCCTGAACGACTGAATTAAAGTGCTGGAGCCCCGGTGCTGCTGGGAGAATCCAGTCCAACCTGTGTTTTGTTTGCTCTGCAGGGATGACAGCAGTATCTTTGACGGGTTAATGGAAGAAGATGAAAAGGACAAAGCAAAGCGGTGAGTTGCCAGCTTTGGCTCCAAATCAAAGATGTTTATCCAGCTGCACTGTAGCCTGGATTAATTTAAAACCATTAAACCATGAGTACAAGCTGCAATCTGTGACTTTCACAGATTTTACCTCATGTAGCCTATAATTATCTCGCCTCCTTATAATTAGTAATCAGACTCAGATTTTCCACATGGCCTATTGCAGTGGTTCTCAAACTTTTTCATGCCAAGCACCCCCAAGTTGATATATTTGGCCACGGACCCCCATCTGAAAATGTTTTGTGCCAGGGATAAAGTTACAATTATTGCGATGGTGTATTTACTATTTTTGCTGGGTAACCCCTGGAACCTCCCCAAGGACCCATGGAACCCCAGCCGGATTTCCACTGGCATGGCACCACACCACACCCCACATCCTACTTGTGCTGCCGTTTCCATTACAAGGACCTGGGCTTAGTGGTGTCAAAGGGGTCTGAAATGGGTGCCTATTTTGGCACCACTCCAGAATAGGTCTGAGCTACAGGCCAAACGGGGCCAAACAGTTCATAATGACTGATCACTACTCACTGACTTTTTATTTAGACCAGGATATAGTTGTAATACATGATAATAGATTATATTGTATTATAATCACTGTTATAATCTATTATAGTGTATTATAATTATCATGGTTGTAATACATTATAATACTTTACAGTGTATTATAATCACAGTTATAATCTATTATAGTGTATGATAATTATCATAGTTGTAATACGTTATAATAATTGATATTGTATTATAATCACAGTTATAATACATTATAGTGTATTATAATTAACGTAGTTGTAATACATTATAATTTATATTGTATTATAATCACAGTTTTAAGGGTCCATTTGGTTCTTATCGATAGCTGGAGTACACCCACACATGCACAGGTGATTTGCATTTGTATATAGGACAGTTGGCCACTCATCTACATTACATTGTTAGGCAAGAAGCAATGACCTCCGTGTTTACATTACAAAGGAGTGTCAATGACCGGAGTCTGCTACTCATACCTGTGGATTTGAGAGGAGGTACTTTTGTGTAATGGAACCGGTAGTTATTTTGATGCGGTGTGGTGTACTGTGGTGTCGTGTGGTGTGGTGCTTAAGCTGCAGTCGAAATCCAATGGCCTATTGCATGTGTTCTTTCAGCACCACAGAGGTGGAGATATCTTCTCTCTCGTGCACTTTCTCTGCCTCTGTGTGTGGGCTCCGCCACAGCTGGACGGCGCAGCGCATCTGGTGCCACTGTTTACAGAATGTTATCATTCATCAGTGTGGATGCTCACATAATTGTGGTTATAGTTATAGTGTGAATGGTCCTTTATACCTGTGGTTCTCAAAGTACGGTTCGGGGACCCCCAGGAGTGCTTGAAGGGGTTCCAGAGGGTCCCCAGGAAAATGAGTTAATGTAGCCTCACAATCAATTTAACCCCTTTAGCCCTATTTTATACAAAAATAATGCGCTTTTTTTTCATCACAAATCTTCTCTTCTGGGGGTCCCTGCCTGGCACAAAACATTTTCAGATGGGGGGTCCGCAGCCAAATAGCCTACATATCAATTTGGGGGTCCTTGACCCCCGACCCCCAAACCACTGGTTTACACCCCTGTTGTCGCCCTGACAGCGTGTCCCGTAACAAGTCTGAGAAGAAACGCAGAGACCAGTTCAATGTCCTCATCAAAGAACTGGGGACCATGTTGCCGGGCAACACCCGGAAGATGGACAAGTCCACCATCTTGCAGAACAGCATTGACTTCCTACGCAAGCATAAAGGTAACTACATTAAAAGCTGTAATGCCAGAGGACATTAGTTTCCTACTATTAAAAAAAAAGTTTTATTTTAAAACATTTTCAAGAATCAAACATTCTAAAATGTTTTCTGAAAAAAAAACCAAAAAAACCAATCAAGCTTTTTTCAAAATAATTTAATAAAGAAAAAAACTTTTACTGTAAGAAATTGTGAAATTAGCAGATCTACAAGCTCACAACGCATTGCGATGTGTCGTGTTGTGACTGCTATTTTCACTATTAAATAGGGCGTAAGTGATGAATTCATAATTCATTTTTCTAAGTTTTAAATTAATATTTTGGGTCCTGATATACCTGATATACTTGCGCACAGAGTGCAAGTATATCAGGGCAAAATTCTTCAGAAAATAAGGACAAAATATCGAGGTACAGGTGTAACTAAAGACATTGATCAACAACATTAACATTGTCGCTGTCAGACAGAAACCCTTGTACGTCCATTTTTTTTTATGTAGCCTATCCACCTGTTTCCGCGGGAATTTACTGGAGCAAAAATCCTGTGTGGGAAACATCCTGCGGGGGGACCGGAAGTAGGAAATAGCGGCTCAGTGTGTTTACATTTGCCAGCAGAACGTAGCTGTACTGCGGCGAACGGGCCTTTTGCATGTAGTTGAAGCGCAAGGGGGCGGGGGGGCGGTGCATGGGGAGAGAGTCAGCGCACTGAAGTCAAGGCACACTACAGACTACTGTGTTGTTGACAGACAACGGATGCACGCTGCGAACGAGCTACGTTCTGCTGGCAAATGTAAACACACTGAGCCGCTATTTCCTACTTCCGGTCCCCCCGCAGGATGTTTCCCACACAGGATTTTTGCTCCAGTAAATTCCCGCGGAAACAGGTGGATACAAAAAAAGGGAAAAATAGCAGATGTAGCCTACAAGCTTACATGTCGCATCACAATGCGTTGTAAGATTTCAGATCGCCTAATTGTCGCTGCCTTTGTGCAAGGTTTCTGCCCGACAGCGACAACGTGGTTGACAGATATTATTGAGAACGCTTTCCAACGGCATATCTATTCACCTCTATATCATTGCTGTCGGGCAGAAACCTCCTATCTCCATATTCTAACTTTTTTAAACGTAAATTAACGCCCTACTTGATCATACTACAGCGTCGCACAAAAAGCATCAAAAGTAGTAGATCCACAAGCTCGAAACAAGCTCGTTTTTAGCTTATAGATCTGCTACTTTTGCTACTTCTGAATTTTAATCCTGAAAAGTAACAGTTTTGGACATACAAGGTTTCCACCCGACAGAGACGATGTACAAGTCATGCACCCAGACCTGAGCCGTTTTGTCCCCCTCTCTCCATCAGAAAGCTCCGCCCAGTCAGAGTCGAGCGAGATCCGACAAGACTGGAAGCCATCATTTCTTAGTAATGAAGAGTTCACTCAGCTGATGTTGGAGGTAGGCCTGTGACACAATTATCACATAATCGCCTGTACACAGGTAATTGACATTATTTTTTCCATAATCGTCAGAATCGTTTCCATTCATTCATGTAATGAATCTGTTGAAAAAAAATGTTCATCCATTTTCAAAACATCAAAAATAAGTTGTGAGCTTGTAGATCGGCTATTTCCAAGATTATTATTTTTTTGGCCCTACCTTATTTATTCTGATCAGTGGTATCGGTCATTGTCAGTCATTAAGGCTCTGATTACAAAGCCTTAATTAAAGGCAACAGAAAAGTAATTGTTATATGTTCTAATGTTCAATGCCAAAAACACTCATTCACACACACACACACACACACATTCAATCGCTAATCGCAATTATTTGTGTGACAATTAATCGTCAACTAAAATGTCATCATGGTGAAAATCCTATTTAGAGGTGAGATTTGGCAAAGTCTTTAAGGCTGGACCCTCACCGATGACACGAATCACAGGGCAGAATGTTAATAGCAGTATGTTTTGTTTGTACCAGGCATTAGATGGTTTCTTTCTGGTTAATAGCAGTATGTTTTGTTTGTACCAGGCATTAGATGGTTTCTTTCTGGTTAATAACAGTATGTTTTGTTTGTACCAGGCATTAGATGTTTTTTTTTCTGGTTAATAACAGTATGTTTTGTTTGTACCAGGCATTAGATGGTTTCTTTCTGGTTAATAGCAGTATGTTTTGTTTGTACCAGGCATTAGATGGTTTCTTTCTGGTTAATAACAGTATGTTTTGTTTGTACCAGGCATTAGATGGTTTCTTTCTGGTTAATAACAGTATGTTTTGTTTGTACCAGGCATTAGATGTTTTTTTCTGGTTAATAACAGTATGTTTTGTTTGTACCAGGCATTAGATGGTTTCTTTCTGGTTAATAACAGTATGTTTTGTTTGTACCAGGCATTAGATGGTTTCTTTCTGGCAATCATGACCGATGGGAATATCATCTACGTCTCAGAGAGCGTGACGTCTCTGCTAGAACATTTACCTGTGAGTGGTACAGCAATTCTCTGGACCTCTCTCAAATATTGTCTGGAACTGTCAAATGAACGAGCGGTGTTTAACAATGCTCGTATGTTAGCTGCCCTACCCAGTTTTCATTGTTTGATGTTGCTGTGTTCATGGAGCTACAACAACCTCCGGTGGTTGGTTGACTGACTCTACAGGGTTTGATTGTGTGTAATTGTGCGTTTCAGTCTGACCTGGTGGATCAGAACCTGTTGAACTTCCTGCCCATTGGGGAGCATTCAGACGTCTACAAGGGCCTGTCCTCTCACATAATGGACGCAGAGACCCTGACACCTGAATATCTGAAAAGTAAGTAGCTGCAGATCTCCACTGGTGCTTCATTTCAGCCTGTCATTTTGACAGCATTCATTTGCATTATACATGTATCTGTCTTACCATTCCCTGAGTGCCTTTGATGTAAGCTTTCATAGATACGGTAAATTGTACTGTTTCTTATATATAACATAGTGATTTATTTGTTATTTCCAGCAAAGAATCAGTTAGAATTCTGTTGCCACATGCTCCGAGGGACGATAGACCCCAAAGAGCCCCCTGTGTACGAATACGTGAAGTTCATTGGGAACTTCAAGTCCCTGGACAATGGTGAGTTGAAATAAGCAAGCATCTGACCATTGTGTTTGCCCAATCTACACAATATATTTTTTATGGGTTGCTAGTAAATATATATATATATTTTTTACACATTATTTTCTAAGAATTCTTAACATTTTCAAGAAAAATAAAATCGAATTCATTTTCCAGAAAAAATAAATACAACATTTTTCCACAGATATTTTCCACACAAAAAATAAATGGTGAAAATAGCTGATCTGCAAGCTCACAGCGTATCTCATTGCGACGCGTTGTGAGCTTGTAGATCGGCTATTTTCACTATTTTTGGAATAGGGCTTAAGTTATTAGGTAATTCAAAATATATTTTGAGTATCAAATGTATATTTTGGGTCTCGAACTGGAAAAGCTTTGGAACTGCTGCTCTAAAAGACTATTTGTTTTCTGCCACCCCTCCTGCAGTGCCTAACTGTACCCGAAACGGTTTCGAAGGAGTGATCCAACGATCGCTTCACCCGGCCTTTGAGGACAGAGTCTGTTTCATAGCCACCGTGAGGCTAGCCAAACCACAGTTTATCAAGGTAACAGTCAAGAGCTTCTCCATTTTGTCGGATTAATTAAACACACGAACCCTAGCATCCCTATTCTGAGCATGTTGTAATTGACAAACATTCCAATCTACAAGCTCACAACGCATTGCAATGAGAGGCATTGTGAGATTGTGCATTGTCTAGTTTTGGCAAACAGTTTATGGTGTCGAGGGAAATAAGGAGAGTGTCAAGTATAGACCCCTGGGGGAATCCGTATATAAGTATATAGGTTTAAGTATTTACCATTATGCTAATGGTTATAAAACTCTAATAGATGATTTCATAGATGTCAATGTTTTCATTTAGATTTTGAGACTCTTACTGTAATTGATTTGATATACTGTACTGCAGGGGTTCTCAAACTGGGGTCTGGGGACCCCCAGGAGTCCTTGAGAAGTTACAGGTCTGTAACTCTGAGAGTGTCCAAATGGAACCAAATTAATCCATTGGCTCCATTTGGACAGTGTGGATTGGGGTCCCCGGGGTAGAAAATGGTATCAAATGGGGGTCCTTGTTCTAATGCATATCAAACTGGGGGTCCTTGAAATTAAAAAGGTTGAGAATCACTGATATACTGTATCCCGTCTTTTGTGTCCACTGTCCCATCCTTCCCTCCCTCCACAGGAGATGTGCACAGTAGAAGAACCCAATGAGGAATTCACCTCCAGACATAGTTTAGAATGGAAGTTTCTCTTCTTGGACCACAGGTACACTTAATTGTTTTTCCAGTGTTTTCCAGGAACTAAACGTTTTAGCCCTTCACATATTTCAAAACCTTAATTTGAGGTGCAGGTGACTGGGCGACCAGCCCACCTTTATGCTTTATGCTGGCAGTTGAGAGTGCCAGGACCTTGCGCCTTGGCACTAAACACTCGAGATTGGGATCAGAATCAATTGCTGGCATTGTGAAGTGACCATAAACGTCATTTAATAACTCAAAGAAGTTGTTTTAGTGTTATGTTGCCCCTTAATGATGGTGAGCATTGCTCACAGAGTGCTTCTATTGATAGCATCTTGCGTTCAGCTCCGCGGTCTCTGTTTAGTCGATCTCTGTTTGCTCCCTGGGGAAAACAGCTGTCACTGCCTCCGGGAGGCAACCCTAGAGCACAGAGTTCTTCTTTTCCCTCTACTGTGGAAACTCCATTATAATTAGCTTCTTAAATGATTGCATGTGTCATGGATTGACACACGGGACAATCTGTGCCCTTTTCAAACAACGCTCTGGAGAAGAAGCTCCACGTAAGTTTCCACCGACTTGTTCCAATGACGTTTTCTTTCCTCCAATCATTTGTTTATGTCTACTAGAGCCCCGCCCATCATAGGCTACCTGCCATTTGAGGTGCTGGGCACATCTGGGTACGACTACTACCACGTCGACGACCTGGAGACGCTGGCCAAATGCCATGAACACCGTGAGTAACTTCATCTTATCAATATTTAACTCACTAAGACCTGAGGCCGATTCTAAAACTGCCTTCTAAATCAGTAGTTGTCACACTTTCACGATTTTTCAAAAATGTTCAAAAATAGCAGATGAACAATTTATCCTATGTTCATAAGCTCAGTTAAATCTAGAAATGATCTTACATACCAACCAGCCAATATACTGTACAGACACCAAAAAAAATCTGGTTTGGACCTGGTCTACAGTAAATGGGATGATGTCCGAATCCTAATAAAAATCAATCAACCAACTGAAAATTACAGCTGGCTTGGCCCTGGCTTGGCTTGGCTTGTCTTGAGCGCTCATCTCCCTCCTCGCTGTGTCCCATAGTGATGCAGTACGGCAAGGGGAAGTCCTGCTACTACAGATTCCTCACCAAAGGGCAGCAGTGGATCTGGCTCCAGACGCACTACTACATCACCTACCACCAGTGGAACTCCAGACCTGAGTTCATCGTCTGCACGCACACCGTCGTCAGGTACTGCCATCAGTAACACAGCTGATGCCAGCACATTTTCACGCCAAGTCGTCATATTTCGCTGCTCGGTCGATGTGCCTTTCACGTCAACCATGTTGATGCTGACGGAACGGTCATTCATTATTCTCTGCCTATGGGGAGGCAACTTGAACAATGCCGAGTCGGCAGAAGCAGCCTTCGCACCGTTCGCCGCAGTCACTCAGCTGGGCTGTCGCCTAGCTCTGGCACACCTCACGGGGGCTCAAGCCTGCTTCTGTTGGCGCGCCAACGTGTTTACGATGTTTTTAATGGCATGTTCAATGTTTAGCCTTCATGGTTAAATGTCTCCTCCAAACTCATCAATTACTGCCGCTTGGTCAAAATGACTCCTCAGGGTGAGAATGTGTTCTCGTTTGTAGTTTGAAAAAGCTGAAACCCACATGGGTCACATGAGAAAACCTAACCAAACCATGCATCTTTATTCCCTGTCTTTGCTGTGCAGTTATTCCGAGGTGAGAGCCGAGCAACGCAGGGAGCTTGGGATCGAAGAGTCGCTGCCAGAAATGACGGTGGACAAGGTGAGATGTTTGCCAAATGTGGACGAAATGACGCAGTAATGCAGCGGTTAAGCCATAAGACGAGCACTAGTCGTTTCCTTGCATTGACTGCTGCTTCTCTCTCTCTCTCTCCCTTCACAGCAGTCCCAGGACTCTGGCTCAGAGTCCCAGCTCAACACCTCCAACCTGAAGGAGGCACTGGAGCGCTTCGACCGCAGCCACTCGCCATCGGCATCCTCCCAAAGCTCTCACAAGTCCTCCCACACCGCCTTGTCCGAACCAGCCTGTGAGAGACCACCACAAACACAGCTCCACATAAGGCTAAGCCTTTACCCCCTCCCAGCACTTAACCACTTGGTCCATAGCAACCCTATTTTGGGGCAAGCATTCAGTGAAAATAGCTCACAAAATAGCTCTCAACGCATCGCATATTTTCACTGAAGAGATTTGGTATAGAGGTAAATACTAGCGGATGTTGTATAGAGCCCTGAGGGACCCAGGTCAACTAAGTATATAGGATTTAAGTGGTTAAGTTGCTATAGATAACATCCAGCTAGATGTTGCACTCCACTCCTCATCGCAAGGATGTTGTTTGTTGGTGGACTGCAGATGGAAATTAGCTCCAAGCTAAATCCGGCATGTTTACATGCGATCATGTTCAGTTGATTGTAAACAAATAAAGTAAGGCACTCATGCAGTGGCACGTGGCCGGCACCTGCCTTAAAGTGTCTGTTTTGGGGGAAAAAGTGCCTTCCCCAACATAAACAAAAGCAACTGGATAATAGCTGCCGTGACCTGACGGATGTAAACAAAACAAGAATTTTAGACATAGAAGATTATTAAAATGATGATTTCACAATCATAATTGTTTGGCGGAAAGCTCTATGGATGTATTATTTTCTTTTTATTATCCATCTACATAAACTTTGATCAATATCAACTTTAAGTTGGCACACAGGTTTTAACTCATTCCCTGCCAATGACGTCTTTTGACGACAACGTGTCAATCAGGCTTAAGACAGCTGTCCTAGAGTCGTCTCCACCAAGAGTTCCTTTGCCTAAACGCAGTTTGTTTTTGGCTCTCGTGCAGCATCGCCGACTAAACTCCAGGGTGAAAGGAGCACGCCGGGGCGGCAGTCTGTCTCTGCCATAGAGATGACGTCACAGAGAAGGTCATCCGTCAGTAGTCAGGTCAGTCGGGATAGACTGGTTTAAGCTCAAGGTGAAGTGTGTGTGTGTGGGGGGAATAGACTGAGTGCCACCATTGACCTTGCTGCATTGTTTGGTTTTCCATATTTTTTACACCTCAGCATTCTATGAGCTCTCAGACTACGGGGCAGACCATTGTTTCACAGCCGTCGCAGAAGCAACAACAACAGCAGCCGCAGCAGCAACAACAACAGCAGCAGCAACAACAACAACAGCAGCCGCAGCAGCAACAACAACAACAGCAGCAACAGCAGCAGCAGCAGCAGCAGCAACAGCAGCAGCAACAACAGCAACAGCAACAGCAACAGCAGCAGCAACAACAACAACAACAACAACAACAGCAACAGCAACAACAACAACAACAACAGCAGCAACAACAGCAGCAGCAGCAGGCAGCACAACAACAGCAGCAGCAGCAGGCACAACAACAGCAGCAGGCACAACAACAACAGCAGCAACAACAACAACAACAGCAGCAGGCACAACAACAGCAGCAACAACAACAACAACAACAACAGCAGCAACAGCAGCAACAACAACAGCAACAACCGCAACAGAACCAGCCCAGTGGCCAGGTAAGACATTGACCTCCTTCACTCATTTTAACATGCACAGAAAAATACTAACTCAGCAAGAGTAACACTCTGATTTTACATTGTAAAAGCTGTAGAGAAAGCGAATCCAAGTCACTCTTTTTGTTTGAACAGCGTATTGCAGGCCTCACTAAATATAATCTATTGAATTCTCTGATCAACTATAGCCTACAGAAATAAAATCAGTATTGAGGTAACAAAATACATTTTTTTACTTGCATTGCCTCTAGTCCAGTGTGTTTCAACCGGTGTGCGGTATCTGAGTTGACTGGTGTGCCGTGAAAATTGTATTGTGCACGCGCGAACACACGTGCATGTGCGAACCATAGAGTTAAAAAAATAGAGAGGGCACCGGAAATTCCCGCCCATCCACTTGTATGGAGTTGCTCTCCCAGCGCATACTCCCTTTTCACCCCTTCTTCCGGGTTGGGAAATGTAACGGGTCACTCTTCTGGGGGCTTGGTGCGAACCCACTTGCGCATGAATGTGCGTGTACTCCCACAGCTGTCATGTGGCAGTTGCTTGGGCAAGACGCCCTGACTGACATGTATCCTGTGTCCAATTGTTATGACAAATCACATCACATTACGTTCTTCTTGGTGTTCTTGCTGCAAGCCAGGTGTGGCAAACTAATTGAAGTGAAACATGAAAGGATGATGGACAAATTATTTCAAAGAAAACCCAGCGACCATGCTGATCCTGCCATCCTGATCTGCTGGGTGTGAGAAACATAAAATGAAAGCCAAATCAGACTGTATGTGACATCTATTTGAATTGTGGGTTCACTTTTACCGGGCGGGGATTCGTCTGCTCCTACCTTCCACTGTTATTTGTGGAGAGAAGCTACCAAACCGTACTATGGTTCCCAGTAAGCTGAAATGTCATATTGTGACCATTGACCAAACACCCATCCCTCGCTTACAAAGGACAGAAATGATTTCATGCGTTTGAAAGATTAAACGGTAAAACAGGCAAGTTTAATGAGTCCAAGGTTTCTGAAAAGCTTGTGAAGTTTGCCCTTGTCTGTCCGTCCGTCCGTCTGTCCATGCGTATGTGCCTGTCTGTGTACAGCTAATTTCAGACGTTGTTGTTCAAGGTTCAAACACATAAGAATAACATTATTTTATTCTAGATCCTCATACATTGTAGCAAGTTATAAAAGTTATAGTAATAGTAAGAAAAGGAAAAAGTACATATATAAAGGTTGGTAAACACTGGACTAGAGTACTCAGGAATCGGGAAATGGCATGGCTAAATTGGGAGAAAAGGGAAAAATAATTGTCTGCACCACAACTGCGAGTTATTGTTACAACACTCAAGCTCCACTGGGCGAGGGATGTGTATTGTTAGAATGGGCCAATGCACAGACGTTTCACATATCCACACATCTTTGTCCGTTTCTGTCTCTGTCCCCCCCCCCCCCAACCCCACCAACAGCAGCAGCAGCAGCAGCAGCAGCAGCCCATGGCGCCGTTTTCACATCAGCTGGACGCCATGCAGCACCTGAAGGATCAGCTGGAGCAGAGGACCAGGCTGATCGAGGCCAACATCCAGCGACAGCAGGACGAGCTCCGACAGATCCAGGAGGATTTGTCCAAAGTGCAGGGACAGAGCCTACAGGTAGGGATGTCCAATATAGTTTGTTTTGGCGATATCCGATTTTCCGATATTGTCCAACTCTTAATGTCCGATTTCGACAGCGATCGATACTGCTATATGCAGGCTCTTTTCACCAAAACTAATGTTAGGTAACGACATCACATATCTCCTCGTCGTGGAATTAACAAATTATGCCCAATTCTATTGTGATACCCCACTGGATGCATTCATAAATGCAACAAGGCTTTCCAAATGTAAACATTCTGAAATGCTGAAGCCTCCAGCAGTTGAACTAACAAATAAAAACTGATATTTTCCGATATAAAATATTTATGTTAACTCTCTCAGTGCCAATGAAATAAAAAAATATGTTCTCTAAACTGCCAGCATTTTTTTTTTGGTTCAAAGTAAATTTTGTAAAAATCTTTTACTCTGGATTTTTCGTTCTTGCACTGAGGGCATTCAGAAAAAACTCGGGATAACTCGGGGGCTTGGCACTGAGAGAGTTAATATCGTCAGATATAAACATTTTATGTTCATATCGGCCGACAATATCGGGGGGACAAAATTACAGATCTGCAAGCTCACATGTTGCATCGCGGCGTGTGAGCTTGTAGATCAGCTAGTTCCACTATTTTAGGAACATTTAGAGTTAACATTTATAAGTTAATGTGGTTAAGTCTGTCTGTCGGTTTAAAAAATATTTAACCAATACAAAGTATTAAGAAAAGCTTGTGCAGTGCAGCTTGTGAAAAGTAATGGTTTTGGACATACAAGGTTTTTGACATGGAAGAAAGACCTGACAAATGAATACATAAGAGCAGGTGCCTTACATGCTAAACAGCATTAACTACAGGAGCACTTCACCAATTGTCAATCTTATCTTCATATTATGGCACCATTTCTGTCTAGTCGCTCTGTGTTTCACTTCAGAAACCTGCCTACTACTGACATGATATTACACTTACTGCAGTGTATTTACAGAATCTATACTGAATGGTACAGTATGATGAATATTGCTATAATGAATAATGCAATAGGCCCCAGCCCAGTGAACACTGCACTCAGCACTCATTTCTTGTGTGGCATTGTGTGTGATTTCATTGCTGCTGTCTGTGGTTACTGTGTATGTATTGTGTTTGTCTGCCCTGGAGGTAGGAACAGCCTCATTGTTAGAGCTAGACCAATATATCTGTCTCGCCCATATGTATATCAGCCATCGGCATCGACAATTATGCAGAAGATACAAAAAAAAGAATACCAGATCTTCAAGATCACAACACTTTTGTGAGCTTTTAGATCGCCTGTTTTATAAAATATTGAATAGGGCATATGTGCTTAAATAAAGTAAAGTTTGTGTGTATTGTTTTTAAACGTTTACTTGTTCATTGTTAAGGTAATTTCAGACGGGAAGCGGCCGATGCGCCTATGTAATTCATTTTCAATGAGAGGCGGGCGATTGAGGCGGTGAGGCAGGCGGGCGCGGTCCCGTGAAATTCTCGCGCTCGTTTGTGCACACGCGCGTGGGCGGCAAGAGCTGGATTGTGGTGAGCTCTTCTTTTCCCCGCACCGCGCAAGAGGATAAAACTACAATGATCGCAGCGCGATCAACGCTGATCCGAGCGGTAACGCCCGAGTGGACCGCTTCCCGTCCGTAACGACCTTACAACTTAAGTTAAATATTGTTTTCATATATTGAAGTTTAATACAGTATATATTTAATTAAAACATTTTGTCTATCAAAAAGTTATTTGCTTATTTTTTGTAAATATAAACATTAGACGATCAAATTATTTTTAGACTAAATATCCAGCAAAACATCGGTAATCAGTGGTCGAGGACTCTAGGACTCACCAAGATGGCATCAGCCTTGAAATGAAAAAAATTGAGAAGCACAACTCTCCTCACGTTGCTGTTTTTGTTGTTGTCAGATGTTCCTGCAGCCTGGATCTGGAGGTCTGACTCTGGGCACGGTGCAGATGGCCCAGGGGAGCGCCGTGGTGCAGCAGCAGGGGGCTACGCTCACCATGCAGGGCCAGGTGGTCTCTGCTGGAGCTCTGCAGAGCAGCTTACAGCAACAACATGCTGTCCAACAGCAACAAGCCCAGACCCAGCAGCAGACCCTGTCACAGGTCAGAACAACACTGCAGCACTGCAACGCAACGCTTTTTACTCTTCAATTTTTTAATATAAACAGAAGGGGAAAACATATTTTCAGGTCAGGATACCAATTTGATCCAATCAGGAGAGAACTCATACATCCTGTCCTTATTTACAGTACGATGTCCTTTTAATGACTGGGTGTTTGAATGTGTTTTTTTACCTGTAAAGCACTTTTTGACAGTCACTGGCAATATATCCTGACGTGGGCTTCATCCTACCGTACGCTGAGATCTCACGTCTGGTCGAGACCAGTTGTTGACGTTGGCTGCGCCCGTTTATTCCATTCTAGACCTGCGGAGTAGCATTGTCTGACTGTCTGACAGGCATCTGGACACATAATCCACTCCTAAATGTATATCTACACTAATAAATAATCCCTGTGAAAATATAACATTTTATAAAGTAATTTAAACAAACTGCTTTAACAGTCATTCGGTTAAGCTTGCAGATCTGGCTGCATGGCTATTTTAAAATAGCAGATCTGCAAGCTCACAACGGGTCGCATCGCGACGCGTTGAGCTTGTAGATCTGCTATTTTCAAAATATACGAGTGCTTTTGCTTCGGGAGTCCCGCGGTCGGGGCTCCCGACCATCTTTTCATGGACAGTGAGGTCTACAAACTTACAGTAGCTTGTCCTATGGTATGGAGTTATGTCATAGAGAGTTATATAGGCTACAACCTGGTTGGGTTAAGGATATAAACCTGACGATCGAATCTCTTATTAACGTGGCAGCACGGGATCACTGCCGCCCGTCCGAGTCTCATGGGGAATATCCTACATGACTGCTTGTGCACTGCTCGGTATGGGTTAAATAAATAAATATACAAACCCCATTCATGGCGATGTGATTGGTATCATAATATGTCATTCATGTAGGCTACAAGCCTACGTGACAAAGATTGTACCGCTACGGATTACATGAAAGACGTGTGTGTGTGTGTGTGTGTGTGTGTGTGTGTGTGTGTGTGTGTGTGTGTGTGTGTGTGTGTGTGTGTGTGTGTGTGTGTGTGTGTGTGTGTGTGTGTGTGTGTGTGTGTGTGTGTGTGTGTGTGTGTGTGTGTGTGTGTGTGTGTGTGTGCGTGCGTGCGACTTGACAGGCAGCGAGGCGAGCCGGTGAAACTCTTTCTTTTCGGTTCTTCATGTCGTAAAATCGGGGTGTTTCCAGAATATTTAAGGGCGTGTTATTTAAATGACGCTCGTTTTCAGACGTGAGATTTATCAAAGCTCCGACCTGATGTACGCCAGGATTGGCTGTGTAGGATTCGTTGATAAATGTGACTTCGACGTTGGTGTACGGCCGAATATATGGAAAAATATAAGCCGGTTTATACGCTCCGTTGATAAATGAGGGCCACTGTCTGTGAAAGGTGCTTTATAAATAAAATGTACTTACTTACTAAAAAGCTGACAAATTGTCTTAGTGGGGTTCTCTCTTCTGATTGGATGAAATTGGTATCCCAGCCTAAAAATGTATTTTCTGTTTACTAAAGAGCTGGAGAGACCCCTGTTACTGAAAAAACACTATAGCAATGATTACTATCGGAACATACAGCTTTAACTTTTTCACACACACACACAAGCACACGCATGCTGCAGTAGAGCTTGCCTAGTTTACCGGGATCCCCCGGGACTCTAAACTTGGTCTGCTAGTATTTCTACACCAAATCTCTTCACCAAAAATAGTTGATCTACAAGCTCACAACACGTTGGCGTTGCAAGATCAGCTATTTTCGCAGAATGTTTGCCCCAGAATAGGGACGCTAGGGTTCCAAGTGGCTAACTCCCATCCTCTGATGCGTGCGACATTGACTTTCTTTCCTGGTTGTGTGTGCGTTTTTCTCAGCGGTCGCCTCTCACACTGCAGCCTCAACAGAACGTGTTGCCCGCCTCCCTCTACAACACCATGATGATCTCCCAGCAGAGTCCGGCTAACGTGGTCCAGATTGCCACCAGTCTTGCCCAGAATAACAGCCCCAACGCTCCCACCGTGGCTACATTTGCCCAGGACCGCTCTGGTCAAATCAGGTATGCATCAGCACCCCCACACGCTCAGGGCGGCCCACGGTTTATTTTTAGGTCTTAGGTTTTGTTTAAGTTCTACAAATGCCTTCTAAATCAGTAGTTCTCAAACTATTTCGTAATTCTAAATTGTGCAACACTTTCAAGATTTCAATTTTTAATTTTTTTTCAAAAATAGCTGATTTACAAGCTCGTATATCTGCTATTTTTGAATAGCCAATGCAAAAATCTGAAATGACACAGATGCTTTCCCTTAATGGGTTAATTCTATTCTATTTTGAAGAAGCATTACCTCTCCTTTGGCTGTCATCAGTCTCCCAAAAAATACACACAACCCAGAATGTAGGTTCCCCCCTCTATCCCAATTGGAGAATGACTTCAGCCAGACATTCCTCATGCGCTGGCTGGCACAGCGCCCGAACGAAGTCTGGAGAGAAAAGTCTGTTTAGGGTGGCGACCTGACCACGCTGTCCCCATTCTTGTCTCTCCCTGCCCCGGCCCAGGTTTCCTGCCACTCCCCAGCTGCTCACCAAGGTGGTGACGAGTCCCATGGCGTGCGGGGCGGTCATGGTGCCCACCACCATGTTCACCATGGGCCAATTGGGCCAGATGATGACGGCCTTCGCTCCTCAGCAGGGCCAGTCCCAGACCATCAGCATCTCCCAGCAGCCCCAGCAGCAGCAGACGCAGCAGCAGCAGGACCAGGCAGGGCAGACGCAGGTCACAGCTCTGCAGCCGGGACAGGCCCAGCTGGCCCAGCCGCAGGCCCAGTTCCTCCAGGTCAGTGCTTCTCAAACTTTTTCATGCCCAGCACCCCCAAATATAACGGGTATTTAGCCGCGGACCCCCAAAAGATTTTTTTGACCAGCGACCCCCATAAGAGAAGTCTTGTGTTTTCAGACAAAGATTTTCTAGATTTTTTCACAGTTTCGTAAAGAATTTTGCCAACATTTTCAAAAATAGCAAATTTACAAGCTCACAGCACGCCATTATGCGAGATAAATGCCAATTTATCAATAGCCGAAGTATGGCAAACTAACAAGCAAAAAGGCTGCGTGGCCCCCTGTTGTTGCTGCTTGGTTACACAGATTTTTATGCCACAGTATGTTAACTCATTTTGCTGGGGGGCCCCTTGGAACCTCCCAAGGACCACTCTGGGTCACCGGACCCCACTTTGAGAACGACTGCTCCAGGTAACGGGACAAAGCTCACATCACTTTGTCACATCACAGGTTTACAGGTGTAAAAGGTTATATATCGTACAAGCACCCTACGTTTGCAGTTTCAAGAAAAGGAAAAGAAAATAATTGAGAAAGAAAGAAACAATGGGGGGGAGTCAGATATGTGAAATTCTGTCATGTATGTAGAGTCCCCTGTATACATGGCACCCATTTAAGATGTGGGACATGGTTTCAGCTATTTGTTCATGGCCATGATGTATACAGTGAGGGGCATGGTTGCCTGGAAACCAGATGGAGAGGTTAAGTTTAGATGGTAAAACCTGCAACCTCGCTTTCAGAGTAAAGATAACAATGCATTCGTCTAAAGCAACATTTTTGAGCACAGAGTGCGAGACAGAATGGTCCGCAGCAGACACACACACACACACACACACACACACACACACACACACACACACACACACACACACACAAAATGGTAACCACATTCTTTCTGTTAAGGTATTGTACTATAAATGAAGTGAATTAATTCATTGTAATGAATGAATGCTCCAGGCTCCTCGGCTGCTCCATGGAAACCAGTCCACACAGCTGATCCTGCAGGCGGCCTTCCCGTTGCAACAGCAGGGCACGTTCACTGCCACGTCGCAACAGCAGCTGCAACAGCAACAACAGCAGCTTCAGCAGCAGCAGCAGCAGCTGCAACAGCAGCTACAGCAGCAACAACAACAGCAACTTCAGCAGCAGCAGCAACTGCAACAACAACAACAACAGCAACAACAACAACAACAACAACAGCACCAACAACAGCAGCAACATCAGCAACAGCAACTGCAGCAGCAGGCCTCTCACAGGCCGGACGAGCGATCAGTCACGCAGCCACAGTAAAAGCTGTCATCGAGCCAAACCCAGGCGCCGGGCACGTTTTTTGTTTTGTTTGTTTATTCGTTTTTTACGATGGAGGAGACTCATTCGGAGTTGTGCTGAAAGCACAGTACTGAGACCCGCGTTTGGAGAAACGCTGGGCGTCTGTCCGCCCATACCGCCCCCGCCTACCCCGATCTTTTGCACTTAACTCCATGTGAGTACAGTGCGCCTTCAGTGTGTCTCGGAGTGGCTCCGGCTCGCCACCCCGGCTCCAGAACCTGCCGGGCCAAAGGCGACACCTACTCTCTCTGAGATGACGGGGGGTTGGTGGCATGATCCCCTGTGCCAGGCTGAGCTCATCGCCCTCCCTCCCCCACCCATTGGCCCTTGACAGTGTGAGTGTGCGTGCGTGGCGTGGACGCTCTGGTCAAGCCTCAACAGGAATAATTTATGCAGAGCTGTCCAGTAAACATGCACCGGAGCTTTCTGTCCACGCTTCAAAGAAGTCCCTTCGAACCAGCAGACGGCATGCTTTCTGGGTTTTTTATGTTATAATATCTCCCACAATTTTTTATTTTGTTTTCCCCCTTCTTTCATGTCAAAGTAATTATGGGTCAGAAAATATTTTTAAGATTGTCATGTAGATTGAACTTTTAACTGTACAGAACATTTACGTGTAAGATAATGTGTAAATATATGGAGAAAAAGAAAGAGAAACTAATATTTTATATGATGCATGAACAGAAAATAAGTGTAGTCTGTTATTTGTAGCTTTGAAAATGCTTCTTTCTTTTCTAGTGCTCAGAGAAAAAAAGAAAGAAGCTAACATGCTCCATTGCTGATGTTCTCTGACGGATTTCCTGTTTTCTCTGAGGGGATGTGTTATGCCTGATTTATACTTGGTTGCGCATCGTGTCATGCACCGAAAAATAGCCGATCTACAAGCTCACAACGTGTCACACCGTGACACGATGTGAGCTTGTAGATGCAATTTGTTGATGTCGTCACCGGAACGCAACTAAGTAAATCAGGCTTTAAATGTTTGCATAGCAGACGATGCCAATGCTGCTGGTTGTGTCACAGTTTGTTCAATCCTCACAAACATCCATGTATCCAACCCCCCCCCCCCCCGCCCCAACACATACACACACACACACACACACACAAACGCTAGAAGCACTTTGAGACGCTTTTGGAATCTCGCTAAGCTTTACGCCGCAAAACAGGCAGAGGAGTTTAACTCGCCGTTCAAGTCGGTAATTGAATCTGTCACTGATTCAGTTAATGAAGTGAGTCCAGTCTGCCGGGGTAGGTGTGTATCCCGTGAAAACATTGCCAAGTTAAACTTTGTTTTTTTTTATGCCTCATTTTTCCTTGTAATATTGACTTAACTAATTGTTCTTCAATTCTTCTCTTTGATTTTCTTACCCATATAATGCATGAACATCAGCACAGTACCCTTTTCAAGAGCTTCAGTTGTATTAGGGTTTTGATATACCCAGGCCCATACAGAGGTATTGTTAGTGGTTATACCTCATTACAAAGATACTACAATATGGCTTTGAGATGTGGTATGGAGATAGCAGCCAAATCAGCATTTAAAAAAAAATCTATCACAGGATAGGTTAGGCTACATAAATGTTAATGTCATCTGTAACTTTTTGAACCACCTGGAGTACTTGCTTAAAAAAAATCTGAACTTTTCAAAAGTACAAAGTACATTTTCTTTGTACCGTAACATCAATGCATTGCTGTTTTGACACTTGGACATTTTCAATAACCAAAAAATATTGATATATGCAGATGTACAAGCTCACAACGGGTAACATCGCGATTCGTTGTGAGCTTGAAAATCTACTTTCTTTCCTATATTTGAAATGGGGCTTATGGCTTAAAGTGGTTCATTTATAATGTCCTTTTTCCCTTCCTAGAAATGTAATGGGAGTCAAAAGTACAATATTTGTCTTTGAAATGTAGTGAAAAGTGCCCAAAAATACAAATACTCAAGTAAAGTACAGAAAATGTACTTACTCGATAAGTACGTTTACACTAGTCGAGTAAATGTACTTCTTTACTGTCCACCACTGTCAGTGTCACAGACCTACAGTAAGTGTACATCCCACCCACCATCATGTTGGAGCTCTGAGGGGAAATGGGTAAAAGCAGATAGCCCTTCCCATGAGGTGGCTGTGATCTCCTACCTATCAGGTTGTATTTATTCTCTTGACAATTTGCTGCAGGGACAGACTGCTCAGTTTACCCAATTTACAAGCAGGGCACAACAGAAGCCATACCTGTTCCTCTTAACTAAGTAACATAAAGCCATTGAAGACATTCTAAATGTATCCCCCTCAATTGTTGCTTCCTTCTTTGGCATACTGAGTGAACCCCCATGGGTATCGTACACGCATGCATGCACTCACACATGCACAGCACACACACATGTTTGTATTACTATACTTGTGGGGACATCCACCTTTTAGATTCTTTTTAAAGATTCTACCCCTAATAGGTGAGCTTGTAGATCAGCTATTTTCAGTGCATGACACCGGCCCTAAGTATAAATCAGGCTAAGTATAAACCAACCCCTAAATCTAATATCATTGTAACCAAAAATAACTAATAATTATGAGTACCAAGAAAATTGTCCCCTCAAATTCTACTATACTTTGGGGGACATACAGTTTGGTCCTCAAGTATAGTATTAAGCGCACACACACACACACACACACACACACACACACACACACGCACACGCACGTCGCCTCTTACCAGGTCATAGTATCAATCTGGGACTGAGTGTCAGGGAAGAAATATTCTCCCATGTTTTCAACAACGGCGGCCGCATCTGGCTCTGCATAACATACCCACAAGCCCAGGGGAAGGCTAACTTTGCGTTTATGTATGGGTTTTGATTAGGTGTTTTTGCCTGTATTAAAGTTTGCCTTGGTGGAGGATGGAATGGTGTTCTGAGATGTCATGGAGTTTTCCGTGGGAGTTTATTGCAGCTGTCGTATGCATTATGTGTACATTATGTGTACTCCCCCTTTTCAATTCTGTAAGGGCTACCACTTGGTTGGCAAGTAGCTTGCCTCATAACGCAAGTGTTTCTGGGGGAACAAGACGCTTGTGTTTCTTTTCTTAATTTACGTGGAACATGGTTCTCTGTGGAATGGCACTTTAGATATTGGAGAATGTTCAATTTAGTGCAAAGGTCACGGTTTACAGGTTAAGCCAGATTTCAGCTCCGCTGCGCGCACAGCAGAAATAGGCGACCGACAAGCTCACAACGCGTCACATTCGCGACACTGTCATACGCAACTTCTCATTCTCACCAGATTAATTTGGATGTTTTTGACAATCATTTCAGAGCGCGTCTGGTTTTGTATTTGAATAATAATAGCGCCCGACCCGTTCAAATCGCTATTGGTCTCTTTATGATGGAAATGGTTTGCATGTTGCTTTGTGTTTGGAGTTTTGTGGTGGGAAGTCGTTGGTTGTGCTGTGTAGTGCTGTTCAAGTGGAATGTTGTAACTTCTTTTTGGAGCTGCTTTCAGCCCGTCATCGGCCAACAGGGCTTTAGCCGATCAGTGTCAAAATGTTGCATTGTGTCGTAGCGAAGCCACCACATTCATTCATTTATTGTTCACGTTTCAACTAAATCAGTGGTTCTCAAACTTTTTATTTTATTTCAAGGACACCCCATAGCAACTCTGAGAGTACGGGTCCATTTGGTTCCATTTTGTACACTTTCAGAGTTACAGACCTGTAAGGATAAATTTGGAACCCCCTCAAGGAACCCTGAGGGTCCCTGGACCACACTTTGAGAACCACTGAACTAAGCAAATCATCAAAATAAACCAACTTCAATAACCAACCTCACAAACAAATGGTGCCTCCTGCTGGGCTGTTGGCTGGCTGTGTTGCATTGGCTGCATATTGTTAGATCTCACAATATGGACCTTTTAGTCAGTAAACAGCCATTCGTTTCAAATGTACTGTGGTGCTATAATGCATATCAGTACTAACTAATGTCACAGCACATTAGTTAGTTACAGAAATATAACCTTGAGTGATCATAGATGATCACTGTTCTGAACAGCATACTCTGGACTGGGCTAGGTAGTGCAATACCTGAATGAATGTAATTAAATATCATTATAGTACTTATAGCATGGGAGAGATGTACAGCGACAGAGGCGTTTGCACAATGTATTATCTATTAAATATAACCATAAAGCATAGACATAGCTTATTTTTCTATGGCCAAAATAGACCTCAGCTATAGATAAAACTATGACGTCAAACACTGTAATTGCGCTGCAGTATACGCCGTGCAAACACACAAAGACCATGATGTTCCAATAATGTGTTTTCCAGTGAAGGATTTTAAACAAACTGTGACATACACACATGATGACTGTTGAATTCATTTGCCCAAAAAACAACAAGAGTTGGTTTCTTCTCACCTTCCTGGTTATTGCAAAAGACACTCATTTCAAACTGGTCTATATTTTAAAAATATTTTAAAAAATATTTGTATTTTCAAACTGATGAATTATAATTCTTCACTCCCAATTTTAATTATTTTCATTTGTGGAAGGATATTGATTGATGGATATACTTTTTTTTATACCAAAAAGACCACACAATGATAATTTTATTGTTTACCCAGTAGGGAAGAAGAAGGAACAAAAAGTCTTAAAATGAAAAGTGTCAATCTTGGATTTCAAAAAATGTATTGGGATTTTCCAACACTGTAAGAAAAAAATAAGATGCAGGAGTAATGATTAATTTATACACTGTTGTAGGCTACGACAGTGTCCCTCGCTGAAATTAGCAGATCTACCATCTCACAACGTCTCGCATCATGAAGCTTGTGAGCTTGTAGATCTGCTGTTTTTGGTGAGGCAGACCGTCATACGACTGAGTATAAATCGGATTTTAAAGATGAGGGAAAATGTTTTGTATCCAAAGAGGAGGATGGTTTATGGCACTTGTTTTGGAACGCCCTACAGTATGTGTTTGGAACGCCCTACAGTATGTGTGAGGAGACTTATGTTCAATGTTCTTGTAGTTCTGATGTACACACTAGAAACTCTGAATGTCTATCGGTGTTCTCTCGTCTCTCCATCATTTAACCTTTTTGTGTGGCGTTCTCGTTTGGCTCATGAAATCGACCAGCACAGTGCACGGCGCAAATAAAGAATCTGGTACACCTAATCTAACTAAATAGATTATAAAAAAGTAATTGGTAATTCAATCATGTAATCTGTTAATCTATCAATATTTTGGGCATGTTCATGATGTAAGGTGAATAGAAGGTGAAAAGTGGTGAACATTTAGCTGATCTACAAGCTGGTGCCTGCAGATCTGTTATTTTCTATCATTTGGTTAATTGAAACAGTAATTGATAGAAAGAAAATAATCTATAGTTTGCAAATCTGAAGTTAAGACTATAGCAAATGTTGACACAGGCGGGCTGTGATTTCACCAGCCCTCTGCTGCCACCCGCTGTTCACCTGTAGGACATGCACTGTGACTAAATTGTGAGGGTTTGTAGGTATTAAGTTGTGTAGCCAGAATAACTCTGGTACCAGTCACAGGAATCACACGAGAACAAACATTCAATTTGTAGCCATGTCATATACACCCCCCTGGTGTGGAATGGATCATCAAATCTAAGTGAACCATGCACTGTAGGAATTTGACAAAAAAACGTACGAACACCCCCCTGCAATTGTTGCACTGTACTGCTTATTTCAATAGCCAGACCACCATTCTTAAATGAAAACATAATGGATCCTTTTAAAGCAAATGTATTGGACATTTGCTCCCCTTACTCAAATTTGAAAATAATACTTAAGTATGAAAACATAATCTCTGTTCTGTTTATTTTGTCAGCCACAGAATCCCTGTTCTGTTTGTTTTGGCAGCCACAATGAAGACTTGACTTAAAGAGTGACTCATCACTTATGCTTAATTTATGCTCAGTTGTAAGACTGTCACATGTAGAAAAGAGCCCTATTGCGATCTGATATTTTTGTGCACCACATCAAGTAGTTCACCCAGAAAAATACGTATTTTCCATCAATTACACACATGAAGCCTTGAATTCATGGAGTTTTTAGTTAGTCACATTCCTAAGCCAAGATGCACGTCATCAAATTTTTGACTGGAATGTGACAAAAACCAAATAATGTGTGTAATTAATAGAATGTTTTGGGTGAACTACTCTTAAATATTGATGGAGTTGAACAGTTATTGTCTTGGATGCAGTCGACACAAGACAGATGTTTATTGAGCAACATAGTGTCAGGCATTGGATCAATCAACTGTACATCCGTATCACAGAATTCAGACATGTTTTCACAGCTGGGCACAACCTATCAAATATTGACAGTGTAGCATCACCCTGCACATTTAAAAATATCCCCCACTCATACCTTGTCTACAGTACAAAGAAAAACACGAAAGAAAAACAAATGAAACTCATCTCCGTGCTCCAAAGTTGTAAATAAATACAAATCACTTTTAGAGAAAGGTGAGACTAAGCGGTCTCATCAGGGACTCATTTTTAAAAGGCCATCCTTGTGTCGGCAGTGAAGTACGATTATGAATATAAAATAAATCAAATACATTTTTCACTGCTTCACATAAAAAAGAAAAATACTTCAGAATTTGTGGAAGGATGTCTGCTGCTGCCAGTTAGGCCAGACTATGAACACCACTGAAGCACCATTTTGGGTACACGACTGGCATTTATGGATTTACATTCATCTAATCTAATAAATATAAAGGGGTGGGAAAGTAGGACCACTTATTAGAGTTTTTAAAGCCACAGTGGCTAGAAGTGCCATACCCTTTACCAAAAAATGAGGTTAATTTAATGGTGGTCAGCGAGAGAGAACAGGTTGTAATGCATAACTATTCTAATCTTCAACCGTTTTATAATGTTTGGAAGAGATAGTCGATAATAGTTCAAAGTGATCTTTAGCAGCTCCCAGTCCCCCCACCCTCTGCTTCAATAAGCCTACAGTCACCTGACCGCTCTTGGACTTGTGCTGAAGGGGCGAATGAACGTAGTCGGCTTGTATAAGATCATAAACGAGGCTTTGGAAAACAAAAACTAAACGGACCCAATAAACAATATGCAAACATTGTTTCTAGTGTGAGGGAGGCATGTCCGCTTCTGTCAAGGACAGAAAAAAATGTAAAGTTGAAGGGTCGCAGACACACTAGTCTTCTCTCTCCTCGTACACACACACTCCTCTCTCTCGCCGTACACACACACACACACCCACTCACCCTTATGAGTGCAGCTCTCATCCACACACCACACACACAGTCAAGAGTACAGCCTCTTTACAGAAACAGAGTTGCGCTTTACAATTATGTACAAAATGAGCCTGAAAGTCTTTTTTGCTTGATCAAAATCCAGCGTCCGGCTTGATGAAAAGGGCAGAGAAGGCAAAGGCCAGGAATACGATCCCTCCAATGATTGTAACTGAGGAGATAGAGACACAAAAAAAATCATTTCCACAAAAGTACAACTAGCATTGTAACTGAATGAACCACTTCCAAGCTTTTTAGCTGCGTAACACAAGCCATAAAATCCATGAATCATCACTATCTTACCAGTCCTGACAGAGATCTTCTGGGCAATCATTCTTCCTCCAACCACAGCCAGTCCTGTGCACAAAGCGTGTCCAAGCGTACCTCCCACTGCCACTCCAAAAGGATCCTGGAAAAACAGTATTTATTTAGTCAGAGAAAGCTTTTTCCATTAACCCCTTTCAACCTGGTGTCCCTGTTTTGGGCACGTCATTATTGGCTTTATAGGGCTTAGCGGCTGTGAGATTAAAACGACATGGAGCCCGACAGAGGTCAGGCTGTCGACTGACCTCTCTGGCGCCCAGGATGATGGTGGTGAGCTGCGACCGGTCGCCCCACTCTGCCATGAAGGTGAGGGTGAGCGCCTGGAGGAAGATGGGTGAGATGAAGCTGTGCCACTTTCGCCCAGATTGGGTGGTCCCCGTGCCGGCTTCCACGTCCGCTGTCCCGTTGGCCAGCTTAGTCCGCTGGTACTGTGGCGGTCAAAAAGACGAGACACGGCAATTTCTATCAAACCAGTGTGAAACTTAAGGATCTCTCTGTGCTTATCGTTGCTGTCGGACAGAAACCTTGTATGTGTGTCGTGCAAAAGTAGCAAAAACAGCCGATCTAGAAGCTCACATCGCAACGCATCGTGAGCTTGTTATTTTTGCTACTTTTTAAAGATTTTGAAAGTGAAAGTTATGTCTGTCTGTGGGCTACACACATATTTAACCCATGAAAATATATTTACAATAGCTTATGACTGAATAACTACATTGGATCCAATGTAAATGGACATTTTCCATTTCCCGAAAAGTAACAAATTGGACATACAAGGTTTCCACCCGACAGCAACAAGATGTATGTCTGTACCAAATGTTTGGTCATGGGTGGTATGGCATACTTTAAGGGTTTAAAACCCCCCCCCAAAAAACGAGCTGAGACACAGCTATGAACACCTCTAGGACGTCCCTGTGAGTACCAAACCGCATACCTCCTCATCCTTTTTCTTGATCTCCGCCTGCACCTCCTCCAGCTCCTCCTGCCCCTCGTCGGGACTCATCTTCAGGCCCTCCCTCAGCATCCGCACCCCGAAGATGGCAAACAGAGCCGTGGACACGTAGTAGGTGTAGATTCTGGGGATGATGGTGGTGGCATAGCCAAACAGCACTGAGAGGGGGAATCCAAACAAATGTAAAATATTAGAGGTAAGAGACAGAGGTAGTAATATTAACCACATAGACCCTAGCATCCTTACTCGCATGCCCATCTACAAGCTCACAACGACTCGCAGTGTGACGTTAAACCACATGAACCCTTGTATCTCTATTCAGGACATGTAATAATAGAACATTTGCTATTATCGACAAAGATTTGGTGTACTATTAGCCTCGATCTCCAGGCTTTTATTGTTTAGTGTTGCTAAAAAATAGAAGCCTGGCCCAGCGCGTCGGTGTACTCGGTATAAGGAAGTGTTTCACTTCCCAACCAACCAGAGTGCAGTGGGCGTCGCTCGTAATGTTGTGTTAACGGGGCGGGGGTTGACGGACAGATCGGTGAACCAATGGGATCAGCCGCAGTCTCTCGCCGGCTCTTTACAACCGCCCCTCTATACACGAAATCAGGAGCGTTGGGGCAGTCTAGTGTACTATAGACTGAAAAAAAAAAAGAGAGACACCAAGAACCGGGCCCAGGGAGACATAGGGGTTTAAGTGGTTAATGATCTACAAGCTCATAAAGCGTTGTGAGCTTGTTGATAGGCTATTTTCACCAAAGAGATTTGGTGTAGAGTGACCAAGTATAGAGCCCTGGGAGACCCTGGTCAACAAAAAATTAAGTGACTCAAGAATAGTTGGGTTCAGCACAGAAGAACTAACTTGTACCAACCTGAAAGGCAGGTCATGAGGCCCAGTGCCAGCATGGCTCCCGCCAGCACGGTGAGCCGGTTGTACCGCATGGCCATGATGGCAGCAATGAAGAACGTCTTGTCTCCCAGCTCCGACACGATGATGACAGAGATGGCCGCCACGAAGGCGTGAATGAAGCCCATGTTCTGTTTGCCGGGGTCATCTTCACTAACCACCGGCCCTATGGGATGGGGACTAGGCACCTTCTGAAAGAAAAACACTCCATTTAAACAGCAGACATTTGTTATGGAAGAGACCACTGGTTTTCAACCTATGGAATGATAATATATCATTAATTCATTCCCAATCGATTGACTGATCATTACAATACACATGCTCTGAAAATGCATGTGGCCCAGCGGGCCCACCCAACTGGTCAGATGGGTGGGCTGCGAGCGCTTTTGAGATTTTCGAGTGGGCCCTGATCCAGAAAAGGTTGAGAACCACAGGAATGGAACATAAAGTTTGCTTAAAAGTGAAGGTTCTTCAAGGATAGTGAACACAATTTCGCCCCCATCTGGCTGAGTCAGGTTACAGATGCTCTAGTCCAGAGTGCAAATTCGGAATAAGCTTTAAGCATGAACTCTAGTCAACACCGGGTACACAATTATAATTTAGGCACTTAGCAGACGCTCTTAATCCAGAGCCATCAAATGCATGGAATTAGTAATCTAGGATTGTAGGTAAACCAAGACAATCACATAGAGTGCAGAGAGAATAGTGTAGTGCCTCAAAAGAACTAGGATACCAACTGTAAACAAGCATAAACCTAGCATCTGTCTAAACAACATGCCATCTGAATCACATTCACATCACACACGTCAGTCAAGGCCGGGTTCAGTCAAATTGAGGCAGGTGACATCACAAATGTCACCCTGACGTGTCCTTTTGACATGGACTCAGATGTTAGATTCAGGTAATAAGACTAGACATCAGACCCATGTTGTACTGTCTGCCCTGCCCAGGCTGCCCTAGCATGTGTCGCTAGCCTATCTGCAGCAGGCAGGCATATAATATACGACGATGTCGCTTGCCGACAAAGAACCGATCACAAGCTACTAGCTAGACGACCTGTTCTTCTCCACAAGCGACAGACACCGCCGCACGATTAAGTCTAGTTACAGTGAGCCGTCATTGACCACTTGAACCCCCAGCATCCCTCTTCTGTTGTGAGCTTGAAAATCGGCTATTTCTGGCCAACAGATGTGCTGTAGAGTGGGAGTGGGGGGCAGAGTGCAAGTACAGTTGCAACTCAGGTCCGTATAATGCTGTGTTCACACTTCTACAGATACAAAGCGCTGTAGCTTTGCATCTTTGTAGCTTAAGTTGAAACCAGCTCAACATTTTTGTAACTTTGTAGCAGCTACAAACACTGGATGTATCTTTGTTTTTAATAAAAACAAAGATACCATTCTTTTTCAACAGAAGCCAAACACTTTTTATCTTCATGTCGCTGGCTTCTGTTGAAAAAGAATGGTATGGTAGCCTGTACCTTATGTAGCTGCCAGTGTGAATGGTGAACGCAGCATTACTAAGGTTACGCACGCGATAGTGACTCCTAGAGCAGTGGTTCGGTTCTCAACCTGTGGCTCTGGACCCCCAGGGGGATGGGGGTCGGGTATGGGGGGAGGTCCCCAGATGACAGTGAAGTGACAATTTCAGTAAAAACCATTACTGCATCCAAAGTAATCAACAAAAATATACTACAAAAACTGGTCAAACATGGGCCAAATAATAAATATAAGAAAATAGCCGATCTACAAGCTCAGGCGTTGTTAGCCCCTTTCGGGACCCTGTTTACCTTTTTTGTATTTGGGAAGTAGCCCCTTTCGGGACCCTGTTTACCTTTTTTGTATTTGGGAAGGCGGTATACCAGGGTCCCTTGTTGGTTAGAACACGCTCTCTCGTACCGGCGGCTACCACTGTCTGGTCTCGGGCGTACAGCTCGTCGCTTAGAAGTTGCAGATATTTCTCAAAGGTACCAACAAGAGCAATACTAACACGCGAGAAAGCGGCATCAAAAAGCGGGGATCAGCGATGCCGTTTAACATTTTTAATAATTTAGTAAACCTTAAGCTCCTTTCTCACACTCTGCTCCTGCAGCTCCACTTCCCATGTCCCGCCTCCCCGCGTTGTGATTGTCATGCAAGCGTGTAGGAGCTCGCCAATCAGAGGCAGTAACGTAGGACGCGCAGCTTGTCAGTCACCGCGGGGGGGCGGAACATGGGCAGTGGAGCAGAGTGTGAGAAAGGAGCTTAAGGTTTACTAAATTATTAAAAATGTTAAACGGCATCGCCGATCCCCGCTTTTTGATGCCGCTTTCTCGCGTGTTAGTATTGCTCTTGTTGGTACCTTTGAGAAATCTCTGCAACTTCTAAGCGACGAGCTGTACGCCCGAGACCAGACAGTGGTAGCCGCCGGTACGAGAGAGCGTGTTCTAACCAACAAGGGACCCTGGTATACCGCCTTCCCAAATACAAAAAAGGTAAACTGGGTCCCGAAAGGGGCTAAGGCGTTGTGAGCTTGTAGATCAAATATACATTCAAACTAAATTGAATGCCTCAACTCATGGACCTACATTCCAAGTGCTTGTCAGGGTGGGGGGTCCCCAGTTCAAATATGATTATTTTGGGGGGTCCCCAGTTCAAATATGATTATTTTGGGGGGTCATCACGGCCTGAAAAGGTTGAGAACTAGTGTCGTGTACAGTACCTCCTGTTGGGGCTGCTCTGGGAGCGCCTTATTGCCGTGTTGTTCCTCCGGGATGGCAGAGACCAGTCCGGCTGACAGCAGCACCGCGGCGGCCAGCAGCGGCAGCAGGACGCCGATCACACTCCTTCCATCGGCTCCTCTGCCAGACACCATGAGAGCAGGCATCTCTCAACAACAAAGCTGCTACACGGGGATCGACCACGACGCAACCCCCACCGCTTCTCTCACTAATTAAAGCGAATTACAGAGTTTGCGGCGTTAATTATCAGCTGTCTCTTGTGAATCATTTGACATCGTTTGCTAACTTCATGCTACTGAGGTAGATTTGTTGTTTATTTTTGTTGTTTTATTTCCTCCAGAAGCTGCTCTTCAGCGATGCTTCTTCCCATGGAGCGGAACTAAAGGCAGAGGAAAACCTGCTGGTTGGACGGGGAGAGGAAAGCAGCCTCGTGATTGGAGCGTCGGAAGGGTGACGTGTACGTTGCGTTTTTGACGCAAGTGCTGTGTGTAACGTTGATTGACTGAGCCCGCTGTCAATCTTGTGATGTCATGGAAAATGTGTTCAAGCTTGAGAGACTCTCAAAATAAAGGAAACTGTACGTAGGAACTGTACAGTCAGGCGTGGTTTATACTTCTTCGTACGACGGTGTCGCGCAGGCCGCCTATACACAGACTCACAATGCGGGATTATTAGGATTTATTTATTTTTTTGCTATTATTTTGACTGTGAAGTAGTGAAGTCTGACTAGTGTGAAAAGTGTAAAACGTCTTTGAATGCATTAATTATTGATTTATCAGTACTAGTACTTAGATTGACTATTAGAATGAGTCTGAACAATACAGTAATGTAAACAATCCATTATAACTATGGGAATGGGACAATAACCATACAATTACAAGTTTTTCCCATAGGGTTTTCCTGTGTTAATTGGGGAAATCAGTGTCAAATGTTGCCCTCTAGTGGTTGTACAGTCAAAGCTAACCTAGAATGAATTGAATTCATTCTAGGCTCATTATCAATCTCATGACAATGTATTTTGTATTTCTCAGTTGAAATAAATAGTATTCTTTATCGGTTAGTGATGAGATGCTAGTTATAACCTTTCTTCCCCTTCTCAAAGAAGTCTGACTCCCAAATTCACATAATTCTGTCACTATCAGAACAGTCTGAAAATGAGGCAGTATTTTGCTCTGTTTACTAAAACTGAATTGACTGAATGTATCTTCCTGGTGTCCTGGGATATCTTTTTTTCTGGGCACAATTGTACCAAAATGTACTGGTGGAGGTTGATAACCACCATTGCCACAAAAGGTGAGCCAACAAACAGAGAAACCAAAAACAGTGAAATAATAAATAAAGAATTCAATTGTCAAGTTCCTGTTATGACTATGAAAAATACCTTATTAGGGGACACTGTAGTAGTTAATGGCTTAGCCACACTTAGCACACCTTGTTCAATTACCAGCTTTGTTGCAATCGTCCCGGTTGGGATCTGTTTTGACAGTGCAATTATCTGAAGACAAAACCATTTGAAAACAAAAAGCATTAATTTATTCAGGAAAGGGTTTCTACTGAGCATGCATACTCAGCAATGCCCTGCCTCACGTTCATATGTTTATTTACACACATTCACATTTTGGAGTCCAGCACAACCAGGCTTTTTCTCTCTTGACAGCTCTTAGCAAACGGATGACAAGCGGGCAAGGGCAAGGCATTCGTTGAGAACAGAAATAGTGTTATTTGTTCGTTTTTCTGCCACAAAAAGAATCCATATTGGTCCAGGAACCTTTCTGCCATTTGGTTCACATTGTTCTTTTCCCATTTGGTTCACATTGTTCTTTTCCCAATAAGGAATGCATGAAAGGATGGCGTTACAAGTTACAATACAAAAGGTATAAATGCATGGCGGTGTCTTGGGTAGGAGTCAAATTTGCTAATGTAAAACTCATGACAGAGCTGTGCGGCCAGGGCCTGGTTGAAGAGCACGTAGAGGACAACCAGCCACCAGGTGACAGACAGGCCTCCGGACACCAGGCTCAGTGACACGTAGACCAGAAGCTCTGCAAAGTAGTGGGGGCACGACACAAACTCGAACCCGCCTCCGCTTGGCATCCTGTGAGCCAGTGTCTCCACTGTTCCTGTTGAGAAAGAGCCACTACGTTTAATAACATTACTGTTTGCAATGTCAGAACTAAAAAGAAATAAAAAAGATACTGTATACAAAGAGTTTGTCCTGGTTTGGTCTCTCTATGTTCATGCCAAAAAAAAAGCAGAATCAGAATCAAAGAAATAAAACAGAAATCCAAGTCTAAGAAAGAAAAACATGAATAGGAAGTCTGATGACTGGGTCATTATGTTAGTACACAGGCTTTGGTTGAAAGAGAGTTGAAAAAGAGTTTGCAGAATCATGTGGATATCAGCAGTGTTCAGAGTGCTTCCCTAACCATGAAATATTTCTAGAAACTGTGCTGAATCTGGCACTAAAATTCTAAACATTTATAGGATACTACACTTCCAGATGTAAATAGTAATAGTATTTACTTTGTTGTACGACCAAAATAAATATTTTAAAAATATAATATTCTTGTTATTTTGGAAAATGTTTGGACATTTTCGGCTCTAATGACATGCCCAAAAATAGGGACAGCAGGGTGAAAGTGGTTAAGAAGTGCAGGTGCTGGATGCCAGCAGCAGTGTTATTAGCCATTGGTGCATACTGGAAGAGCTGTGCCATTCAGCTACTAAAGCAGTGCAGTGAAGCTCTGTGGGTTTACCTGAGCTTCCTGTGCGAAGCCGGGCTAGTTGGACCAAAGAGCGGTGTTGCAGTAACGAGGCACCGATAAAAAGCATGATTCCCCCAACATGAAGCCAACCCAACTGTGGGAGGGGGACCTCAGGAGCTCCTGAACAGGGAATAGAAGCATATTCACTATATTTGTCAGATTAGGTGCCTAGCTGAGAATCTATGTGCTTGCTTTCTGGTCCATTGAGACTGGGGGCCAGAAGCCACACAGTGATTCCAATTGAATTCTGGCCATGAGGCCATGCATTGCTAGTGGATAGAATTGTTACAATATTAGGCTATTAATAATAATAATCTACATTGTAAGTATATTTGATTAGATTTAATATATTTTTTTAATTTAAAACAACAACTCAAAAAAGTATCATGAGTTAAAATCCAGAGGATAGCACTTTAAAGCATTACTAAAACACTTATTTCCAAAGTAGTCCATGATGCAATCAAACAAAACATATCAATATTGTGAAGCACTTCCACCTATGCATAAAGTTGCGATACAAATAAAGTTGGCCACTAACTTTATACAGTATCGATCATGGAGAATCACCATATTCTACACTGAGAGACGAGTATGTTTTTGGTCTCACCTTGTCCAGCTCCCTGGTGATCTGAGCAGAGGGCCGTCAGCCCCAGTATGATGTAGTAGCCCAGACCGAACGCATACTGGACCACATGAATGACCCCGTCAGAGAACACACTCACACACACACACTCCAACAGTCTCCTGACGGAGTGGAGCCACAGCAGCAGCTGCACGAGCAACGTAGACGCCTGTGGAACTAAAAAACACAACGACAATGTTCTACAAACAGAACAGAAACACAGTCACACTGTACACACTTTAGATCAGTGGTTCTCAAACTGAGACTCAGGGGGTCCCCAGCAAAATAAGGAACAGTTTAGCCTCTTTAACCCTATCATATACCTGAGCTACTCAAAAATAGCTGCGCCTCACGATGCGACACATTGCAAGCTTGTAGATAGTACAATAAATTGTGGGAAGATGTGGAATAATTTTGATTTTTTTGAACACAAATCTTCTTTTATGGTGGTCCCTGGCACAACATCTTTTCAGATGGGGGTCTGTACATATAAATTTGGGGGTCCTTGACATGAAAATGTATGAGAACCACTGCATTAATTAGATGCCACTAAATGATGAATTAAATTATGTAATGCTGTAATGTGTTGAACCTACCTTGACTTATTGTCCTCGGCACACCGGTCAAGAATCCCAGTATGTCAGTCAACCATACTGGGTAGGGATGGTTGACATACAGGGCTATAAGGACACCATTCCACACAACAGACACTGCATAGAAGTGCAAGAACCATCTGATGGTTGACAACACAGAGATTTGCAATTAAATCTTATTTGTACTCAATCATGTCTGTGTAATATATATAATAATATAACATATGTGAGTACTTTTTCCACCACTGCATGTGGATCTTTTAAGAAAAACAATAAAATTAACATTAAAAACGGGGCTTCAAGTGATTACATTAAAAGTCACCTTTTGGGGACATCGAAGACATGCAGCCAGCTGTCCCGTTTGATCTGTTGCTTTGTTTTCCCATATCGAATCAGATCCTCAAATAACAGATACACGCGCGATCTCTCCGCTCTTTTTGGCAGATACAGCGAGAGTTTATGGACGCAAAATGCCAAGAGAAAACATGCGGTTAAACATGACCAGACAGCATTAACCACACTGTAGTAACTCATGCTGACCGCCCCTTCTCATTGTTGTGTGCAGCATGAAAAAAGGTCCCCGTTGTAATATAGATAGAGACGACAGTTCCGGAGTTACCTGGCTAGAGCTATGCTGCCCTGCCAAGGCAAAGTGCAGTACGAAACCAAAAATCACTGAAAATGGGTTTAAAAGTGATTCAACTGGTCAGCCAAATGAGATATCGGCATGTAAGTGATATTACACTAATTTTACATCTGTTCTTGAGGTAATTGTTTATCCCCCAAAATCACAAAGGCTAATTTGACCTTTGGGTTACACAAATAAGTCGGTGTGTCCAAAAACGTAGTTACTGCACTTTGGCTTGGCAAATGGGCTAGACTAGAGCAGTGGTTCTCAAACTTTTTCATGTCAAGGACCCCCAAATTGACACTTATTTAGCCCGTGGACCCCCATTTGAAAAGATATGCCAGGCAGGGACCCCCATATAAGAGAAGATTTTTACGACTCGCTGTGATTTTCAACCATTTTAATGGGCTAGAACATATAGTAAGAAGAGAAGTGGTTGCAGGCTGGACTCGTTGGAGTTACTTTATCCGTTACATTTTACACCAATAATGTGTGTCATAACTTAACTTAACCATGAACAGTGAATGGGCGTTTAGCTGTGACCAAGGGTCATCACCATGCTGGCTTGTGTACATTTGTGTCAACATTACATTTTTGCCATGGACATACAAAATGAGTACACAAACACACAAAGAGCTAGCCCTAAACAACCATTATAGGTCTAACTCTGAGAGTATACTGGACACGGGTCCATTTGGTTCCATTTGTACACACTCAGAGTTATGGGGGTCCTAAAAAGCTTGAGAACCACTGTACTGGTGGACTCCTTAATGTGCCATAGTGTCATAGTAAATCAGTGTCATACATATTCTGAAGACTGGAGACTGGCATTCAGTAATTGGGTTTTATCAAAATAAGAACATTACAATGTTATGTAAAGAACAAAACATCTAAAATGTGCCTGTAATACAAAGTGTACAGCAGATGGCAGCACTGGGTATGGTGCTCATTACATTACATACCAGTAGTATGCAACAGTGCACAAAAGTAGTGCTGGCACAAGGTAGCCTACTGTACTGTACAGTATGAACGTATTGAAAAGAAAGGGAAAAGAAAATAACTCTTTTGCACATTTAACTTTGAATGTATCTCCATCAATGCCCATCCTAGATTTTAAGTATATTAGTATTATTAGTATTATAATTATTACATTGTCTGTCTTTATTTTAAGGCAGCCTACATGTAGCCTACTTGACTGGCATTTTCCTCAGAGAGAGTATTCTGACACCTACATGGGTGTCTGTGATGATCTGTGTTTCAAAACAACAAAACTCATCAGCTCCAGCATTCCCACGTCATCTAGGGGGGTGCAACAGTTAATCGAACTAATCAATTATATTTTTGATAAACGATAATTTTATTAAATAATCAAATAATAATAAAAAACAATTATGTATAAATATGTGGTGTGTCATTGCGACACGTTGTAAGCTTGTATCTTGCTATTTTCACAATTTTTGCACGACACTGTTGTGCGACGAAGTATACAATTATGCCAAACTGGTTAATCAAATATAAACTAAAAAGTAAAACTATATTAGAAATGTGCTTCTCAATAATTTGATGAATCTAAAAAGTATAGGAAAATCGCTTGGAAAATCATTGTTAGTTGCAAACCTAATGTCATCGAGTTCAAATGTAAAGTAATGCAATGTATGGGAACGTTGGGAAGAAAAACATTGAAGCGGTCCCCTGTGGGCCCTGCAGTAATGTGTTAAAGACAGTTGAGTGTGTTTGTGTGACGGACTCGCTAATGTCTTTGAGGCATTCGATTCCAGCATCCTGTCTGAGGAAGTTGTGTACTGTTTCCTGTCTCTCTCTCTCTCCTCCCTGTCCCCCTGGCTCCCTCCTCCTGTCTTCATTGTGCCAAGAGATGGACCCTCTCTAGGCCCCTGGCCAACACACTGTCCATATGGACTCCATATAGGCTTTGTGGCTGTAGATAGATAGATAGATAGATAGATAGATAGATAGATAGATAGATAGATAGATAGATAGACAGGCAGATTTACATTGTAGCTGTGGTATTCTGTTTGTTCACAGGCTTCTGTTTTAGGGTAATCTCTCAAGACAGATTCAGAAACAAAGGAAAAAAAAATATTCCCCCTCCTCCCCTTTTTTACCGAATGGGTACCCAGATCGGCTTTAGGGTGACTAAATTGAAAACTTAGACTTTCAAAAACTAAAATAATTGTCTGAGAAAACCTGTATGAACTGACTTGGCACCATTTGAAATGCGTTGAAGCCACTGATCTTTGCGTGTGACAGTGAATCTACTGTACTGTCTTCGGCATGACCTTTTATGTGTGCACATGACAGATTTATTGGCACATTGAATTGTGTTCAATCTCGCTTTTTAAAGCCTATATCTGTGCTGGGTTATTTGTCACTGCGATGCTGTGACGTGTCTGTCGTCCTTTATGGTTGAATGTTTTCCCTCTAACTGCAGTAACTGTGGTGACTTTTTTCTCTCCGCGATTGTTGCAAAGAAGACGGTTCGCACAACCTCAGCAAACTTGATTATTCATAGAAGACTTTCTTGTTAAGCCTCACGGGTCACTGAACCCAATCAACCCATGATGTGTCATGTCTCAAGTCATCCACTATCAGTGGTTCTCAACGTAGGGTCCGGGAACCCCCTGGGGTCCTTGAGGCGGTTCCAGGGGGTCCCCCAACAAAATGTGTTAATATGGCATCAAAATCAGTTTTAACACTTTAACCCTATATTATGCTTCAACTATTCAAAGCGTTGTTGACGTGTTGAATAGTTGAAGTTAGGTTGTGAGTGAGCTTGTCGATCTGCTATTCGTGAACATTTTTGAAAATCTTGAAAAATGTGGAATGGTCCACAGCCTAATACATATAAATGTGTAACTATATAAAGCACATTCATATGCACAGATTGTTTTACTGTATGAGTATAGCAGCCCCTGTGACCTGTGTTCCTCAAGAGAGAAATCACATGTAGGCTGATAAACAAGCCCCGAAAGAAGTTGTGTGTCCATTATACGCACATCTTGAGGCTTGCATAAATTGCATACATGTTGGCAAAACTTTGGTATTTGATAATAGCTAGCAGAAATGTGTGTGTGTGTGTGTGTGTGTGTGTGTGTGTGTGTGTGTGTGTGTGTGTGTGTGTGTGTGTGTGTGTGTGTGTGTGTGTGTGTGTGTGTGTGTGTGTGTGTGTGTGTGTGTGTGTGTGTGTGTGTGTGTGTGTGTGTGTGTGTGTGTGTGTGTGTGTGTGTGTGTGCGCGTGTGTGTGCGCACACGCGCGTGTGCGTGCATGTGCGTGTGTGTGTGTAGGCTTACTTGTTTTACTATACTTGTGACGGCCAAATGTCCCCACCAGTACAGTAGAATGTGCGAATAGTCATTTTGAGGACCATTTTCCAAGAGAAATGGTTATGTTAGAGTTACAGTAGGTTTACAGTTGGGTTATGATTAGGAGTTTAGAGGTTAGATTTAGGAGGTGGGGTTAGAGTTTCGCCTGTTTTATACTTAGTTGCGTGTCGGTGTTATGCAAATAGCAGATCTACCTAGGGTTAGTTATTTTCTGTTTTGAAAATGGCATTCATGAAATTGCCGTCTTAAAATGCTGATGTCCTCACATGTATAGTAATGCAAACGTGTGTATGAGTGTGTGCGTGTGCATGCGGTATTGTCCACTGGGGTGCTGAATACGTAGCTCTTTAGGCATTCCCCTTAAGATACACATGGACACTTCATCACAGAGACCAGCGGTGGTGTTAGGGGGGGTCTAACATCAGACACCATCACATATGAGACCCAGCTGAGGCTGAACAGGCCTTATGTTCAGGTCCTGGAGCGTCATCCTTCTCCCTGAGAGGCCTTCATACTTTAGCTCCATCATATGGCTCTTTGTCATTACTAAGCAAACCGTGCCGTGCCATGTTAAGTATTTCAAAGGTTCTGGATTGATTTTGTTTCCACTTGCAGCTCGGTTTCAGATAAGATTCTCTCAGAACCTAATTTAGGTCCTGCTCAGGAGGTAGTTGTAGCTACTAAGCCTGAGTTCTGGGAACCCAGAACTTGTTCTTTAAGCATATTTTAAAAATAGCAACAATAGCCGGTCCACAAGGGACCGGCTATTTTTACTTTTTAATTAGGTTTTTAAATGGAAATAGAAACAAAAAACCCGTCACAGAACTTCACGGGTCCTGGAAAGTTTCAGGTTAAGGTTCTGGGTTACCCAATAGTTGCCTCCAGGTTCTTTGTGCTCTTTCTGAGCCCCCCACCCTTCCCCTTCCTTCATGACACCAGGTCAGCTGTAGAATGTCTACAGCACATGGAGCTGCAAAGCCATTGCATCGTTCAACTTAAACTTTATTGTAACATCACAGGTTTACAGGTGTAAAAAAAAAAGAATCGCATAGAAGCTCACATTATTTGTAGTTTTCAGGAAGAGAAATAGAGACAGAAAGAAAGAACAAGGAAAATGTTTTAACCATGATTTATGTGGACATAAATAAATGGTTAAAATGTGTGTGTGTGTGTGTGTGTGTGTGTGTGTGTGTGTGTGTGTGTGTGTGTGTGTGTGTGTGTGTGTGTGTGTGTGTGTGTGTGTGTGTGTGTGTGTGTGTGTGTGTGTGTGTGTGTGTGTGTGTGTGTGTGTGTGTGTGCGCGCGCGCGTGCGTGCGTGCGTGTGTGCGTGCGCGCATGGGCACATGGGCGTGCACGACTTTGCTTTTCAAATATTTGTATTGAGCAATTTGTTCGCAGACATACTGTGCATGCAACTCTATTCATTGCTCCATCCTTTTGCTACCATAAGACACAGGTAACAAAAACAAATGCAAAGAATACAAAAACATACAATACTAACTAGCAACACAAAACTGGTCCCCCTCCCAACCCCCGCCCACCATATCCTAACTACACAAATTAAATATCTTTCAAGACATTCAACAAATCAAACGGTAACACACATGATGCACTAATCCCTGCTAAATTCTTAATCTAAACTGCTGTACAGTCATTGTAATTGCACCAAAACCATCTTCTTGTCAGGAATGCGTCTTTCACGTGACGTCATAAAAAGTGTGTGTATCAGAGTTCAGCAGGCATGCGGACGCCTGAGTGGTTTTGAACAAAGCATTGTACAGTGGCATCGCATGCTAGCATATGGATGAATGTTGTTGATTGGCTTCAGAAGAATGTTTACCCCGATTTTTTCCACTGCATTGAATCACAGTAATCGGAGTGGACACGCAGGCACGCACATAAACACACGTGCCAACCCGTGGCTTCCAACTTTGTGTTGAACATACTGTAAAATTGTCATGCACGTACAGTACGGTGTGGAGGAGGACGCACACAGTTGGCTGTATTATAAGCAATGAGCAGTTTGGAGGATTCAACTATCTATCTGGATACACTAATGACATCTACTAGTTGGACACCACTACAATGGTCTGGTCTTTAATTAACACCAGAGGCACTCCAGCATCGGTTTCATCATATCACTCTGTCCCTATCGTCGGGACAAATGAGGCGCAGTTTACGGAGCTAGTTCAGGCCAGGCAACCCAAGGGATTGGGCTAACCGACCAGGTGACTAAGTCACATGCACTCTTCTCCTGGTCGGTGGGTTATAAGTAATGCTCTGCCTACCTGCTCAGTCTGGTTGCGCTCTTCTGCTGCTCTGACGTGCGACGCTGCTGCTGCTGCTGCCGAGATCCTGCCGGATCTGCTGCCCTTGCTTGCCTTGCCTACGTATGCTGCTGACCATGAATAGTCTCATATTGTTCCTTGGTTGATGGTTATTTGCGTGCTGCATTGTCCATGCTGCGCTAATCATAGCTACTCAGCTGTGTGCTACTGGTTCTAAACGTGGTATTACTTTCTTTACTTCAGTTAAAAATCGCTTGCTAAACGCTCAGCTCAAAAGCAGTAGCGTTCGTCATTGATCGATCTCAGTATGGTCAACTAGAGAGTGTAGAAATAGAGTAACGACACGCTTGATCCCGCCGCAAACGGGCTCCTTGGGTATAGTTCCAAACATTGGGACTGCCTGCCTCATTGAGATAGACGGAGCACTTCCGCATTCCATTCTTACAATGGGAGTCGACGCTAGTGTCAGAACTCTCTTTATGGCACTGGGTTAACGGTAGTTCACCAACAGTGTTGCTTAAGTTTCTGTTTCCTTATCGTAAGCAACGATGGGCTTGGGGTTCTGTTATGGTCCCCGGTTTAGCGTGCATTTGTTCAAAGTAGTTCACTTATCTCAAGATTGGGTTTCTAGACCTAGTTGCTTGCTTCTCTCTCAAAAGATGACATCACCGATCTATCGTTCACAGAGGAACGGATGCGCGCTGACATGGCTGGTAAGTGCTACTGCCATGGTAGATAGAGAGAGAGGGCATGGCGTCACTTTGTGAGTCGCTTTGCTTGTTCTGGCTCTAATGTTCAGATTAATATCTTTATGTAGGCTACTGGTTAAAACACGGATATGCTCAGTTGGCTGCATCTTGCTAATTTATAGTTATTGTATTCATGGATAGTTCAGTGGCTTTAGACGGTACTCTTATTCTGAAGAGCTCATCCACCGGATGTTGTTTGAGGCTTATAGTTGATGACCGAACACTTCTCTACCCATGCAAAGGAGAGAGGGGAAGCTAACTTGTGAGTAGTGTTCAAGAAGTAGTTGCACTGCAGTTTAAATGTTAATGCTGCTAGAATCATTGAAATGAGTTATCTCTCGTGTAGCTATGTCTGGCATCTATTTGCAGAGTAGGAAAACTCACTGTTCATGTTGATGCTAAAGTTGCAGCACTAAATTGCTGCCATCATCTCCATGTTCATGTTAGTGCTGAAGTTGCTGTACTAAATTGTACTAGATTGCTGCCATTAACACGATGGTCTCCATTATGCTAAAGCTCCTCACGGCATGCTTCTACTGTTCAGATAATGCTAGTCGTTCTTCAACTGCTACTAACTGACTGCTGATCATGATTAGGCAAAAACTGCTGACATTGTTTCTGCAGTCAATGCATGCTACTCATACTAGTGCCATCATGGTGATCATGCTAATTATGTTGACTGCATTCCTAGGCTACTGCATTAATGCTACTCATTCTGCAATTGCTGGCAAAATGTCTGCTAATCATGATTATGCTAATGATGTGGACTACATTGCTACCACTGCTATAATCGACTAATGCTGCTAGTACTAAAATTGCTGCAAACGTGCCGATCATGAACATGCTAAGTTACTACTAGTGCTATGGCCACTACCTCATTAATACTGCATTCATCTACCTCACATTTAGCAATTGAAAGCAATATCACGCAAAGTCATTTATCAGCATTCATTGATATTCTGCTTTGTGCTTCTTTTTCCATGTCCGGCTTAATGCATGGTGATGGGATGCCTAATGCCGATGGGGATGAGTGCTGTTCACCTTGGATACTGGGGAAGTCAGGTTTGCAGGCCTCGTGTCTTCAACAGTGACAGTGTCAGTGTCAAATCATGTAGCAGTTCAATTGCTCTAATATGTGGTGGAGGTAAAGTAGGCCGTTTCATATTACGATTAAATAATCAAATGAACTTGCAGCGCAGATTAGACGTTATTGGTTGCATTCTACCGTTGCATGCTCTTGTATTGCTAAATTACACTTGTTAAGGATCAGGATGAGCTAAAGGGATTCTCATTTTGCTGCATACACTTGGATAAGAGATGGTAGAGACGTTGTAGCACAGGCTAACACAGTACGTTTGCTTCTTTGTAGAAGCTTTAGATTGTCGTAGCACAGCATGTTTGCTTATGTGGAAGCTTTAGATTGTTTGTAGCACAGGCTAGCTCAGCATGTTTGCTTCTATGTGGAAGATTAGATTGTTGTAGCACAGGCTAGCACAGCATGTTTTGCCTATGTGGAGGCGAATTGTTTAGCACAAGCTATCACAGCATGTGTTGCTTCTTATATGGATAGCTCTGGATTGTTTGTAGCATAGGCTAGCACAGCATGTTTTGCTTCCCACGTGGGAGCTCGGATTGTTCGTAGCACAAGCTAATTCAGTTGTTTTGCTTCTTATGTGGAAGCTTGGATGGTCGGTAGCACAAGCTAAACACAGCATGTTTTACTTCCCATGCGTAAAGCTATCAAATTGATTGTAGCACAAGCTAACTCAGCATGGCTTGCTTATGGGGATAGCTCTGGATTGTGGTAGCACAAGCTATCATGGCATGCTTGCTTCCATGTGGAAGGTATATGGTACAGTATATAGAAAAGTTGGTTGCCAAGTGATGTTGTCATGTTATGAGCAACAAGCTTACAGAAGTAAAGTTATTGCAACAGGATAGATGGTGGGGCTTTAGTAGAGTCAAGATATCAGTCATTTGTCAATGTTGGCTGGTGCGCACCAATCCGCAAAATATCTCGCAGGACGGATAAAGAGGGACTCCGATCCTGGCTGCTCCTGTTATCAATAGTTACACTATGTTGATGGGCTCTTTGCTTTTCTCATGCTTATCAAAAGCTGGGTGACTGGAAGTCTTTGTCCCCGTATAAAAGGCGCTGCTTTATCCGCCAGATTGGGATGCTCACGGCATATTGGCACCACATCACGGTGTGTTCATCACTGGTGACGAGTGTTGCAGCGCAACCAGCAGCTTGCGGTGTGCAACTGACTGTGTCAGGATTGAGGCCACACTCGCGCATTGGCGTGCAGCATGCTTTTCACTGTGGATGTGTGAGTGGCTTCAGGAAGTAAATTCCTGTCCCAGCGGTCTATAACGGCGTCATCTCGTCCAGGGTGGCTTACCATGGTAATTGCAAGAATAATTCTGCTTCTGGTTCTAGATTCCAGGTTGAACTACCTACGCTCTTGGCGGCTGTGAGCTCTCAAGGCAGCGGAGAGAGCTGCTCGAGATGTGGGCTTCTCAGTGTTCTCAGCACTATGCTGCATCATCTACTGTGCGGGCCAGCACAAGGCTCTCAAGGCAGCGTTGAGAGAGCTGCTTGAGATGTGGGCTTCTCATGTCTTCTCGGCACCTATGCTGCATCATCTACTGAGCTGCCTAGCCTCGCTGCTAAACTCTGCTAAATCAATTCTGCCAACCCTCTGGCGTCTGGCTCTGTTGGGCCGATTCAGACTTGCAACAGATGGCATTTCGTGCTAAATCTATTAGGCTATGGATGGAGAGGGATATCGGCGTTAGTTAATATTATTCACATGTCACATGTCTAATAATCTGCGTCAAGCTCTGCAAGCTATAATTTAAGCTTGTATACCATATTCTTTCTGCATCAACCGCTATGATGCTAATTGCTAACATGCTGCCACATGGCGCTTAACCCATTTAGACCAAGGCCGATTTAAAAAATAAATGGCAACATGAACCCAAAATGGGTTAAAGTGGTCATAGGATGGCCGGGCTAATCCAGAATTGCAATAACATTGTGTTTGTCTCTCCATCTGTAGGCCTAAACTTGAACTGGTTCACTGCAAAGCTGCGAGAGATCTGCTCAAGCTGCGGGCTTTCTCCATCCTCCGTATTGGTGTAGCTACACCTGCAGCGCTGCTTGTCTTCTGCTTCTCTAAATCTATGGGGCGATGGTCCTCAGGAGCTTACGTAGATATTGGTTAATAAGGATGACATTCTGCAGGCAAAAAGCTCATGAGTATGAGTGCTCTCGCTGTTCTATCGCTAATTCAATAAATGCTGCTTGAGCATTATTGACGCTTTAATTACAACTCGGGTGGATTGCTGGGGATTTAGTTTAGTGGTGATGTCATGGTGCTAAAAAATGTTGGTTTATTCTATAGCGCTAAAAAATGTTGGGCTTTCCTTGGTAGCGCTAAAAAATGTTGGGTTTCTATGGCAGCGTTAAAAAATGTTGGGTTTCTATGGCAGCGTTAAAAAATGTTGGGTTTCTATGGCAGCGTTAAAAAATGTTGGGTTTTCTATGGCGGCGTTAAAAATTTTTGGGTTTTTCTATGGCAGCGTTAAAAATTTTTGGGTTTTCTATGGCAGCGTTAAAAAATGTTGGGTTTCTATGGCAGCGTTAAAAAAAAAAAAGATTTGGGTTTTCTATGGCAGCGTTAAAAAATGTTGGGTTTTCTATGGCAGCGTTAAAAAAATGTTGGGTTTTTCTATGGCTATGCAGTCAGGCTAATCATATCAAGCTCAGTCTATTAGTAAATGCTGCTTCAGGGATCGTTGGGTACTGATTCAGATGTTAAGTAAAGATAGCGCGTCTTTACACACATAGTCAGTACACTTTATTTATTATGGATGATAAACAATAGTTATCATTCATCATAGGATGTCTCATTATATATATATGTGTATATATATAGCAGATTTCTTTGAAAAAGAAATAAATATAGAATGTCCTCTTCGAATCCGAGTTGGTGCGGCACAGCGTGGACGCCATATTAGGATACCGTCTAGGACTCCTGAATTCAGGGATCAGCAGGTACCTGGATTCATCAGGCTTGTTGAACACATGGATGCATGCTGCATTTGTTTAGTTAAATCTAAAAATTAAATGATGAGGAACTCAGTCATCATATCATGTTAATTATGGAGCTCCACCATTCTCACAGATGGTTGGTCCGGCGTCAGGCTCTGTGTTCCCAAGCGGTTTTGGGGGTTCTTGCTGTTTTGGGGGTCTTTATTCATTCCCTGTAAATGCTATTTGGCATGTAACATTTATTAAAATGTTATTCTTACAGGGAGTGAATGGATTCAGAGTCCTGACGCCAAACTATGCTTCCTTATGCTTTCTATATCCATGCTCAAGCTTGCTCAATAAATATATATTCTAATCCAATCCAAGAGTTGTCTGACTGAAATGAGGCGCAGTTTACGGAGCTAGTTCAGGCCAGGCAACCCAAGGGATTGGGCTAACCGACCAGGTGACTAAGTCACATGCACTCTTCTCCTGGTCGGTGGGTTATAAGTAATGCTCTGCCTACCTGCTCAGTCTGGTTGCGCTCTTCTGCTGCTCTGACGTGCGACGCTGCTGCTGCTGCTGCCGAGATCCTGCCGGATCTGCTGCCCTTGCTTGCCTTGCCTACGTATGCTGCTGACCATGAATAGTCTCATCCCACCGCCTCCCCGGCATCCACCTGTAGGTTCTGTTTCTAGATCCCCGTGGGGGTCTTTATTCATTCCCTGTAAATGCTATTTGGCATGTAACATTTATTAAAATGTTATTCTTACAGGGAGTGAATGGATTCAGAGTCCTGACGCCAAACTATGCTTCCTTATGCTTTCTATATCCATGCTCAAGCTTGCTCAATAAATATATATTCTAATCCAATCCAAGAGTTGTCTGACTGAAATATGTTTGTATTTGGGGGTGTTGAGGATAAGAAAGAGGCCTACCACAACAACATCAGAGGATTTGACACAGTTGAGACCAACTGCTGGCTGAGCACGCCTCCTGCAATCTGCACAACTTCTGCGACGTGGGGTCATTCAGCCTTCACCTACAATAGACAGCTGTACATATTTTGGCCACCACTTGACATCATCAGCATGACATCATCAACATGACATCACAGATCCAAAGGGAAGCCACGCAGTTATTAGTCCCAGTCTTGTTTTAGTTTTCTGTTTGTATATTGATTTGACTCGTTGTTTATACGTAATTCTGATAAGCTTGAGTTATTATCCGTATCTGATGCAGTGTTGTTAGACCATAATGGCCACAGTCTTCCATGTTTCTGTCAACGAATTTGCCATCTGACAACACATACAGGGGACTTTTACACACTTTTACAGCTTATCAGTTCTAAAAAAATGTACCATGTTTCAATGAATTTGCCAACAGACAACACATACAGGGGACTTTTACACAATCACAGTTAAATAAAATAAATGTACCTGGAGGCACAAACCCTGCCTCTTGTTCTACAGTATATCTCTCAATTGTGACCTTAACCTTTGAAATGTTTGACCCTAATCATGTCTTCGGAGCAGCTTATCAGTTCTCAGTTTTGTTACAAGCTTGTGCATATTTTTTTGGTTTCTCTGTAGATTGGCTCTATGTGCCTTGTTGTGTGTGTGTGTGTGTGTGTGTGTGTGTGTGTGTGTGTGCGCGTGTGTGTGTGTGTGTGTGCGCGTGTGTGTGTGCGTGCGTGCGTGCGTGCGTGCGTGCGTGCACTGGGTTCCAAGTGGACCTGCAGATGTTCACCAGACATCTTCATATCCAGGACAAGTAAAGGAGCTGTGCAAGGTTTTGAAAGTCAAGTTTGATCATAAACTCTTACCTCGATCCTGCACTGTAGAATATGTGGAGTCCTGTGTGGAGCCAAATCCTTTAAAGCAGTGGTTCCCAAACATTTCAGCTCAAGACCCAAAAGAGAAATGTGGTTTCTTCCAAGGACCCAAACGTGCAAAAATACAGTATTAACCACTTAAGCACTATTTCAAAAATAGTGAAAATAGCCTATCTACAAGCCTGTGACCTCGGTGGAGGGGACGGTTGTACAGTCGAATGGCTCTTTGGTTTAACAGTAAGCTTTTATCGTCGGGGGACAGATCTTGTGCATGAATGTGTAACCCAGAGTTTAGTGCACTTGTGATTTGAAAGCAAACTGGAATATTCTATATCAACTAATGTTTGATGACTTTACTACAGACACTGTGCGAATCAATAGGACACTACTACCTATTAACTTGAACACATATTGTCCTAACTATTATTCATGTTAGTGTAAATAAGTAATTTTTGTTTGGTAAAGTATTATTGAAATAGATTATTTTTCTGTGTTTTGTTTTTAATGTTAACATGTATAGCTGGAAGAAATTATCAGCTTGACTCTGACGTCAGTTAACAGCTCAACTCAGCTGATTGCTGCTAACAGAGCAGCGCAGAGCAGTTAGGGGTTAAGTGTCTTGCTCAAGGACACTTTGCCCGGTCATGTTCCACACGTTGCTGGCCAGGCCTGGAATCGAACTTGGGACAACTGGTCGCGGGCACGCAGAACAAGATGACATGTATCACACAACAAGTTCTAAAGTTTATTACAAACAAAGAGAATATATAATATAAGTATAAGTGTACTGAACAGTGGACACATGACAACATGACCAGAAGGTATGAGAAATGGAAAAGAAGGAGTTGGAAAACAACAGATGCATCTTGTATCGTTGTGCACAGGAGTCAATCTTTCTGATAAAGTAGTTGATGGCCATGGAATCAAGTGTATCAGTATGTGTGCTTGCTTACGCAGATGAGAGTGACTCAACACATGTATTTACTGGTCAAGCAGATAAATGTCAGTCCTAATCATAACAGACACAAAAGTTGCAGTTTGCAGCTTTGACAGTTGTTTGCCTTCATGCGGGCCAGACTTCGGAGCAGTGGCTTCATGATGTGAATGTATAGAACAGTGATTCTCAAACTTTTTCATGTCAAGGACCCCCAAAATGATATGTATTTGGTTCCAGGGACCCCCAGAAGCAAAGATTTGAGTCACAAACGTTTGCACAAATTTTCAAAAATAGCAGATCTACAAGCTCATAGCGTGACATTCTGTGCCACGCTATGATCTTGTATATCTGCTATTTTTGAATAGCCAAAGTATAACATAATGGATAAAGGGGTTAAAATGATTGTGACGCTAACTAATTTAGCTGGGGGACCCCCTGGTACCCCCCCAAGGACCCCTGGGGGTTCCCGGACCCCACTTTGAGAACCAATGTTATAGAAAACAAGAGCTGGAAAACATGCTGTGTGCCTGCCTCCTTTCCGAACGTGTGGTTGGTATCAGTGTGCCCTGTGCAGCCCTCCAGGATGCGTTGGTGTGTGTGTGGAGCTGCAGGGCAAGGCGCTTCAGACGGCAAAATAGTCCCCGTAGAAGTGACCAGGACAGGAAACATGTGGAGATAGCAGACCTACATACAGAATACACCCCTCACCCCCCACCCTCCCATCCAAACATTCCACAGTTCATGCCAACATCAACCCCTATACGCATCTCTCTCATCTCATCCCCACTCATCTTCTGAAACGCTGCATTTGTATTGTCAAGTAGATTTAACACAATGATTCTCAACCTTTAAAAATGTTAAGGACCACCAGTTTGAATTTGATAACATTATTGTCTCTGGGATCCCAATCTACACACTACACTAAAATCCTGAGTGTTAATTTAACTCTGAGAGAGTAAATGGACCCGAACATATAATCATCAATTTGTTGAGTTGTAGCCGGTTCCATATTCCATGTTTGTTTTTGTTATTTTAGTTTTGTTGTAGGCCTATTGGAAATTGTATGAATGTATCAGGCCTGATATTGATTTTTCTGTATATGCTGTCTCTGCTACCCCCCCCCCTTATTAAAATAAGAGGGGGATTGAGATTTTTGTGTTTTTTCCTTTTGTTTGAGGTTAATTTGATTCATTTAAGCTTTTTTGGAATTAGCCTAAATCAATCAGTGCCTATAGTTATCCTTAATAAGGACGGGTTATTTGAGTGTAACTTTGGCCATCATCACGACTTTTAACAATGAGCTATCAAACAACTTAAGGCAGCACCTTATTTATTTACCCACAGGAAACTTTACCCTTTGACATTCCTAAATGACCAAACACACTAGTCAGTCACGCTGCACGCAGCGTCTAGTGATTCACTGTAGATACTAGGGGGATATCCTAAGCCTGAAAATAGCCAAGCTTGTAGATCAGCTATTCCCACACCCAGGTTTATCTCCCACCCAGAGTAGGCTACAAATTACGCATCTGCGCGGTAACCGGACGTCTCGCCCCTAAACACGCGCGCCCCCATTTTTTTCCCCGTGGACTGCTCGCCCCCAGAGGTTAATTCTTGTATTTGTTTTACTGAGGATAAGGTTAGGAATAAGGTTAGGTTTTGGCACCGTTTTACTGAGGTTACGTTTAGGAATAGGCTACGGTTAGTTTTTAGGCATAGTTTTACTGAGGTTACGTTTAGGAATAAGGTTGGGTTTACTAGGCATAGTTTAAGTTTGACTGAGGTAACGTTTAGCAGGGATACCAGGTGGCGACCGTTCCGAGGCCGCCGGATTTGCCCCGGGGCAACTGTGTTTTGGGGCGAGCGTTTTCACATGCACTCCTCCCTTTGCGCCCACTATCCACTGTGCGCTCCATCCTGCCTCCATAGACCATAGCACCATCAGCTCCATGACTGGCGGAGCGCACGTTTGACCAGCGCGCACATCACATCGCTTTGGGAACTGTCCATGATTCTTTTTTGTTTTTTGCTTTAAAATAACTTTCATAGTCTAGAAATCGATAAGTCATTGTCTGTCAAATGGACTCCTAACGACCGCGTATAGGATTCATTATCACGGGAGTTCCAAACTTTTTGTTATTGGATGTTCGTGAAGGGACTGATCGTCTCTTGACCGTCGGATGGTGGCTCTGGCAATGTCCGTCATACCGCTTCTGGGGCTGATCTTAAAAATCCACTGGCTTTTTGGTGAGAGATCATCCTAAATGCATTGTTTAGTTTAAAGAATTAATTTAAATCAATCAATCAATCAGTCTTCTAAATCCTATTTAAAAAAAATGCTATATTCTCAAACTTTTTCATGTCAAGCTCAAGGGCCCAAAATGATATGCATTTGCCCCCCCCCCATCTCGAAATATTTATAGGCATATATAGGAATATATAAATAAATATATATATTTATGCAAAAAAAATAGCAGATAGAGATCTGCTATTTTTGAATAGCCAAATAAATCTAAAATGACACAGATGCTTTCCCTGTCTTAAAGGGTTGAAGACTCCAGACAAGTAACATGTGTTGAGGGATACATGTTTTACAGTCCATATAAGTCGTCTTTATGCTTGCTTTTCAAGGGTTATATTTATTATGTCAAATATAACCCTTGAAGATGTTATGAATACTATTATTATTTCGGTCATACAAGTGTAGGCTGTAGAGAAAATGTTGAATATGCAACAGACAAAGAAGTAAAAAACAAACACATTATTGATATTTACACCAATCCTTTTCACACAATAAATAATCCACACAATCAATGACCGAAAAAGGAATAGGCTGAACCAATTATGGATTCATCATTAAGTGCAGTCTGGCTGCTCTTGTTCCAGTTAATTTAAGTAAGCTCACAATTTTGGTTGGACTTTTAGATAAATAATGATAGAGTAATAAAAAAGCAATTCCCAAGTAGAGAATCCACTGTATTTACAATATAGTCATTGATTGGCCTAAATAATAATAATAACAATAATAATAATAATAATCATTATAAGTATTAATAATATTATTAGTATTATCATTATCATGTTTTTGTGTTAAATTTGGGATTGAATACATGGAAACAAGTCGTTTGATTTCATTGACTTCGTCAAATGGCCCAGTCAGTGTAAAGTGTTCCATGGTTGCGTAGACGGTGTGTTTGTCTCCGGGAAGGAGGGGGCAGATCTGCTCTGCTCTGCTGCAGGCCTGTGTCCTCAGAAACAGGAACCCCACCTAGACCTTCCAGAGCTCTGGCTATTGAGTCTGCCCCGGCCCATCTTCCCCAGGCTTCCTGTTTTGACACAGCTCCGCCATTTGCTGTGGCAATGGAATAATGGCTCAGTATATTATAGCCGGTCAGCCAGCCAGCTAGCCAGCAAACCAAACATTCACCATCTTTAATTCGCTCAGTTGAGACTTTTGAGAAGCAGTTTGTTGATTTATTATGGCAATAAATCAATATGGCATTTTTTGTTACAGTAGTTTCTCATATAGCGTTTTGGTCACAGGAAAAGAGTAGACACGCACTGTATTAAAAATTCACAGTGTGTGTGTTCAGACCATGGTGCTATGACCAATGTGGATTCTGAAGTGTTAGGACTCAAATGTACTACAGATTAAGTGTGATATATCCAGGGACCCTCAGGGTTCCAAATTGACCCTTACAGGTCTGTAACTCAGAGTTATGGGGGTCCTTGAAATTAAATGTCTGAGAACCACTGCAGCTCCCTGGATCATACTTGTTTTTCTTCTCAACAGCTCTAGATCTGCGGTACATGCCGGACCCTCCTACAATGAATGCCAGCGGCATCCTGAGGATCAACAAAACAGACAGCCTGGAGCTCACCTGCAGGTCAGAGACTGGACATGGTTATCAATCAATCAATCCGTCCGTCCGTCCGTCCGTCCGTCCGTCCGTCCCTCCCTTGTCTGTCTCTCCAATCCATCAGTCCCTCTATCTATATCAGTGGTTCTCAACCTGCGCCCACCATCCAATGCAGGTCCCTTACCGCCCCCCACACCCATTTAAAATGCAGGCTATGTTTCTGCTCTTGACATTAAAGTTGATTTATTCTGTTGCATATATAGTTTAGAAAACATCTCAATGAATAACACATAACTTTATATTAAAATGGACTGTCAATGTGATTATTAGTCTACTTCCCAGGGAGAAGAAAAAAGGATTTGCCAGGAGTGCTATTATATTTTTTACTAGTAAACAACAGCTACAGTTATATATTGGAACATCAGACTATAACTGGGTCTCGTTATTGATCACAAACGGAAACAAAAAAGCAATAATTTGATCTGTGGTTTATGAATCTGTGCCACAGAGTCATTTTAGTTTAGTTTATTCATTGATTTATTGGACTGTTGCTATTGGTAGTCATGGCTGCCAGTTCCCGCCTGATGTCATGTGGGAGTCCCAACTGCTCCAGACTGTACTGAATAACGGATAGCTTGCATAACGTCTTCAGACTCGGACTTAAGTCTGAGATGTACAGCCACTTGTGATGAAACGATCTCCCACCATGCACGTGCACATCTGCACATGCAGATGTGCGGGTGCATGGTGGGAGATCGTTCCCCACAGATCCCCACAGATCATTGAAGGTCGGGTTCCAGCCATTATATATGTACAGCTCTCCATTGTAGACAAAGGCTGAATGACCCCAGCGTCCTCTGGAAGAAGCTGTGCAGAAGGCGTGCTCAGCCAGAAGTTGGTCTGTGTCAAACATCTTTGTCCCGATGATGGTGGCAGAGTGGCCCATTGAAGCAGGAGGTGGTGGTGTTAATTAAAGGCCAGACCTTTGTGGTGTTTTCCAACTTGTAGATGTCATTAGTGAATGTCAGCTGGGTGTATCCTCCATAGATATACATGACCTTCCCCAAGACACAGGCTGGGTGGTACAGCCTCTCCTCTGGAACAGTCCCAGAAATCTTGGGTTTGAACCATCTGTGGAAGTCGACATCAAATGCATAAAGCACGTTGCAGTAAGGATACCCTCCCCAGATGTAGATGATATCTTCAATTAACACAGCTGTGTGCCCCTGAAGGGGACGTTCTCCTCTTCCAGTAGTCACTTGGGCAAACTTCCTCCACCGTATAGACACTGTGTTAAAAACGTTCACGTCCATCTGAGCCATGTTACCTCCAAAGGAGTACAGCTTGTGCTCCACTGCAACATTCACATAAAGGTATCTGTTTGGATCCATCCAGTACCGTCCAGCAGAACATTTCTCACACTATAACCAATTTACTCCGAGAAATTATGTCCTCACTAATGTGTGTGACTGTGCGTTATCACTTGTATTGCTTCAGTGGCACAAATGTCGCTCAAAGTTTGACAAATCCATAAGGCCGATCGGTTGGCCAATCAAGGAAGCTGAAGACTGACTGATCTCGTATTATTATTGAATACCTTATTAACAAATTGCAAACAGTACAGCAAGTACAATTACGCAAGCAATGCTAAAAGGCAAATTGAATTGCAGCAGACAGTATTTTCAGCAGTGATGATGAATAATCTTCAGGGGAAGACGCTACTGAATCCAACGTCAAGGTTCCTTAAGACCCCTTACAGCACCCCTTTTCATAGATATTGCTTCCAGCCCCCCCCCCCCCCCCCTCATGTTCTCTGAACGCCCCCTGGGGGGTTGTACTGCCCCCCATTGAGAAACACTGATGTATATATATTTCACTTTAAAATGCTTAGTCGGTATGAAAGTGACATCAACAGAGTCTTAAGTGTCTATGGGAAACCGACTGATCCCAGTTTTCATTGACCTCCCAGCGGTCGGCAGTTCCTGACGTGGACCACTCCTTACTCCAGCAGTCGTCTCTCCACCTCCGACTGCAGTGGCTCTGGACTCTTCTGCACCACGCTGACCATCTCTAACGCCACCGCCAATGAGACGGGGCTGTACCGCTGCTCCTACAAAGACCTGGAGGTTGAGGATGGCAAAACCGCTGCCTCTGTTTACGTGTTTGTCAATGGTAGGACTTCACTTTAACCGTAACCTCGGAACGAAGGGCGTGACGCCCAGTACGTGGAAGAAGCAGAAGCACAAGGTAGACGTACTCTGTTAAAAGGCTTGTATTCATTCAAAGTTTTACTTGAGTGAAAGTACAAAAGTGTTGGCATAAAAATATACCGTACGTCTCAAAAGTAAAACTACTACATTATGCAGAACGTTTTTCAAAAGTCTTCAAAAATGTTCTAAATCTTTCAAAAATAGCAGATCTACAAGCTCACAACACGTCACGGTGTGACACGTTGCGAGCTTGTAGATCGGCTATTTTCGAATAGCTATAAAATAGGACTTAATTGGTTGTAAGTAATGTAAGTAACTTACATTAACCAATTCATGTTAAAGTTAAAAGGTGTTTTAGTTAAAAACTAAAGTTTTCAAATAATTGTAGTGGAGTAAAAAGTACTATATTTGCCTCTGAGATGTAGTGGAGTAAGTATTGAAAAATGGGAATACTCAAAAGTAAAGTACCTCAAAATGTATTTGAGTACTTGAGTAAATGTACTTAGTTACTTTCCACCACTGGGCGTGACACCCATCCTTCCAAGGTAAGCATGTTGCATGACGAGTGATCTAAAGCTACAATCTGGATTTACTTTAATGAATACAATCTTATTTGAACCAATCTGTACTGCAGAGAATGTTAATTCAATATAACTACACTAGCACATCTGCAGTGGTTGGAGGTGGTCTCCCCTACTTGCCACCCTGGTGTCGGGTAGGACACCGAATGGTTGACAATGTCAGTAAAGTTATTTGAAGAAGACTGCAATTGGGCACTAGACGCACCAAACTTGTTTCTGGTATCCTGTAACTTTTCAATCTCAGAGTTGTGAAATGTGTGATTCTAGATGAGAAGGTGCCCTTCGTGCCGTCTGAGAAGGAGTACGAGGTTGTGTTCATCCGAGAAGGAGAGCGGGTGGTGATACCGTGCCGCGGCTCTATGGAGGATCTGAACGTCACGCTCCACACCGTAAGCACTGCTACTGTCCCAAACGTCTAGCTTATCAGCTAATAATGGCCCCTTTTGATATGATTTTCTTTTAATCTCTGGGACCCCAATATAAACTGTAAACCCCTCAGTGTTAATTTGACTCTGAGGGGTGTGAAAGGCAAACAAATGGACCTGTTGTTCACTCTATGAGAGACTCATAGGGGTCCATTTGGACCCACAGGATCTCACAACCCAGTCATCCCCATTTTGGGCATGTCATTATTAGTGAAAATTCAGCAGAAATTGCCAAACATTCTGCAAAATATCAATGAGAATTCAGCCAAAAAGCAAAGTAGCTATTTTCGCCGCACTATACTGTTGTATGGCAAAGTATAAACTAGGCAGGCAGCCTCCTGTATTCAGGCAGATTTTATTGGGGCGGCAGATAATAACTTTTTGGAAACTGAACATAAAACTTTTCATTGTGTCAGTCAGCACAAAGGGGGAACATTTAGCAGGTTTCCATTTCCTGTCTGTGCTACCTCCACCCATCACTTAGAACCTGTGACCTACACACAGTTTTAGTGTCATTCCACTTGGATGCAGTTTGGAAAATCAGTGAGGCCTTTGCCCTGGTCAGACAGCCACCAGCTAGTACAATGAAGCACACATCAGTCCAAGTTTCCCTGTGGTCAGCAGCATGGTTATTATAGTTAAATAAAACTAAAATAACCATATCGAAATCGAAATAACGAAAACTAGAAAACTCGACAATAAATTGTAAATTGTTTTTGAATCTCACCCCTGACAAATACCTCATATTACAATGAACTATGATAATGATAATGAATTTATTTGTATAGTGCTTTTCTAAACAAAGTTACAAAGTGCTTGAACAACAACAACACGTTAAATCAACAGATCAAAACAAATTACAACAGTAGAATAATCCTAAAATAATCCTTAGAGAAACACTTAACATAAAGGTGTATTTTCAGAAGCGATTTGAAGGAGAGCACTGATTTCTCAGATCCTCAGACTCTGAGAAGCCCAGGGGCACGGGCCGCAAAAGCCCGATCACCCCGAGTAGCGAGGCGGGTCTTAGGAGCAACTAAGAGAGCCATTACCTGAGGATCTAAGGCAGTGCACCGGCTTGTAGGATCCGTAATGTACTTGGGAGCTTGTCCAAACAGGGCTTTAAAAGTGATTAGTAAAATCTTAAAATCGCTTCTGTAGCTCATAGGCAACCAGTGGAGAGCCTTGTGACAGAGTTCTGAACACATTTTTTGCGAAGGCCAGAGTATAAGGAGTTGCAGTAGTCTAAGCATTCAAGGTTTCTTTATTTTATATTTTCACATGCAGGTCAATAACAAAAGGCATACAAAAACAGTGTATGTATGTTACTAGCATACCCTCTTTACAAATTAATGAGTACTTAAAGGGATACTCCACTTTCAAATAAAATAAACATTTTAAAAATATATTAAAAATAAATGAAAAAAGTAATGGAAAAATCACGGCCCCCTCACGCATTAGAGTGTCCTACTAATGTGTGAGGGGGCCGTGATTTTGCCATAACTTCTTCTTTTTTTTTTTTTATATTTTTTTTTAATGTTTATTTTATTTGAAAGTGAAATATCCCTTTAATTGGTCATACTGCAGCCAGTATTTGTCATTACAGAATCTGAAATGAAAAGCTGCTTTCCCATGGTGTTTTAATCCCACTGGGTTCCGGAGTATTAATTGAACTCTCTGGTTTATAGTGTGCATTGATTTGGTCACATTTGGAATTCTCAAAGACCTAGATTTCTCAGTCACCTTTTGTTCTGCATGTCACAAACACAACACAGCGCTACAAAAGATGCACAACTCAAAGGTCCCATTTACGTCACTGGTCCTCAACGTGAGGTCTGGGGACCCCCATGTGGTCCTTGAGGGGGTTTCAGGGGTCCCCCAGCTAAATGATTGATAGTTAGGAACCAAATGGACCACGATGGGGCCGAAACTATGAGAGTGTACAAATACAACCAAATGGACCCTTTACGGGCCTGTAACTCAGAGAGTGTACAAATGGAACCAAATGCACGTATACGGGTCCATTTGGTTCCATTTTTACACTCTCAGAGTTAAATGAACATGGAGGATTTTACAGCGTATAAATAAAAAATTATATCAAATGGGGGTCTGTGGCCTAATGCACATCAATTTGGGGTCCTTGAAATAAATCACTGTATGACAAGTTGTGATTCTCTGTGTGTGTGTGTCAGAAGTATCCTAAGAAGGAGCTGCATCCGGATGGGAAGGACTGTCTGTGGGACGCCAGGTGGGGCTTCACGGTCCCCAGTCACCTGATCAGCTACGCCGGTGTGGTCTACTGCCAGGCGCGCCTACGCAACGTCACCTTCAAGTCTCCTCTCTACATAGTCGCTGTTGTTGGTAAGAAACACATCTGTACTGTGTGTGTGTGTGTGTGTGTGTGTGTGTGTGTGTGTGTGTGTGTGTGTGTGTGTGTGTGTGTGTGTGTGTGTGTGTGTGTGTGTGTGTGTGTGTGTGTGTGTGTGTGTGTGTGTGTGTGTGTGTGTGTGTGTGTGTGTGTGTGTTTCAATTAACCACTTAAACACTTGGCATTCGACAAATATCAAAACTAGACGAGCTACAAGCACACATTTAAAGTTCATTTTTACAATTTGTAAATTTTCACCCACCAAAATAGGGACACCAGGTTGAAAGTGGTTAAAGGTATGCATAACTAGTGTACAGTAGGCTGTGTGTGTGTGTGTGTGCGTGTGTGTGTGTGTGTGTGTGTGTGTGTACGCGCGCAAATATGCTTGATAACAGCAGCACTTTGCTGCAGTGATTGTACATACACGTATATGTAGAGAGAGAGAGAGAGAGAGAGAGAGAGAGAGAGAGAGAGAGAGAGAGAGAGACTGAGAGAGTGAAATGAGAGCGACCGAGATAAGAATGAAGTTGGTGAGTGAGAAAGAGAGAGATTGAGAGACAGAGAGACGGAGAGAGAGGGGATAGAGAGAGAGAGAGAGAGAGAGAGAGAGAGAGAGAGAGAGAGAGAGCGAGGGGGGTGTATGTTCTCTCAGTAGAACAATGGACTGTGAGCTCTCAGGGCCAACGTCTTCCCTCCCTTTTCCGCAGGATACAAGATCCATGACCTCACCCTGACCCCCGCGCAAGTCAGGCTGTCGGTGGGGGAGCGCCTGGTGCTCAGCTGTACCGCCAAAACCGAGCTCAACGTGGCCATCGAATTCAACTGGGCACATTCTGGACAGGCCTTGGTGAGAAGCACGCAAGCCCCGTTCTGTTGGGCTTCTGTGAAAGAAAACACCCTTGACTGCCAGAGTTTATTCATAATACACTCACCCACTGCCAGGGTTTTTAAACATTTTTTTATAGAAAATTTTTTAATTATTTGTCCGTTTATTTTTTAACATTGAAGTGAATGAATTGTTTTAATTTTCTTTAATTAATTGAATTAATTCGTTGTGAATAACGGAAAAAAAATTATACTCAAAAATTAGAGAAACCTTTTTTAGAAATTCAAAAACAAAATAATTTTTTTTTTAAAAGGGGAGAATTCTCCCCTTTGGCGGTAAACACCATTGACTGAAAAGGGGAGAATTCTCCCCTTTGGCGGTGAGTGTGTTAACCCTATAGCGTTCCTGTACTGGGGACAACATTCAGTGAAAACATATTGAGCTTGTACATTAGCTATCTTCGGCAAAGAGATTTGGTAAGGAAACAGTAGGATATATCTAGTATAGGTTCCTGGTGAACCCTGGACAACCAAGTATATGGGGATAAAAAGGTGAAGTAAGTTATGTGCTTAATTGGTTAAAAAAAAGTAACCCTTTTTGTAAAAAAGTTAAAGCTCTATATTCATTGCTATAGATTGTTTGTTCAGTAACAGGGGTCTCTCCAGCTCCAGCTCATTAATAAACAGAAAATATATTTTCAGGTAGGTTGCCAATTTCATCCAATCACAGATTTCTCAGCTTAAGTTTATAGCGTTTGAGTTCCAATTTTACCTGCTCATTTTGTGGTTTCATCACTTCCAATTTCACTTGTTTATCCTCTATCCTGTATGAGTTCTCTCTACTGATTGGATAGAAGTGGTATCCCAACCTGAAATCTGTTTATTTAAGAGCTGAGATCCTGTGACCTATGATCTGATCAGAATATAGCGCTTTTTAAAACGTATTTAAAAATATATAATTTATATATATACCACCTTTAAGTGGTTAAAAACAGACAGGGTATTTTAGGGGGTTTCTCCTTTGTTTTGTCTGTTCAATGTCCAGAGACAGGCTGTAGAGGTGGGGAGGGGACAGTGCAAAAATCCTGAGTCTTAATTTAATTCAGAGATTGTAAAAATGGACCTGTAAGGTCTATGTTAAATTAGCACTCAGGCATTATGCAGTGGAAAGTGCAAGTGCAAGACCGTAGCCAGATGCAAATCCAACATCTGGTCAGAGCAGTTACCATGGGGCTCTGAAGGAGATGCCATTGTCACGGTTTAATACTCTGTGAAATGGCCTCAGTGTACGTTGATATGTAACTGATATTGAAATCAACAAGTGGGACATTCATGACAGACACCAGAGTCATCATATATGTAGCCTATCTGGCTTCCTTCCTGTCCGTCCGTAGAACTCTCTCTTCCTGCTTTCAGGAACCCTTCAGCTGGTCTCTGCACAAGGTCAAAGTTCAGAGTTCACCTGATGTTTTCTTTTTTTTTCTTCTCCCTGTGGTATTATCTTCGCCCATTGGGGACCTATGGCTTATTTCAGTGGTTCTAAAAAAAGTAATGTCATTGTCAAGGACCCTCAAATTGATACAGGCCATGAACCCCTCATTTGAAATGATTTTGTCTCAGGGTCCCCCTCTGACATGAAAGTTGTTGATATGATTCAGTACAGTATTCCTCGACTGTCTAGTCTACTGCATGTGGCAAGAACACAGTGGAGAGTGTTATGCTGCGTTCACACGGGCAGATACAAAGATACAAAAATACACAGCATATTTGTCGCTTTGTATCTATCTGTGTTCCTCAACACGGTCGGTGACGTCATCAAGCGCTGCGTCATCGGAGCTACAGTTGTACTTTTGTATCTTTGTATCTTGAAGTTGAACCCAGCTCAACTTGAATGTGTAGCTTTGTATTTGTATCTTTTGTTGCAGCTGCAAACGTCAGATGTTGCTTTCTTCATGTCGCTCATCACGATGTGACGCGTTGTGAGCTTGTAGGGGGATTACAAATTTAAAACTATTTGGGGGATTTTTTAAAAACATTTTCACCTATAATGACAAGCCCAATATTGATACGCTATTTTGAAAGTGGTTAATATTCTAATATTCTTGTTTGCCATGTGTCAGGTTTCACTGAATGGCTCGGGGGCCTCACATACAACATCACACAAGAAGAAGTTGTGGAACTCTCTGGAGCTGTCCAACACGCTCACAGTGGAGAACGTCACGCTCAACCACACAGGAGAATACACATGCACCGCCTCCAGCGGACAGATGGACAAGAGCTCGTCTGCATCCCTGAAGGTCTACGGTAGGTACTTTACTGTACACACCTGGAGAATGTTGTTGTTTATTAATCATTTATGATAAAAGTCATGTAAAAAATATTGTCTTTGTCAGTCTCCCATGGGTTTAATCCAGCTTACCCTCTGTATGGCGACTATCAAACAAACGTATTACTCTCCACTCACCACTACACTTGAAGACAAGGACAACAATAAGTTGCTGTATGAACCACTGCACTGCAAAGTGTCTGAGAATTGTGGGTGGTTGTACTGTGTGGATCAACACAGGGAAGCTGTCAGAACCTTCCCTAACATCCGGGACAACGCTCCACACGTCCCAGACTCTTCTCCCTTCTGGCTCCCAAAATGTGGAACGAACTCCCCATTGCGGTTAGAACAGCAGACTCACTACCAATCTTCCGCCGCAATCTGAAGACTCACCTCTTCAGACTCACCTCTTCAGACTCCACCTTAGCCCGTAGCACTTGCCGTGGCCAGGGGCGGACTTACCGTTGGGCTAGGGTGGGCTGCAGCCCACGGGCCTCCAACTGGGGGGGCCTCCGATTTTGTTTTGTATTTTTTTTTATGATCACATTTTTTTTTACGATCAAATCCAATGAAATAACCGAATTAAACCCGAAATTAAAAGAAAAATAACCCGAATAACCAGAAAAAAAATCGCGCGCGCACGGCAAAGTTCTTGGTTCACCTATGATGATTACTATTTCTATGCATTTGATGTATTACCTCGTGTTTACCTTGCTTACTGTAAATCGCTCTAGATTAAGCGTCTGCTAAATGCTTAAATTGTAAATTGTGTTACACCAATGAGGTAAAGAGATAGCTGTCATAGATATGTTCTCAAAGACAGCATAAGCCTGAGTAGCCTATAAATGAAGCATTACACGTGTTGAGCGAGGTGTGTGTGACATCATCAGTGGGTCCTTCATGTACCCATTTATCCACATGAACCCTAGCATCCCCATTGTGGGGCGAACATTCACTGAAAATATCAACAAACTCACAGCTGGTGGCAGCACGTTGCATTGTGAGCTTGTAATCGCCTATTTTCGTGTAGACAGGAGATGGCCTAGTATACTTTGTCAAATAAGAATAGGGTTTAAGTATACTGATGGTGAATGAAGCTTAGGCTACTCTGTTTTTGTGACTTCTGTGTGATCCCAGAAAAGCCATTCATTGAGCTGAAGGACGCATCGACGAAGATTATTGAGGTCAACGTCCGTGATCGAACACCTGAGACCACCATCCCTGTCAAGTACACAGCCTACCCTGAGCCTATTGTCAAATGGTACGTTCTGGTAGTAGTGGCAGTAGTGTATTGAATACAATACATTTTCATGTTATCGAGCAACATTGCACCAGAGTGTATGTGTATGGTACTGTTTATGACTTATTTCATTGTGGCCTGCTAAACTGGGGCATGGTCATGAATACTGTCCATTATTGACCAGATATACGTAATAATAATATTAATAATAATATTATTAATAATAATAATAATAAATACAAATTAAAACAAATCAGAATAAAATCATGATGACCTGTATAAAATCTAAACATTATAAAATAAATAAATACATGGAATCAAAAGATACCATATAAAATGTTTAATTATGGAATTGCCTTTCGATAAAGGTACGTTTTAAGAAGTGACTTAAAAGAAGACATCTGGTTTGACGATTTGATGATTTGATATCGCGATCTGCCTGTGTCAGGTACAAGAATGGCCAGCAGATCCGTAAAGATGACTACAGACTAAAGGCCAGAAATGATGAGCTGGTGATCCGCGGCGTGATGGAGAAGGATGCTGGCAATTACACTGTGGTTCTGACCAATAAGATCACCAAGGAGGAGCACAGACGCTCCGTTCAGCTGCTGGTCAATGGTATGTTTTCCATCTCATATCTTATTATGTTTTCCCTGTTTTAATATTCACTGCCCTAACGCGGTTGACCATCATTTTGCAATACATAACCTTCCTGAACGTTTTGTCTGCCTGAATACTTGTTGGTAACAGCTGTGTAGTCAGCAGTGTATCTTATACTAGAGCTAGTTTTAATGACATATTCGATGGTGTTGTTATACAGTTAAAGGTGGTTTTGCCTGAAAGGCGTCCTTTGTGGAAACATGTCTTTTTAGGTGAAAAACATTTAAAACAAATTTTAAAAAAAAATCTAAAACCACAAATAGCAGATCTACAAGCATCACAAGGTGTTGTAGATCAGCTATTTATGTTATTCATCATACGGGATTAAGTGGTTAACTATCAATGTGATCAGAGTGATCTGAAAGTCTATTTCGTAGCTCCCTTGTTTTGCTCACTCTCGATGGTAAAGCTTAATGTCGTTCCTTCACAGTCCCTCCCCATATCATTGAGAAGGAAGTGGCGGTGGACACTGATGTCTACATGTACGGCAGCAGTCCCACCCTCAGGTGCAGCGCCCGCGGAATCCCCACACCTGCAAAGATCGAGTGGCAATGGATGTCCGAGGAAGACTGTCCTGCCGCCTTTCAGTAAGTTGTATTTACACCTCTCCTCAGTGTGTGTGCACGCACGGGCGTGAGTGTGTGTGTGTGTGTACACTACACATCGTACGTGTGTTTGTGTGCAATGAACCCCCCTTTATGGATTCAACCTCTGCCTCCAGAGGCTTGTCAACAGGTTGTTGATTTAGCAGAGGCCCCAGATTATCTTTGTACGTTGCAGTGTATTATTATTACAGTCTCCCATAGCAAGAAGATCAGAGATCTCAGCCTATCAAAACGTCATACTTCAATTTCTAAATTCAATTTATGAGAACAGCCGCTAACAAACCTACGCCTTTGAAAACCAATCCTTACTGTCTAAATATGAAGGACCACCTTAATGTTTGTCATTGGTTCTGCAATGCTGTTAAATCTATTTCTAGCTATATGGCTACATTAGATCGGTAGGCGCCGGGCGGATATCTCTGATCGCCTGGCTACGTGAGTCCTGTCATATTATACACTTCCATGGATGGCTATGTTTGTGCTCTTTGGATTTTAGTTTTATCACTCAACATAAATAAATCCAAGGTACCTTAACTTGCAGATAGATTAGCTGCTTAAATGGCAGGTGTAAAAGACAAATTGTATTTATTGTTGTTTGGCCCTGCTATTGATGGTGTTGATACTAGAAGCTCAGTGTAGGGGCTACAGCACACACATCAAAGCAGTGGTTCTCAAAGTTGGGTCCAGGGATCCCCAGAGGCCCTTGAGGGGTTCCAGGGGGTCTTCAGCAAAATTAGTTAATATGGTCAAAATCTGATTTGAACCACTATACATTGGCTATTTGAAAATAGTCAATGTGTCGCGATGCGACACCATGACATTGCGCTTGATGTGATCGTAGATCGGCTGTTTCTTTTCTTTTTTTCTTTTGAAAAGATTATATTTTCTTGACACAAATCTTGTACCAGTTTTTTGACACAAAAATATTTTCTGATGGGGGTCCACGGCCAAATGCATAATAATTTGGGGGTCCTTGACATGAAAAAGTTTGGAGAACTCCTGGATTACAGAGCAGCATCCTCCTCAGGTATGTCAGTGATTGGAGGGTTGTTGACAGAAGGGAGGGGGCGGGGGGAGAGGGGCTGGAGCAGAGCATCAGCAGGCTCTTATCTCCAGCCCACACATCAGAGCACTTCCTCAGGCATCTACGCTACGTTTCCTGTTGTTCCTCCGTCCTCTCCATCAGAATAAGGGACTCCTTCCTATCAAGAGCAACTTCTCTGCTCGCATGACTTCCTGTCCCCAATGCAACAGGACGCTCATCTATATCTCTGAGCTAGTTGTTCTCAAAGCGGGGTCCGGGGACCAGCACCAGGGGTCCTTGAGAGTGGAGTTTCAGGGGGGGTGGTCAGCAAAACGAGGAACAGTTTAAGCCTGATTCAGTTTTTTTGGCTATTGGAAAATATCCGATCTACAAGCTCACAACGCATCTTATCACAACACATTGTGAGCTTATAGATCGGCTATTTAAAAAGAAAAAAAGTCTTGACAAATCTTTCTCTTATGGGGGTCCCTGGCACAATATCTCTTTGAATGGGGGTCCGTGGCCACTGCCAAATATATATCAGTCTGGGGGTCCTTGACATGACAATGTTTGAGAACCACTGCTCTAAGGTCAAATGTGTCGATAGATTTCTATATTTTGTCACAGAGAATGCAGGGTTTTCCCCAGCATGTGTACATGTATGTGAGTTTGTGGACATAACATCGCTGAGTTAGATCTGGAAGAACGTTGTGTAAACCCCACAAAACATTTCTTGTTCTGTAAATGGGACAAAAACAAACAGAAGGGTTTCAGTTATGACACCGGTTCTGGGTTGGTCGAGAATCCAGTCCAACCCAGCGCTGCCTGGAAAGCGGACTTTAAACAGAGGATGATGATGATGATGTTCTGTAAATGGGTAAACAAAAAAAAACGGAAGGGTTTCAGTAATGAAACCCGTTCTCTATTTATTCTATTATGTTTGTGTCTTCCTCCTCGCGACTGCAACTGGGCGTGCATGTCAGAGGTATAGGAACACAGGGGGATCGGAGAACTTCCATTGTTCACATGTTGTTGAGTTTCAGTGGGATTGTACGGACTGTTTGTTCAGGTCAGGACTGCTGAGGTCAGAGGTGAACCTGGATCAGTGCAGTGGATGGAGGAGCATCAACAGCACCAGCACCGGACCCAACCCCACTGTGACCGACCCAATTAACCCTGACACTGACCATGCCCAGAAGGTAGATGCATTTACACTAGAGATAGGCGATATGGATAAAATCATATTTTTTCACTTTTTCTTTTCAAAGATCTTAGGTCTTAAGTAGCAAAAATTGCAGATCTACAAGCGCACAATACATAACATTGTGACACATTGTGAGCTTGTAGATCTGCTATTTTTGCTGTTTTTGTAAATATTCAAAATTGTTTAAAAGTATGAAATAGGGCTTAAGTGAGTAAAACCAGGAAAAGACAACACTTATACCATATCACAATATTATGATATCCAAAATCCCAGACGATATATAGTGTCATATCATGATATCGATATTGTAATGATATAGTTCGCTGCTCTACTTTATACCACAAAGGCACAAATGCAGGCAGATATATGTTCAATACTGTGTTTGTTACTGTATCTTATGTTATTTAGATATACTTAATATATATTTTAAATACAGTAAGTATACTGTTTGCATAACCTCAGATATTAAGAATGTTAGGATAGCATGTTTAGAAAGACACAAGGTTTGATGTTTACCTGGTATACCAGTGACTTTTAAACATTAAATTGTGTTGTTTGTTGACAAGGGTTCATAACATTTACTCTGATCTAGCACTTTTAAGTCGCTCTGGATAAGAGCGTCTGCTAAATGCCTAAATTGTCGTTGCAATTTTATTTAATTTGCAATGTACAAGTGAATCATTGATGTCTATTCTCATGTCTTACTAAATAAACTACATCAATCAATCAATCAGTCTCAAATGTTTTATGTGTAGAAAACGATGAGTTCTTTGAAGATCCAGAAGGCTGAGGTTCACGCCCTCTACAGATGTGTGGCCACCAACAAAGTAGGCCAGGATTCACGCGTCATCCTCTTCCACGTAACACGTAAGCGCCGTGTCGTCTCTGTTCTCTCACTTCATTTGAGGGAAGCCCTGTTTACTGACCGTCAGACTGTCAATTCCAATCATGATTTGCTCATTGTACGTCCATCTTGCACCCCACCAGGTGGCCTGGAGTTGAGTTTGTCTCCATCCAGGGAGCCCGTAGAGGAGGACCAGGTGGCTCTGAGGTGTAAGGCCGACAGGCTGATCTACGGCAACCTGGCCTGGTACCGGCTGAGAGGCATCCCCGAGTCGGAGCAGCTTCCCCCGGTCCAGCCCTGCCGCGTCCTGCCCCTGCCCCTGCAGCCCATGCCCCAGGCCATGCTGTCGGGCTTGCAGGGCGCCAACGTGACCCTGGAGCTGCTCCTGCCCAACGTCTCCCGTCAGGAGGAGGGCTGGTACGCCTGCCAGGTGGAGAACATTAAAACCGGCGAGAGGACATGCCTGCTGCGCCTCCTGTCCCTCAGAGGTGCGACCAACGTACTGCTCCTAATGCCTGATTTACACTTGGTTGGGCATTGTGTTAAAAAAATAGCTGATCTACAAGCTTACAATGCGTTGCACCATGATGCGTGACACTGTCTGGCACCCAGTTGCGTTTAAATCAGGACTTATTTTTGACACAGCATTTGAGTGTGAAGCGACTGTAAAGAGGCCGTGTGTTTGTTTGTCTGTGATACACCTATACACACCTCTAGGCTTCCTCACTCATGTTATTTTACTCAGTAACTGTGACTCTCAGGGCCGGATTAACCCTTTGTGTTGCCCATTGTGGTCGTAGCTGAAATGGGTCATTCTTCACCAGCGGGTGCTGCCGACATGCTTCACCGTTTTACCGCTTCTTCAGGAGCCATTGTTTCAGTATTTCGATGCTCTTTAGCCGATAGTTTTGAGGGGAAATAGACAACAACTAACTAACTCGCCTCATTATCCTTGTGTTTTAGCTCTTGAGGCAGCGAGGATCCTGAATTTCACTGACCAAAGAGTCAACATCAGTGCCACGACTGTGCTGGTTTGTAATGTGTCCGGCACTCCCAGCCCCACTGTGATCTGGACCAAAAACAACCGCACTGTGGTGCAGGGCTCAGGTGAGAACGTAGCATAGAGCCATTGCACAAATGCTGCTTTTCCAATGCATGGTACAACTCACACTTTCTTTTGTAGCATGCAGCAGAAAAGCACCAAAAATCTGTTTCTGACGGCTGCTAATGCTTGTCACGGATTTCTTCCAGGTGTGATTCTGAGCGAACAGAACCAGACCCTGACCATCCAGCGAGTGAAGACGGAGGACGGTGGTCTATACACGTGTACTGCCTGTAACAGCCGCGGCTGTGACACGGCACAGGCCAACTTAGTAACTGAAGGTCAGAACCCTGTTCTTAGCATCCAGCGAAGAATTGCTGCTACTTAACCAATTGAAAAGTTATGGGAGGTTGAATGATACGTTTCCTGTTTACTGGTTAAAAGGAATATTACTGCATTCTCGTAAGTGAAGTGATGAGATGTGGGCCTTTCACCAGTCAGAGCAGTCCGTACTATCACAAAGCCCAATGTATTTATACCCAGCCTCAAGGTTTCGGCTCACACACACACATTAAAAAAAGTGTTGTCGTATTTTTTTATATTAAAAGATGAAGCGCAAAAAAACTCCACACTTCCGCGGGGCAGGAAGCCGGCCCCTGTTTAGCACACATCCTCCAGGGTGGTTCTAAATACAAAACAATGAGGGGGCTTCAGGACAAAAGGACCAGGCCCCCGGCCCGGCCCCTGCCCCAGTTCCAGTCACCCCCCCACCCCTCGCCTGTTCTCTACTGATCATTGAAACACAGCAACAAACAAGCAAACACGCTAACAAGAAGCTTGGGGGCTACGTGACCCGTCCCCGACCATCGTCCTGTCAGCTGCTTTCCAGGCGCCGGGTGGCCACACTAGCGAGGAGAGGGGGGTGACAGGGGATATAAGGACAGTGAAAACATAGGAATCAAGAATCATGGAGATCCGCTTGTCCAGAACCGCCGATCCGACCGATATGCCCATATGTCGGCATATATGGAGATCCGGTTGTCTAGAACCGCCGATCCGACCGATATGCCCATATGTAGGCATGTATGGAGATCCAGTTGTCTAGAACGTCCGGTCCAACTGATACCCTACTGATGACATCAGTATAGGGGATATATGGGCTTAAAAGGGACAAGGACCTACAGATACAGAGATCTCCGTGGCATAAAAGGGACACAGGCTGGCAGACGGGTACAACGGGTACTGGGGTACAACATTTACAACGGGTATTGCATAACCGGGACTGGGTGGGGCATGCATTCCCAACTTGCATTGTTCCCGACTTCCGGATTATAATGAAAAATCTGATAAGAAATAAGGTTAAAAATGCCAAAATGGGGGATGCCAGAGAGGGTTTGTTGTAGATGGTAGGCAGGGCATGGGGTTCCACAAAGACAGTAGACAGACTGGAGAAGTGCTTTCGACATTGGCACCGGTCACACCTGAGCATTTGATATGATGAGATAAAACACCAGGCAGTTTCCAGACCCAATTCCAAAAGTTGCCGCCCTCCAACCCAAACACGCATTCAGACACCCAACAAACCCTTTTCCTGATGCTCCCGTGTTGAGCGCTGCCAAAACACGTCACTAAAAGATTCCATCTTCCAAACAGACAGACATGCTAACAGTATGTTGCATCTAAAGAACACAACCCTTCCTTATCATACAAGTCGTTTATGCCAATTGTATCCCAAATAATGTGCAGAGAGACAAGTCCAGGTGTGCCTTGGAGTTTTGTGACAACCACACATTAATGTACAACTAATGTACATGTGTAATGTAATGACAGTTATGCATTTTTTAGTTTTTTTTACTTCATCAGTACTCATTTCCCAATACAGGCAGGTAAAAAATATATACTGTATTCTATCCACTTTTTTTTTATCCACAACCTGCCATCACTATTTTGGTTATGTCATTATTGGTGAAAATTCTACATTTAATTTATTATTGTTCTTTTTTTCTTTTTTCTTTTCTGACCCCAAAAACCTTTTAAAAAATTGGAAACCCATGGTCTATGCTGCTCGTTAGTTTGACAATGCGTTTAACATAGATGCTTTAACCCATTAAACCGGGAAAGCATCTGTGTCATTTTAGATCTTAGCGTTGGCTATTCAAAAATAGCAGATATACAAGCTTGTACATCCGCAATTTTTGAAGATTTTTGAACATTTTGAATTACGAAAAAGTTTGAGAACTACTGATTTCGAAGGCATCTGTAGAATCGGCCTCGGGTCTTAATGGGGTCATGGACGAGCGAGGCGAGTTGTGAACAAACGTGACTGACTGACGGCAACCGTTGCAGGAGCCGAGGAGAAGACCAACGTGGAGCTGATCGTTCCCATCGGCTCGGTGGTCATCGCCATGTTCTTCTGGCTGCTCATCGTCTTTGTCATCCGCGGGAGAAAGAGGGTAAGAGAGAACCACGCTTCCTCGTCCTCGGCCTTTGCCCGACTTTCTTTCCCTTCCTTCTATTCTTGCCCACACAAAGCCCCCACAATAATGACTTGAAACAGGCACACACATGCACGCACGGCCTGGACTGATTGCCCTGGCACCCCTTTGTGCGACAGGAACAACAGGGCCACTCTGTGCTCTCTGTGAGTCACGTAGGCACCCCACGTGACGCTGGCATGGCCCCCCCTTTTTCACTGGATGGGGGCAGCTCAGTCACCCTATTCTAGAGCAGTGGTTCTCAACCTGTGGGTCGGGACCCCCAGGTGGTCAAACATTGGCCAAATTGTCAAATAATATAAGAAAGAGGCAAAATAATTTTTTGAAAATAGCGGATGCGTTGCGAGGCGTTGTGAGCTTGTAGATCTGCTATTTTCACAATATTTATCTGTGGAACCGAGTCAAACAAAAGTTAATGCCTCAACTCCTGCATTCCAAGTGCTTATTAGGGTGGGGGGTCCACAGTTCAAATATGATTATTCGGGGGGGTCCCCAGTTCAAATATGATTATTTTGGGGGGTCACGGCCTGAAAAGGTTGAGAACCACGTACTGTTCTAGAGCAGTGATTCTCAACCTGTGGGCGGAGAGGATATTGCAAGTTTGCCCCCAAATAACTGGCAAAACACTAAGATTTTTATAATTAAAAAATCATATTTTTTTTTATAATTATCAAATTATGTTTATTTAAATCCTTGAAAAGTGAGTTCTCATTGCGATTCTGCCAAATAGGAACTTGGAATATATTCGGTCAGTTCTATTGATCCAAGCCGGAACACAATCAATTGATTGATCATAACATGTTCTGAAAATGCACTAACGTACCATAACCCTAACCTCACATAAATTATGCCTAAACCTAACCTCAAAACCCTGTCCACCTGGGAGAAACACCGGAAAAAGAGACTCTCCCATGGTTTTATTCACTTGCTACTTTATGCCCTGGATGGAGCCTGAACCAAAGCTTGGATTATATGCTTAATTAGATCTGAGTATGCGGATGAGAAGAAAATGCCTCAAATAATGAAGGCAGCATGTGATTTCCGTGAAATCTTTACCTATAACTGCACCGATCTGCATAAAACTTGTATGCGCACTCCCTAGAGACCAAGGAAAAACCTCTGCCCTGCATTTTTCATATCTGCCTTTTATAGCGCCAGGAGGCTGACTTATGTAAAATAAATGTTTTTCTATTACTCCTTCAATTTTGTTTTTAAATTTCACGCAAATCGGTACACATGATCTCTATAGTCATGTGATCAAGACGGATCTGTTTGATTTTTCATATTCCATCCTGATTGGCTAAGATCTAAAGTTTGCAGGAGTGGCCCATTTTGAACAAAATGCCTCAAATCATGAACGCAGTGTCCAATTGCGGTGAAACTTTGCACGCACATTCGCACTACGTTGACGAACTAATGCCACCCATTTGCCCTATTATAGCACCACCAGGAGGCAGATTTTTGCAATAAAAATAAATAAAAAATACTCCTATACAGATTTTGTCCAAACATCACGCCAATTGGTACACATTATCTCTATAGTCATGTGATCAAGAGGGATCTGTCCGATTCTTCATTGCTGGTGCACAATAACCTACCTGACCTAGCGGAGACCTGTGCTCCGAGGAGCACTTTTTCTAGTTGGTCTTTGTTTTCTCTAGGTCAGGGGTCTTCAACAGGGGGTCCGGGACTCCTAGGGGGTATTCAGAGTTACTACAGGGGGTCCGCCAAATCTTTGTGTGATGGGGAACATCGCAGCGCGAGTGCAAGGCGTTGTGAGCTTGTAGATCGGCTATTTTCGGAGAGTTGGTGTTGAGGGAAAAGGAGCAGACCAAGTACAGGGCCAACGGTTAAGTTGACCGAATATTGAGGGTTTAAAAGGTTAGCTGTCTGAAAATACACATTAGCATGAATCCAGCTATCTATGAAATCTATGAAAAAGTTTAATCTGCAACAGAATTTACAACCCAAACTTTCAGCTATAAGGGGTCCTTCCTTGGCCTGAAAAACGTTGGAAGAGCCCTGCTCTATGTCTTTCTGTGTCTCTTGCTCTGTCCCCATCTCTAACTCTCTGTGTCTCTGTCCCTCAGCCGTACGGCGGGGACCTGAAGGCAAACTATCTGTCCATGATCCTGGACTCCGAGGACATGCCCATGGACGAGCAGTGTGAGCGGCTCATGTACGACGCCAACAAGTGGGAGTTCCCCAGGGACAGGCTGAAGCTAGGTGAGACGTTAGCAGGGTTCAGTCACCCAAATGTATTTGATATGGTTTAGAACAGTGGTTCTCAACCTTTTCAGGCCGTACCCCCCAAAATAATCATATTTCAACTGGGGACCCCCCACCCTGACTAGCACTAGCACGTAATGTAGTTGAGGCATTCAATTTTGTTTGACTCGGTTCCACAGCTAAATATTGTGAAAATAGCTAAGTTGAGCTTGTAGATCGGATATCTAAGAAAATGTTGCCTCTTTCTTATATTATTTGACAATTTGGCCAATGTTTGACCAGTTTTCATAGTATAGTTTGTTTATTACTTTTGATGCAGTAATGGTCTTTTTCTTTTCTTTCTTTCTTTTTATTAAAAAAGTCTTAAAAGTCCTTAAATTGTCACTTCACTGTCACCTGGGGACCACCTCAAAATCATGTGGGGGTCCCGACCCACAGGTTGAGAACCACTGGTTTAGAAGGACCTGTAACACTTAAACCCTATATATTTTGTTTACCAAGGTCCCCCAGGGGTCTATACTTGGTCCCTTCCTTTTTTCCCCCTACGCCAAATCTTTTTGATGAAACAGAAAAGAAAAACATGTCACAATGCGACACTTTGTGAGCATGTAGATCCGCTATTTTCACCGCATGTGTCCATAATAGGGACTCTAGGGTTCGGTAGAGGACCACAATGGAAATAAGCCTTAGGGCTTTATTGTGTTTTTTTCCTCTGGAATATTGTCTTTGTTATGTTGTGCTGATGTGCTCTTTCCTTTTATCACCAAATAAATTCATTCATTCAAGTAGTTAAAGTAGGTTGTAATACAGTCTCGTGGACAAATAACTACTTAAATTGATTACTAGTGTGGCAAATACACGATCAAAGCTATTTGGGTTTGTGTGCATAAATCTATCACAAATGAAATCAAATAAAATTGTGAATGTTGTGCCTTGAAGGTGACCAATTGGGACGCGGAGCATTTGGACAGGTGGTGGAGGCCGCTGCCTTTGGTATCGAGAAAGCCACCACTTGCACTACTGTTGCTGTCAAGATGCTTAAAGGTAAATACTGTGCTGTCATCTTTCCTGTATATATACATTACACAGATACTGTATATACTGTAGGAAGACTAGGAACACACACATCATCTACAGATAAATACAGACAGACACACATCAGCCCATTAAAACGGGAAAGCGTTTCTGTAATTTTAGATTTTTGCATTGGTTAATCAAAAATAGCAGATATAAGCTTGCACAGCAATGTACAGCAAGCTTTACTTGTACATCTGCTGTTTTTGAACATTTTTGAAAAATCTTGAAAGTGAAAGATTTAGAAGGCATTTGTAGAATCAGCCTCAGGTCTTAATGGTTTAATATTAATCCAGACACGCACGCACGCACACACACACGCACACACACACACACACACACACACACACACACACACACACACACACACACACACACACACACACACACACACACACACACACACACACACACACACACACACACACACACACACACACACACACACACACACACACTCTTATGGAGAGGTACAGTGATGGCTGTGTGTTCCAGAGGGTGGCACCGGTAGTGAGTACCGTGCCTTGATGTCTGAGCTGAAGATTCTCATCCACATCGGTCACCATCTGAACGTGGTCAACCTGCTGGGAGCCTGCACTAAACCAGGAGGTGAGTCATCATCATATGTCAAACATGCTGCACACATGCTACACATGTTAGGGAAGAAGCAGTGGACTTACGCAAAGGGTTTCCATATCGTTGCTGCCCCGTGGGAACCTTGTAGCTTATGTCCAAAACCGTTACTTTTCAGGAGATGGAAAAAACAACCAGTGCTCCAATGGATCCAATGTCATTATTTAGTCACAAGCTCTTGTTTTCACTGGTTCAATATCTAAAAACACACTTTTAACCACTTGAAATTTTTAACTCACAACATGTCACGATCATAGACCTTAAAACAATATGGACAACGTTACGCCATTGGTTTCTATAGATCTTCTATATCCAGTCCGAAATGCAACCGGAAACCTACTTTATCATTAATTTAAAAATGAATGGGACCATAATTTACTAAACGCATATCATGATGGTTTTTAAACTAGCGATTGAAAACATAAAGTGTTCATGAAAAGGTTTACTAAGGTAATAAAATCAAGTGTAAAGTTCGCCCAAAACCTCATATTGTGCAATAAAGCACATTATATTAAATTAAAATGACATTAAAGTATGCCTTACTTAAAGTTTACAGTACATTCATATTTGAGGCATTAGCCGGCATTATCATCTCTTTCCCTCCACATGCAGGGCCTCTGATGGTGATAGTGGAGTACTGTAAAAACGGTAACCTGTCCAGCTACCTGAAGAGCAAGCGTGGAGAGTACAGTCCCTATAAGGTAAACTCCCTCACTGCCTGTAAAAACACAGCAAGCCTCTGCTTTGGTCACGCTTAACCACTTAAACCCTATACGTGGGGGTCCCTCAGGCCAGGGCTCTAATAGACACTTTTCTGTTGTCGCTCTATCATCGCTGATCGGCTACTTCCTGCAAAGGTATTCCCCACAATACAGACGCCGGGGTTTAAAGGGATACTTCACTTTCAAATAAAATAAACATTAAAAAAAAATATTTTAAAAAAATGAAAGAAGTTATGGCAAAATAAAGGCCCCCTCACACATTAGTAGGACACTCTAATGCGTGAGGGGGCCTTTATTTTGCCATAACTTCTTTCATTATTTTTTAATAATTTTTTTAAATGTTTATTTTATTTGAAAGTGAAGTATCCCTTTAAGTGGTTAAAGACAAATGCAACCTGCATTCAACAAGGCAAAGGAAAATAACTTGTCAGGATGATCTCCTCCCTGTTGCTCTGTGTCGCAGCCACACTGTGTCTTCACCTTTAATCCATTAAGACCTGAGGCCGATTGTACAAATGTCTTTCTTTTTTTCATATGACAATATACTGTGTATCAGTGTTTGGATCATACTACTGGTCCCCCAGGAGTCTATACCTTTTCCTCCCCTACACCAAATATCTTTGCAGAAAATAGCCGATCCATTTTCCAAATGTTCACCCCAGAATGGTTGTTTAACATAATTTAATCATTTAGACATTTTTGTCACAGTACACATGCACATACAGTACGTGGAATTTGTCCTCTGCATTTAAACCCGTCCTAACTGCAATTAATACATCACACAGGGAGCTGTTAGGGGCGATGTGTCTTGGGCAAACCGGCGACCGTCTGACGTCACTCACTGCTGTCCTTCACTACTACCTCTCTTTTTCAGTGAATGAATGCAATGATTTATGTATTGTATTTTTATGACCTGTCTCGCCTACGCTCACATCTGGTCTCAACCTTTTGTTAGAAGTCTGTGCCAGCGGCACAACAAGCGCTGCATTACATTATTTTCACTGACGGTGTTGTCATTGTTGGCATAACTGGCATCTCTGTTATCTCTGCACCAACAGAGGAAGAGGTTGAGTCACCAGGGTTGGGTGCGTGTGGCAGAGGATGTGACAGGAGGGGACCTGGGTCTGGGGAGCAGCCCGCACCTGGACATCTGCACCGGAACCGCTGTCTGCTCCAGACTGGCCGACGGAGGATCAGTCAACAACATGGAGAATGCCGAAGGTGCTGAAAATTAGGGGTGCAACAGTTAATCAGACTAACTGATTTAATGTTTAAAAAATGTTTTAAGCGCAAGAATTTTAAAGAATAGTTTAATAATCGATCCCTATTTTAAGAATGTCATTCATTATCGGTGAAAAGGACCACCCTCCCACCCAAACAAAAACAAATAGTGAAAATAGCCGATCTACAAGCTCACAATGCGTCGCAATGCGCTTAGAGCTTAGATCGACTATTTTCACTATTTTTGCACGACACCTTTTTCTGACAAAGTATAAAATAACGTTTAGTTGTTAATTGACTCGTTGATGTTCAAAAACGTGCTTCTCGATTATTAGATTAATCGAAAAAGTAATCGATAGCATGATCACTAAGAAATGTCTCCTGTGACCACAGAGAGCTCTGACTATGACCACCTGACCATGGAGGACCTTATCAGCTACAGCTTCCAAGTGGCCAAGGGCATGGAGTTCCTGTCATCGCGCAAGGTGGGACCCATACCCCTCCTACACATACAGTATAGAGCCACACACAGTATTTCATACAGTGGTATCACCTATACTAGTCTCTCAAGCCAGACAACTATTCCCACAATCTTCAAATGTAGAGTATACGACACCCCCTGAACTCCACGATAGGAAGATGTCATCTGTCTGTCATTTCCCTTCTCGAAAAATTTCCATTTCTGCTAAGCAGCAAGCGAGATATGCTAATTGATTTACAGTAGGAATGATTTAGGTGACTGCAGTGGCGAAACGGAAGTAGGGTGGTGGAGGGGCATAAGTATCACCCAGCCATTCCTCACTGCCCTCGTTTACCAGCCTCAAGCAACGAGGAATGCCCAGGAGATAATGTCCTCACACCGTTAGCATGTAGATCTGCTATTTTCACAATTTTAATAAAAACTTTTTTACTAAAGTATTTTTGACTATTTTTGACAGTATAATGACCCCAAAATGCAAGTTATGATTTTGTGCAACATATCAAATATGTTGGACTACCTCCAAACATCTTTGATCTTTGGCGCCCCGCCCCACCCAAGGGGTGCCTGGACCCCAGGTTAGGAAACACTGTTGTAATGCAAGGGTTCCCAAACTTTTCAGGCCGCGACCCCCCAAAATAATCATATTTGAACTGGGGACCCCCCACCCTGACAACGACTTGGAATTGTAGGCATTACATTTAGTTTGACTCGGTTCCACAGATACATATTGTGAAAATAGCCGAACTACAAGCTCACAACGCCTCGCAGAGCGAGGCGTTGTGAGCTTGTAGATCGCCTATTTTCAAAATGTTTGCCTCTTTCTTACGTAACATTTGACAATTTGGCCAATTTGGTATTAAAAAGGTTTTAAAAGTCATTAAATTGTAACTTTAGAAATGTGCAGATACCCTGTATACACTTATACTGTATGTTGGTTTGTTTACTGTTGAGTGAGAAAACAGAAAACAATGTTGCATATTAAGCTAGTCATCTGGGGACCCCCCAAAATAATTTGGTCCCGACCCCCAGTTTGGTAACCACTGTTGTAATGTATATAGTTCATGAGGTGATACTGCTAATCTAGGATGAAGGTGCTCAGTGTACAGTGGATGTTCAGTGTTCACCCCCTCGTCTCTCCTCAGTGTATTCACAGAGACCTGGCGGCCAGGAACATCTTACTGTCGGAGAACAACGTGGTGAAGATCTGTGACTTCGGCCTGGCCAGGGACGTTTACAAAGACCCCGACTATGTCCGCAAGGGAGACGTGAGTCACACTTCAACTACTGCGCTCCAGACGCCACTGTTACTGTACGGGCCGCTAAGCAAGTTCCCTGTACAAAAAGTTGTACGGCTGTGTAGTAAAACATTTGAATTGTGCTTTCAGGCGCGCCTCCCTCTCAAGTGGATGGCTCCTGAGACCATCTTTGACAGGGTTTACACCACACAGAGCGATGTCTGGTCTTTCGGGGTCCTTCTCTGGGAGATCTTCTCACTCGGTGAGTCTAGTGTCGGTTAGGGTTGTCACAATCATTACATTTTAGTTGATTATTTTGTGATACAAATAATAGTGATTAATGATTTAGTTGTGTTTTTGGCATTGAACGTTGAAAAATATGGATAGAAATTACATTTCTGTTTGCCTTTTATTGTAAACAAAAATCATGCTGGGCAGATATGACAAAAAAACGTAAATAAACAAAGCCTATTCCTGAAATATACAAAGAAATGACTGAGGTTGTAGATCTGCTATATATTTTTTTACAATTGCTAAAAGCCTTTGCACATTTTAGATAATGTTTGCTCTAAATGCCCAAAATAGGACCGCCAAGTTGAAAGTGGTTAACCACTTAAACCCCAGCATCTGGGTTGCGAGCTTGTCGACCTGTTATTTTCTGCAAAATCATTCCCCACAATAACAGAAAACAGAAAATGTACAGGTATAGAGCCCTGAGGGACTCCGGTCAACATTATAGGGTTTAAGTGGTTAAGAGCATGGACAACGACGTCGAAATAATGTGACATTTCTGTTAACTGCATCCAGCTGTTTTCATACAGATGAATGGTAACAATTCAAATGATTAATCCAAAATAATTGCGCTCAGGCAATTACTGTAGCCTAGTAATTGTGCATGGTCTAGTGTCCCTGACAATCTCACTCTGGAATCATAACTCCACAGATGAGTCATCATATCTGATAGTTCATATTTAATGAACATTGAAATGTATTCAGAATAGGAAGTAATGTATGAAATTAGGGGCTAGTTAAGATGCCCATCCATCACGGGGCTCCGACAAGCAGCTGACAGGTGGCAGGAGACAGTTTAACATTTTATATTATTGATACATACACACATTCCTGCTGAAGTAAAAGACAACGACAAAAAAAAAGAAGAAGCAAGTCTCAAGATTAAATAAAATACTGGTAAGCTGCAAAAAAAAGAAAAATGGCTTAGGCATTGATTAGCTCCATCCATCTAAATCAGCAGTGTACATTATTAACTTTATCGAAATCAGATGTGTTAAACGATCAACTCAATTGAACTCAGTTGTAAAGAAAAAAACTCAAAGGAATAGGAATTTAGTACAAAATGTGTAAACCGCTGCGTCGTTGAGGGTCTCCTGATAGCCCTCGGGCCCCTGGGATCTTACCAGCTTGCCAGTGCACATAATGGTAACCGGAAGGCTCGCCCCAAAATAATGGCTGCAGTGCAGTGTCGTTTTACTGAAGTTAAGGTTAGGAGTATGTTTAGGGGCATGCATAGTTTTACTGAGGTTAAGTTTAGGAATAAGGTTAGGTTTAAGCATAGTTTACTGAGGTTAAGTTTAGGAATACCTGGTGGAGACCGTTCCGAGGTCACCGGATTTGACCAGGGGCGAGCGTGTTTTGGGGCGAGCGTTCTTGTATTCTCTGAGAGTACCTCTCTAACTAGCGGTGTCCTACTGCAGGGGCTTCTCCATATCCTGGAGTTTGCATCGATGAGTTGTTCTGCAGGAGGCTGAAGGAAGGAACCAGGATGAGAGCGCCCGACTACGCCACCACTGACATGTGAGTGGAAGCATGACATCACACCAGTAATTCCCAACCTGTGGGCCGCGAGGGTATCGCAAGTGGGCCCGCAAATCATTGATACTCAACTAAGATTTGAATGATAATATAGCATTAATGTAAAAAATATGAACGTGGTATTCTTTCTTTAAAACCTGAAATGAAAAACAATGAAAAATGTATTTTTCATTGTGATGCCAATAAATAGGAACTTAAAGTATACTATGCTCCACTTAAGATGGATGGGCTGCAAACAACACTTTTGAGATTTTCAAGTGGGGCCTGAAGCAGAAAATGTTGGGAACCACTGCCTAGAGAGTGTTAGAGTTTGTGGTCCCGGACCCGGACATCTGACGTCACAATGGTGTTCAGATTTCCAATGCGTTTATGTTTTGTTAGATTTTATGCAGTAAATGAGGTCTAACGAACGCCACAGCAGCGCATGTCGCTGGCTTGCTGCCATTCTAATGCCTTTGGTTTCCTCCAGATACCAGACCATGCTGGACTGCTGGCTGGACCGTCCAACAGACAGACCCACGTTCACAGAGCTGGTGGAGCACCTGGGGAACCTGCTACAGGCCAGCGCTCAACAGGTCCGCTCCTCAAACATCAGTACATACTGTATACACTATACAGTATTGCTGCCATCACTTCTCGACCTGTGAATGTTTTATAAACCTCCTCAGTGAATGCTAAATGTTGCTCACTAAAATATCTCTGAGGCAGATTCAGTTTACCAGGTATGTGTTTGAGAATGTGTTTTTTTTTCCCTCCAGGATGGAAAAGACTACATTCCTCTCACAGACGGCGAGCTTCAGGGGGCCCTAGCGGGCCTTGACCCCAAGGGCCCCTTCAATAGGCCCCAAAGTGGAGACACCATTGTACTCCAGCTGCAGTATGACAACGCCCCACTCCTCGGGTCAGTACATTAAGGGGGGGGGGGGGTTATCAAAAGCAGAGGCATGGATTCCCCACTACTGTAAGTGTGCAGGAGTGTGAACGGCTGATAAAGCTAGTTGTTATTGTTTTTTCCCTCTCTGCAGGGTGACCCAACAAGTTGAAAGGAGCAGTCGGCCGCTCAGCATCAAGACATTTGAGGACATTCCTCTGAAGCGTAGCAGTGTCATGGTGAGTGTCTGTCCCCCCATAAGCACAGACAGTGGATATATGCGCGTGCGTGCGTGCGTGCGTGCATGTGTGTCTGTGATTAGACATTTAGAGGTTAGGTTTAGGGGTAAGGGTCAGAGTTCTGCCTGATTGTTTTTGTTGCGCACCGTTGTCGTGCAGCAAAAAACGTGTGGGGGTGTGTGTTGTCGACCTGTGGTGTTCATTCCCTCGTTTGTGTGTGGTGTGTGTGTTTCTACAGGAGGGACATACAGTCGGCATGAGCCTCTCCCCAGAAGAGACGAAAGACCACCAGCTACCACGCACGCCCAACTTCAGGTGAGGCCACATGTAACTGTTCTTACATTACAACGGCTGTTTGAACATAATGCAGCATCCATTTGAGAATGGAAAAGGACATGTATTAAACATATTTAGGGGCTAGAATATTATCCTATATACTGTACCAGCGGTTCCCAAATGGTGCTGAGGCACACTGGTGTGCCATGAGACCAGTCCGGGTGTGCCTTGGGATTTTGTGACAACCACCATTCTTATTATTATTAGGCAATATATACAACTATACAAAAAGTTATGAATTATTTAAACTTACATTATCAGTACTTTGTGCACACTCATTTTCAAACAAAGAGGCAAATTCTATACCCCTAAAGCATTTGTTTAATGTATTTATTTACGGGGGGGGGGGGGGGGGGCATTAGTAAATAAAACAGATTGATCAGAGTGATAAAACATATTGTAGAGGCTATTTTGCATGGGTACACTTACAGATGTGCCATGAGATGTGGACTCCAGTACTATCAAGTACTGGAATCTTTTTGATTCATGTCATAGTTGCAGAGTAAGATCTACTGCATTCATGTATTTTAAACCCAATTTTAAAAAGAGTTTTACACTCAGGGCTATGTTAACACAAGATGTTACTATGCGGTAGCATGCTGTCTCGTGTACTATACCATTGTATGTTAAAAAGAACGTCCCATCCTCTGCCTCGGCACAGCCAACTGCACCGCAGTAAGAGCAAAGAGTCGCTGGCCTCGGAGTCGTCCAACCAGACGAGCGGCTACCAGTCGGGCTACCACTCCGACGACACGGACACGCCCATCTACGCCAACGAGGAGGTGATCCTGAAGCACAGCATGATGAGGCGGCCTCAACCGCCGCCCAAGACGGCCGATAAGTACAGCGCGGAGGTCCGCTACAGCACGCCGCCGGTCTGACCCTTGAGTAGTCCCCCCCACCCACCACCACCACCACCACCAATAGCATCCACCAGAGATGTAACCATTCACTCAACCCATGAGCGTGAGCAAGCAAGGAAGCGTGTGTGGTAAACAAGCGAACTCAAAACTAGATTAAGTGCTTAAAAAGGGGATTCATTTTTTCGTCCACCGATTTAAATCGTCACAAATTTCAATCAATCTTTAACTTTTTCACGATGAATTGTTTCATCCCTTGTATCCACCCCTATACACCTCTCTCTCTTACAATCCTTATGACTGATTTATTCTTGGTTGTGCATCGGAAATAGCCGATCAGCTCACAACACGTCGCGACGTGACGTATTGTGAGCTCGTGGATCGGCTATTTTTTATGCTCGACCCCGGCCACGCAACTATAGCATAGATCAGGCATAAATGAGCCTTTCTTCACTGTACAGAACTCTTTTGACCTTAAGCCAGGTAGCACTCAACTAGGAACAATCACCCGCCAATAGGAGCTTTGTTCATGATGGCGCTATTACGCAATTTTCTCAAAAGATAACTTAATATATTCATTGGGGGAGGGAGGGGGGAGGAGAGAATTGATCTTTCTACAAAGAACAGGGCTCTCTACGGACCGCAGGGAGAATGCTATCGTGTTGACACAGCAAGCGGAGGGTCTGTGGGGGAGTCTGGATGACGTGGACACACCTACTTCCTGGCCGAGCGGAGTCCACCCAGTTCCTCTATTGCAGGAAATGGCAACAGAAATTTTAGACAATTGAGTGCGCAAGTGCTTTCTTTCTTTCATTTTCATTTTTTTTGCGTCGATGGTGACATAATTGTTGGAGGGAACCAAGCAGTTTTTATTTTTATTGTTTTGTTGTTAATAAAACGTTTTGGTGAGGAAACTGTTCTCACTCGGCTCGTTTCCAGACGGTGTTTCTTGTACAGTTCCTTTATTCATGACTTACCATACTGTTGAAGGTGTATTATTAACTACACGTGTGATAAATGTATCTAGTTTTATAAAAATAAATATACCTGCAGATTAAGAGTATTCCTTTGTATTAGTTTTTCATCATGCCAGTGTCCTTTTACTATGGTTCGATAGCCAACATAATAATGTCGATCTGAGGTCTTGTCTATTTGAACCTCTCCCACTTTGTTTTTGTATCGTTGTACAGTGTGTTGGTACTGTATGTCCAGTACAGAATGTTAGGCATGTTTGTGTACACCTCACATCCTTTCTCTGGGTCTTACTGACCCCTAAGAAAACAATACCTCTGTCTTCTTTGTGTGTGTGTGTGTGTGTGTGTGTGTGTGTGTGTGTGTGTGTGTGTGTGTGTGTGTGTGTGTGTGTGTGTGTGTGTGTGTGTGTGTGTGTGTGTGTGTGTGTGTGTGTGTGTGTGTGTGTGTGTGTGTGTGTGTGTGTGTGTGTGTGTGTGTGCGCGCGCGCGCGCGTGTGTCTGCACGTCTCCGTGAGCCCTATGGAAACAATACAATCCAACCTTGGTTATTTTCTGAGGTATTGTCAGCAGACTACAGTCCAGTATGGAGACAGTATTGTCCACTTCTGTAGCTACTAGTAGGGAATGTGTTTGAAAATGATTAGGAGACTTGTGGTAAGGCTTAATTTCTCTCTTTTTTTTCAATGGTTCTCAAAGTGGGATCCGAGGACCTCAGGGGTCTTTGAAGAGGTTCCAGCGGGTACCCCGCAAAGATGATTGATAGTTAGGAACCAAATAGACCCTTACGGGTCTGTCATAGTCATGGGGGTTTGTGGCCTAATTCATGGCAAAATGGGGGTCGAGAACCACTCCTCTTAGTCACCACTTCCATACTCATATTCATACTTAATACACACTGAGTTACAGCCAGTCTGCAACCAACTCCACTAGAGTGTTTTGGTGTTGAGTGGAAAGTATTACTAGGTTGTTCAGGGCTCTGGTGATGCTAGCTAAATGAATAATATAGTAGGCCAGTTTTGTTCACCTTGTCTTTGTTGTGAGGGCTTTCACAGTGTGTCTTAAGATGTTCGTTTTTTTGTGACCATAGCCCCTTGATGTGGCAGGAAATTAGGCTTCACATAAATCAGGCAATTTGATCACAACCTACAATTAAGGATGAGTTAGTTCAAAGACAAGAATTTGTTTACAGTTTTGATGACTTCCTAGAACTGCTAATGGTCGATGATGTCCTCTTCTTGGTACCAAAACAAACACATATAGCTAATGCACATTGAATGTGTTACACAATTCCTTTGCTCCATTACACCTGCAGCATAATTTAATCTGGAAGTGTTGCCCGCACCAATAGGTCTACACACAGAAAAATAAAAGGTGCCTGCCAACTGGAACCAAAACTAGTTCTTCAGAGTAATGGCATGGAAGAACCTTTCAGAAGGTTCTTCAAAGAACCATGTATCATCAACTTGGTCCACTCCCCACTCAATAGCTGATCTACAAGCTTGCAACGCGTTGCAATGTGTCGCATTGTTAGCTTGTAGATCTGCTATTGTCGGAAAATGTTTGCCTATTAAGATTTGCACAAAATTGGGATGCTTGGGTTTAAGTGCTTCAAGGTGCCAACAAGAAACAAAAACTTTGACAAAAAGGTTTTCTATAACCATTGTGAAGAACATGAAGGGATCATTCACTAAATGGTTCTCTTCGTTGAACCATATGGCCTTTTAAATAACCACTTTTTATGTTGGGCAGATAACAGCATAGAGGTGCCAACCTGACTGTGTTATGGATGGTGTGTGTGAGTGTGAGTACACAACAACAGATTTCGCCTGCAATCATGGACAACCGAAGGGCTAATTATAGCGTAGCGGAGGAAATGACTTGCAGCCTCTGAGAAGATTGTTTTCAAGCTCCCACACGCATTACTGACTGTATAGTGTACATTCTGAAGGGACAGCTCAGTGGTATTGTCTTCATCAGTCAAACTCAGTCTGCTCTTTTTTCCCTTTTAATGACACTATCAAGGACAGTGGTGGAAAAAGTGCTCATCTGAGCTCGGTAGCATCAGTAGTTGCACTTGCAGAGTATGAAATCCTCAACCTGCTCCCTGGACCCCCTCCCCACTAGGCCACCACCAACCAGGCCTCCCGTTTCTGTCAAAAATTCTGGGAAAAAGTTGTTGCAAACCAAATCACTACATGCCTGGATACAAACGACCTGTATGAGCAATTTTCGATCTGGTTTCCGGATACCAAACATAGCACAGAGACTGCCCTCATCAGGGTAACCAATGTACCTTCTGCTATCCTCCGACACTGGCTCACTCAACATCCTCATTCTCCTCGACCTCAGTGCTGCTTTTGATACCATACACCACTCCATACTCATCTCATGCCTCATAACCACCCTTTGGAATCACTGACACCACCCTGATCCCTCCTCCTCTGGAGCCAGTCGCACCACCTCACACCAAGTTCAAACTTAGCCTCGTTATAGCTGAACCCATTCAATCCGGGGATGCATCTCTGTCATTTTAGATTTCTTTGGCTATTCCAAAAATAGCTGATATACAAGTTCATAGCGCGGCACCGAGTGCCGCGCTATGAGCTTGTAGATCTGCTATTTTTTGAAAAATCGTGAAAATGTGTGAAAATCTTTAAATATATATATTAAAAAAATATATATATATATCTAAAGATTTGCAAAAATGTTCACATAACAAAAAAAAAAAGCAGATCTACAAGCTCATAGCGAAGCACTCTGTGAAACAAATGTGTGTCGCAAGCTTCTTCCATTTGACGGTGTCAGGTTAGCAACTGGCCCCAGTAGTGTAAACTTTACACCACTGGGGAGGAGGAACTCCAGACATGCCACTTTGAATGTAACTATCACTTCTGAAATGCCATCTTCACTCTTGGCTTAAAGTAATATTAATGCAATTCAAGTAATAATAAAAGTATATTTATGCTAATGCTTTATACACTATACCTTAATTTGTGTGGACAAAATATAGATAGATAGATAGTTCAGTAACAGGGGTCTTTTCAACTCTTTCATAAACAGAAAATGCATGTTCCAAGTCATTATATGGACTAGTTTAAAGTACTATCATTTTTATTATTACTATTACCCTGTTCCTTATCATTGCATAATGTTTTCATTATCATTGGTATTATCATTATTTTATTAACAGTAATATTTCATTAAAACATATATATTAAAGCCATAATAAAGCCAAACATTTTGTTTAGATGAGATTGAGAACTTGGTGAAGCTGGTGAAGCTGGAAGAGGCTGCTGTTTTCATTCTGCTGTCTCTGTCGCCCTCAAGTGGACAACGTGAACAGCACACCAGCGACTGTCCAATAACTCCAATTGTTTGAACAGCTCAGTTTGCGCTGAATGAATTTCCCATCATTTAACATTATTCACAAAATCCTTATACAAAAATGACAGCTTGGAACCAAGCCAACTAACTACGAGATGAATCATTACCATCAAACATTTTATTTGGGTCCACATACAAGTTAGGGGGGACTGTAAAAGAATGATTTAAAAGTGTTAAGGAACTATGCATATAAACAATGGGTCTTCAACCATAGTAACTCGACCCCTAGGGCAGTGTTTTCTTCATGTCAAGGACCCCCACAATATGCATTTAGCAGTGGCCCCCCATCTGAAAATATTTGGTGCCAGGTATATATATATCCCCAGGGGTCCTTGTGGACAGTGGGGATACCAGGGGGTCCCCAGCAAAAGTAGTTAATATAGCTTCACATTAATTTTAACCACTTTAACCAAATTACATACTTTTTTTTAATCGTGAAAATGTGTGCAAATCTTTGAATATGTATATTTTTAAAGCGAAAATCTTTGAGATGGGGGTCGGTGGCGGCCAAATACATATAATTTTGGGGGTCCTTGACATGAAAAAGATTGAGAACCTTCAACCATTGATATAGAAACATAGGTTTTTCGGGAATACTGTTGGGATTTAGAAGACATTTGTAGAATAGGCTTCAGGTCTTAATGGGTTAAAGCACTTTGGCTAAATGTGTTCAAAACTGGTGCGTCATGAAATCTAGTTACATTATTTTTGTTGTAAACGAGCATTGCCAAATAGTTTCCTCTGTGCTGACCTGTGAGGAGTCCACTGAGAAGCTGTTGCCAATGTGCCGTGGAGTTATGGAAAGGTTACGGCTGGCCTGTCAACGCGCACAAACACACACACACACACACACACACACACACACACACACACACACACACACACACACACACACACACACACACACACACACACACACACACACACACACACACACACTAGACAATTGCTATAGAATGTGGATAGAAAATCAGGCTTGGCTCATCCAACGTGTCGGACAAGGCAGTAATTATAAGTCAGTGAGTGTCAACTAGCATGTCACTCTGCTGTGATTTGTGGTTTTAAGTGAACTTTGAGAGGGGGGGACTCAAGTAGGAGAACAGGTTATATCTTGTTTACCATTATGTTTAAACACACACACACACACACACACACACACACACACACACACACACACACACACACACACACACACACACACACACACACACACACACACACAAAAAGCGAAAATCTTTGCTTCTGGGGGTCCCTGGAACAAAACATTTTGAGGCGGGGTTCTACAGCCAAATACATATCATTTTGGGAGTCCTTGACATTAAAAGGTTTGAGAACCACTGATATAGAGGACCATCACTTCTGTGAAGAAATGCTTGGATACACAAGAGCACTGCGTCCGAACTGGTCATACTTACGAAGCGGTTCAGAAAATAATGTTTTTATTTTATTTTGTATTTATGTTAATTTGACAGGGACAAAACAAAAAAGCATAAATAACGGTTTCATGTTATAAAAACATGAAACCATTGCATTGAATGTGGTTTCTGGCCGAGGCTAATTTGAGACCCCAGTCCCTGGTTAGGCCTTTCTATACAAATATCTACCTAGTTAAAAGATCCAAAAATCCAATCCAATTACAAAAAGCACATAATATGAAGCTCTAATCTAAACAAGTACAAAAGCAACAACATTCCCAAATTACAGTCATGAAAGCAGTGACTTTAACATTATTAACGTGCATAACATATTAGTGTTTGCAGCTTTGGTTTGATTTCAACCAGTATTTCACTTTTTCATGAAATATTTTTGATCAGTTTTTTTTTGTTTTTGTTTTTTTGTTAGGGCATCACCAACCATCATCGCCAAGGAGTGAGTGAGTGTTGATTTAATCATTTATTTGTTATGAAACAGGAATAGCATAACATAGTTAAGGGTTTCTGATATTTAACCCATTTAGACCTGGAATGCAGCTTGTAGATCTGCTATTTTTTTTTATCGTGAAAATGTGTGCAAATCTTATATGTCTGCTGTCTGGCAGAAACCAGCTAACTCCAAAATGTTCATTTTTCAGGAAATGACTAAAACAAAACAAAAAGTGGAGTTAGGAGGTTTTGTTCATCATTGATAAGAACAGCTAAATGGACCTCCAAGCTCTCAATGAGGTTGGGGGTCAAAAGGGGGTGGAGCCTGGAGTCCAGCTAACTCCACCCCCCTTTGGTGGACTTGGCTGGTTTAGCAGAAAGTTTGAGGATCCAATGGAGTTAGCTGGTTTTGTCAGAAGCGCTTTTTAATACTTTTCATTGGTTCAATATTTTTTTAATCAACACACAGATGTAAAGGGTGTATAGCACTGATTTATGGAAAAAAATTCAACGACAGCAACGATATACTCTTTTAAAGCAAACATTTTTACCTCAAATCTTTGCTTCTGGGGGTGCCTGGAACAACATATTGAGATGGGGGTCGGTGGCGGCCAAATACATATAATTTTGGGGGTCCTTGACATGAAAAAGATTGAGAACCTTCAACCACTGATATAGAAACATAGGTTTTTCAGAATACTGTTGGGATTTAGAAGACATTTTGTAGAATAGGCTTCAGGTCTTAATGGGTTAAAGCACTTTGGCTAAATGTGTTCAAAACAGGTGCGTCATGAAATCTAGATAGTTACATTATATTTGTTGTAAACGAGCATTGCCAAATAGTTTCCTCTGTGCTGACCTGTGAGGAGTCCACTGAGAAGCTGTTGCCAATGTGCCGTGGAGTTATGGAAAGGTTACGGCTGGCCTGTCAACGCGCACAAACACGCACGCACGCACGCACGCACGCACGCACGCACGCACGCACGCACGCACGCACGCACGCACGCACGCACGCACGCACACACACACACACACACACACACACACACACACACACACACACACACACACACACACACACACACACACACACACACACACACACACACACACACACACACACACACACACACACACACACACACACACACACTAGACAATTGCTATAGAATGTGGATAGAAAATCAGGCTTGGCTCATCCAACGTGTCGGACAAGGCAGTAATTATAAGTCAGTGAGTGTCAACTAGCATGTCACTCTGCTGTGATTTGTGGTTTTAAGTGAACTTTGAGAGGGGGGGACTCAAGTAGGAGAACAGGTTATATCTTGTTTACCATTATGTTTCAACACACACACACACACACACACACACACACACACACACACACACACACACACACACACACACACACACACACACACACACACACACACACACATGCCCGAAGGGCGCCGGTCCAGTAAGAATGAATTTAACTCAAAGAGTGTACTAATGTAACCACCTGGAGCCAAGAGCCATTCTTTGTCCATTCCAGTGGAGGTATGCGTTCAAACACATCATCAGTGTTGTTTCCTGGAGTCACTGGGTGTTTCGGGTCTTGCAACAGACACCCTCCTCCAGGCGACCCGACCGAGGCTGATCAGACCCCGGCCTGTGTCCAAGTGGTACTGCCCCCACTGTCTCTTGGGGGTTTAGGGTGGCAGGTGAGATAGCAGCAGGTGTTGGCGACACTAAGAGGCTCTAGGTACTGTGAGTTGCCTCCGGGCCTGGCTCCTCCTTCGTCTGACCAGAAGTGGGCATTCTTCTGTGCGTTGCGTCGTCATTGCTGCTGGGCAAGAACATCTCATTCTGCCTTGATGGATTTTTAAACCCTCCGTGCAGGTTTTACCACAGTCCGCAGCTTTTGGGTTCTTCCTCACAGAAGAAGTGGTTTGGGCTGCCAACCCTCTCCACCCCGGTTCGCCGTCTCTCCGGCCGTCCTCTGTCTCTCAAGATGTCACCGCGCTCTTTGTGGTCGCTCCAATGAACATAAACTCTTTTAGGGAACTGTAATTGTTGTTTAAAAATATATACCTAGAAAACCTTATACGTCTTTGACCCATGTAGAGTCAAACATGTACACACATCACAATTTATTTTGACAGAAAGTGCTATGATGTCTGTCTGTCTGTCTGTCTGTCTGTCTGTCTGTCTGTCTGTCTGTCTGTCTGTCTGTCTGTCTGTCTGTCTAGTGAATTGTGTGTAATATGAACATTCAATTAAAATAAGCAATTATTCAGTGGAAATAGCAGATCTACCCCGTTGCAACAGTATCTGTTGCTAAGTGATTCGGTGAAGAAGGGGGGGGGCCGAGTACAGACCCCTGGGGGACCATGGTCAAGTACATAGGGTTTAAAGGGTAAGACCACTTTAGTAGAGGTTTGGGTTGTGTAGTTACCTTGCCATGATGTAACTCCAAAGGTGGGCAAGAAATCAAAAATAATTGCTCCATTGATTAGAAATTGATAATTCAAAATATGCTCCTCATTGACTTACATTGTACGGTAAAACAGCTCTCAAAGTCACTCTTTTAGCACATAAATGAACCCAAACATAGCTGATTCAGACTATATAGAGCATCACCAAACCCAGTACTGTTTTTTTTTTTTATAAAAATGTCAACTTCCTGTTGATTTTACTATTTGAAGATCTGGATCCGGATCCGCCGATCCAGTCCGGGTTTTCTACTTATTAAAAATGGCAAAATCAACAGGAAGTTGACATTTTTATTTAAAAAAACAGTACTGGGGTTTGGTGATGTTCTATATTGTCTGAATCAACTTTGTTTGCGTTTGTTTTTGTGCTAAAAGAGTGACTTTGAGAGCAGTTTTACCGTACAATGTAAGTCAATGAGGAGCATATTTTGAATTATCAATTTCTAATCAATGGAGCAATTATTTTTTATTTCTTGCCCACCTTTGGAGTTACATCATGGCAAGGTAACTACACAACCCAAACCTCTACCAAAGTGGTCTTGCCCTTTAAGTTGTTAAAGTTGATAACACACACACACACGCGCGTGCACGCACGCACGCACGCACGCACGCACGCACGCACGCACGCACGCACGCACGCACGCACGCACGCACGCACGCACGCACGCACACACACACACACACACACACACACACACACACACACACACACACACACACACACACACACACACACACACATACACACACACACACACACACACACACACACACACACACACACACACACACACACACACACACACACACACACACACACCCACACCTTGCTCGAAGGGCGCCGGTCTAGTAAGATTTCATTTAACTCAAAGAATGTACAAATGTAACCACCTGGAGCCTTGAGCCATTCTTTGTCTAGTGGAGGTATGCATTCAACCTGGGAACTGGACAGCCTGTATGACCTGTAAATGCTTAAGCATGTGGAGAAAACTGACAATGCTAGCTTAACTGGAACTGGAACATAATTGACTTTACCAAGACTCAACCAGAGATCACAAAACTGGGTCACAGTTGTCTTCCTCTTGCTCCTTTTCATTTGTGGAATATGAAAGACAGAAAGAAAGAATGGAAGTTAATGAATGTATTCATGTAGGCCTACTATGTAAGATCATAAATGGAATAAATAAAAATGAAATGAAATGAAAGGAAATGAAATGAAATCAAACAAAACAATAGTGGCAAATGTGAAGTCACATGCAGTCACCAACGACACGATTTATGACACAGGTGGTCTCCCATCCAAATTATTCCCCCCCCCCCTTTTTGGTTGCATTTCAAACATTTTGATCAATCTACAAGCTCAAACGTGCTGTCATGTACGTAAGCTTGTACATCTCTTGTACACATACAGCTTGGCTAATTTCACTAAATAAGGCTGAAGTGGTTATAATTCATATTGTATTTTTGTATGTTTTGAGACACACAATTTATATGTGTGTGCGTGTGCGAGTTTGTGTGTGTGTGTGTGTGTGTGTGTGTGTGTGTGTGTGTGTGTGTGTGTGTGTGTGTGTGTGTGTGTGTGTGTGTGTGTGTGTATGTGTGTGTGTGTGTGTGTGTGTGTGTGTGTGTGTGTGTGTGTGTGTGTGTGTGTGTGTGTGTGTGTGTGTGTCCTCTTGCTCGACCAAGTCTCAAGAGGCTCTTGCCTCTTGAGACTTGGTCAAGTGAATATTGTCAGACTGTGCTAAATAATAATAATAATAATAATAATAAGCTCACAAGGGCCTTGTGAGCTTTTAAATCTGCTAGTTTCACTGAATATTCGCCCCAGTTAATAATCGTGCCACTACTGCCACAGAAGGCCAGTTTTCAACTCATCTGATTGGGCCGTGGGTAGAAACAGCGTAACGTGAATAGTCTATTTCGAGGTGAATGTTTTTCAACTCGGGGCATCCAGGGTGTGAAAGCAGCAAAAAGCTTCACTCACATTGATAGCCGTCACCTGATAGCCAGGTAAGACATTGTGCTGCCAGAGAACAACTGTCTTTGGAGCAAGTGTTCATTTTGACAGCACATTTCCATATAGTTTCAGTCATTTGAATACAATTCCATTTAGTTTCAGTAATATTTTAGTCATCTGAAATATTTTAGTTTTAGTTGACTAGATATCTACAGTCGATGTAGTCGACACTACATTATTTTAGCAGGCCTTGTGTCATTATTATACCGTCATTATGCTCCATACAAGCTCGACGCGCTGTGAGCTTATAGCTATTTTAGGACCGTGACACCCACGCGCTACCAAGCATAAAATGCTTGTCTTAGTTATTATACTGGATCTCTTCTGAACTAGTCTCCTAGTATTTTTATTCTAGTTTTTATTTGTTTAAATTGACAAAATATTTTGTGATTGTTTAGCTTACTTTGTTATTGTGTTTTTATGTAGTTTTCGTCAGTGAAAAAAGGTAGTCAAAGAAACATTTGCCGTTTAGTCAACAAAATGAAGTCAGATTTGGAACAGTTTTGACTGACTCCTGAGAAAAGATTCTGTCAGATCTGAGTCTTTGGTTCATTTGTGTTGTTTCTGCTTTTATTGATAAGTAAATACAATTTATATTCCTTTTAGGCTATTGATTTATCGATTATAGATGTATTACATATTTAGTATTCATCTTACTTCAGTTATATTAATATATGACTGTATGCTGATGTGTCTGAATGTAATGTTGTAGCAAGGGAAGTAAATGATGTACCCTGTAATGTCAGTGTTTTAAATAAACTAAACACTGAGGAGCAAAGCTTCTGTGCGGACTTTTATTCTATTATACTGTTATTCTGTGTCCAGCACCAGCAAGGAACTGGATGTGCCCAACCCACTTGTTTTGAACAAGTGAATGAGTCTGATAATATTTCTTATGAGTTGAGTACACCTTCAGTGTAGTTATTAAGCAGCAGGCTCATACAGCAAGGTCAAGTAGCCATTCCTCTGTAGGCAAGCTTCAGACCCAGACAGGAAGATGACAAGTTATAAGGTTTTCTGAACGCAAGGAGAACGTTTCTCGTATCAGGCGTCAGTATTCTGGCTAGGGCAGTGACTCTGGCCTTGGCGTATAGCATTGGCCTTCCATTCCCAGTCACCAGTGGTGTAAAGTAAATGAGTACATTTACTCAAGTACTGTACTTAAGTACACTTTTGAGGAATTTTAAATACTTTTACTTCTACTTCATTACTTCTCAGAGGAAAATGTTGTACTTTTACTCCACTACAATTATTTGACAGCTTTAGTTACTAGTTACTCTGCAGATTTAGATTATTATCACAAAACATACATTAACCACTTCAGCCCTATATATATTTCGGCCATTTGAAAATAGCCGATCTACAAGCTCACAATGCATCGCGATCCGACACATTTTGAACTTGTAGATCTGCTATTTTCAAAATATTTGTAGTATACATGATTAACTTGTGAAATGGGACATTCTGCAGAATGAGTACTTTTACTTTTGGTACTATAAGTACATTTTGATGCCAATACTTTCGTACCCCGTCCACCTTTCCTTCCTTTATCTCCTTCCATCCCTTTTCCTTCTATTCTTTACTCTTATTTTCATTATTCTCATTATTATATTAAAACATTATTGTCATAGTATTGTCATCTTTTGTGTTGAATACATGTTCTAAACTGCATATTAGTGTCAACTCTTCATTCTCTCACCAAGGAAATGTTCAATTCCCAGAACTCACTCACGCACGCACGCACGCACGCACACACACACACACACACACACACACACACACACACACACACACACACACACACACACACACACACACACACACACACACACACACACACACACACACACACACACACACACACACACACACACACACACACACACACACACACACACACACACATGAGCTCTAGTATGTCATCATCAAAATAAAGTCCTGAATTTTAGTTGGTAAAGGACTGTCATTCTGAGTTACATGTGTGTAAAACCTCATGCTTTACTCACTTTGAATCACTGCCTGCACTGCACTACCACTCTCCCTCCCCCAAAGGGGAGAATTCATATCATTCAACCATCTATGGTTAAGATGATGAATGCCTTCAAGATGCTCCCACATGTAGTGAATGCAGCCAGAAAGTCCACAAAGTAACTAATGGTCTGTCTGTCTGTCTGTCTGTCTGTCTGTCTGTTTGTCTGTCTGTCTGTCTGTCTGTCTGTCTGTCTGTCTGTCTGTCTGTCTGTCTGTCTGTCTGTCTGTCTGTCTGTCTGTCTGTCTGTCTGTCTGTCTGTCTTTTTTCTGTCTGTCTGTCTGTCTGTCTGTCTGTCTGTCTGTCTGTCTGTCTGTCTGTCTGTCTGTCTGTCTGTCTGTCTTTTTTTCTGTCTGTCTGTCTGTCTGTCTGTGTCCCTAGTGTGCCCATATATGGAGATCTCTGTATCTGTCTGTCTGCCTGTGTCCCTTTTATGGCCATACATGGATAAATAATGAATATTAGTCAATGAAATAATTTGTTTTATCTGAACACTGTTTTCTTTTCCTTTAATCCTCATAGTCCATCATAGTTTGTACAAAGGTGAACTGGTGTGTACAGTACATCCACCCCAAAGTGGGCTCAGGTGCAGGTTTAAAAAATAACTAGCCTATAATGTGTCACAGCATTGAGACGCACTTTGAGCTTGAAGATCGGCTACTTTTGTTGTTTTTGTGTAATTAAGTAGGGCATTAACACACATTCTCTAGCTGGTTGAGGCATGTCAAACACACACACGTTCAGTGACAAAGATGCTTCGGAGCAATGTTGACATAACTCTCAATAAATCAATCAAGCTTTATTTATACGGCACAATTCAGACAACAAGTGCAGTTCAATGTTCTTCACAGGAAGAAAAGAAAAGTTCAAGACAAGAAAAAAATAGAAAATAAAAAGCAGAGATGCATATAAATAAATACATGCATTTAATACATGCATTTAAAAAATTATAATAATACAAATAATTTAAAAGAACAAGTAAAGCAGGCACGTCCATAGGAAGCATTGCTGACAAGTATGCAGGTGCATTCCCATTACATGACTTCAAAACCAGTAAAAGGATCTTAAAATCTATTCTAAAACTGACAGGCAACCAATGCAGGGACCTTAAAATAGGCGTAATGTGTGCTATCCGTCTGGTCTTTGTCAACACACGTGCTGCTGCATATTTTTCTGCTGCTCTCCAGACAGGAGAGAATTACAGTAATAAAGCTTGCTAGTGATAAAACAATGAATTAATTTCTCAGTGTCAGCCTGGGACAGAAATGGTCGGACTTTGGCAATGTTTCTTAAATGGTAAAATGATGTTCAAATCAGAGTAAAAAATGACACCCAGGTTTTTGACCTGATAGGTGAGCCCACAATTTCTCCTATATACATTTCGGCCATTTGAAAATAGCCGATCTAGAAGCATTTTGAGCTTGTAGATCTGCTATTTTCAAATGATTATACATTTTATACATTTGAAAGTTTGTTTTTGCAGTTGGCTTTTAACATTGTTGATGTAATTCTTTGGATGTGTGTACTAGCTATATAGTAGTGTACCCTGTTGGATGGGTCTGTAGACTGGTAGTGACCCAACCAACATGGTGAATCTTGGCCACGCCCCCCAAATCACTCCCCCACCCAAGCGAACTTTGCCAGCCCTATTGAGGTGTGCACCTGGGCCTGACCCTTCCCCCACTATGGAGGAGGGGCAGGTTCCTGCATATACTGTCAGTTCCCCAGGCCAGGCTGTCTTCCTGAGAAAGCAACCCTCCGAGGTTAGAGACATAAAAACAGTTTTTGTTAGACAGACTCTTATGCCTGTGCATTTCACATAATTTGTTACACAGACTCCATGCCTGTGCGTTTCACATAATTGGTCTCACCTAAGTTCATTCATCTAGATTTTTGTCCATTCATCAAGTGACCTGCAACATTTTATTTTCCACCCTGAAGGAGACATTGCTGCTGGTGTCCATGGCCAAGGATATTCTCATGACTCTGGACAACGTAGCAGACAGAAGTCACCTCCTGTGATACCTGCTGACATTTCAAGGTAGGCCACCCATTCAAACCGGGAACACATCATGTGTCATTTTAAGATTTCTTTGGCTATTCAAAAATAGCAGATCTACAAGCTCAAAGTGAGCTTGTACATCATGCTATTTATTTGAAAAATGGTGAAAATGTGTGCAAATCTTTGTATATATATATATATATATACATTTTTAACTAAAATCTTTGCTTCTGGGGTCCCTGGAACAACATATTTTGAGATGGGGGTCCGTGGCCAAATACATATAATTTTGGGGGCCCTTGACATGAAAAAGGTTTGAAAACCACGAATATTAGCAAAGTTTTTCGGAAAACTGTTAGGATTTTGAAGACATTTGTAGTTTTTCAAAAATAGCAGACTACAAGCTCATAGAGCGGCACTCGGTGTGTTACATAGTGTGTTTAACAAAGGTTCTGCCTACGTCATACATGGGAAACTGGCGGCCTGGGGGCCACATGCGGCCCCCACCTTCACTTAATGCGGCCCCTTATCGGAGATGTACAAGCTCAAAACGCGTCGCACTGCGACACGTTTTGAGCTTGTAGATCGGCTATTTTTGCTACTTTTGTGTGACATAGAATGGCGAAGTAGGCCATTAATTTATGAAAAAGGTTAAAATACTGAGATAAGGGGTGTCTGCCCGACGGTACATGCAATGTGGCCCTCTGGAGTGAGTGTGGGTGAGAGTCATACTCACACTGCGATTTAGATTTAAAGGGATATTTCACTTTCAAACATGTTTGGAGGTCATTTTAACGCCTACTCTGGCTTTTGTGAACACCCCAGACAGTTTTTAAGTTGCTTGATTCAGTATTAAGATATTTGATATTCATTTGATCTGACACGCACACAGAGGATTTAAGGAGGGGATTTTCTACAGCCGATATACAAGCTCACAATGTGTCACGGTGCGACGTGTTGTGAGCTTGTAGATCTGCTATTTTCACTTGATTTGAAACAGGACCTAAGTGGTTAATTCATAATATTTTTGATGAGTCCCTTCCTAGAAATATAGAGGAGTCAAAAGTACCATGTTTCTATTTGAGATGTGTGAAATCCATGCAAAAACAATACAAATGAAAACCTTCAAGTACAGTATTAAAGTAAATGTTGTGACTTACTGTGTACCACTATGCTATTGAGGTGTGCACCTGGGCCTGACCCTTCCCCCACTATGGAGGAGGGGCAGGTTCCTGCATATACTGTCAGTTCCCCAGGCCAGGCTGTCTTCCTGAGAAAGCAACCCTCCGAGGTTAGAGACATAAAAAAAGTTTTTGTTACACAGACTCTTATGCCTGTGCCTTTCACATAATTGGTCTCACCTAAGTTCATTCATCTAGATTTGTGTCCATTCATCAAGTGACCTGCAACATTTTATTTTCCACCCTGAAGGAGACATTGCTGCTGGTGTCCATGGACAAGGATATTCTCATGACTCTGGACAACGTAGCAGACAGAAGTCACCTCCTGTGATACCTGCTGACATTTCAAGGTAGGCCACCCATTCAAACCGGGAACACATCATGTGTCATTTTAAGATTTCTTTGGCTATTCAAAAATAGCAGATCTACAAGCTCATAGCGCGGCACCGAGTGCCGCGCTATGAGCTTGTACATCATGCTATTTATTTGAAAAATTGTGAAAATTTGTGCAATTCTTTGTATATATATATATATATATATACATTTTTAACTAAAATCTTTGCTTCTGGGGTCCCTGGAACAACATATTTTGAGATGGGGGTCCGTGGCCAAATACATATAATTTTGGGGGCCCTTGACATGAAAAAGGTGTGAAAACCACGTACGTTAGCAACGTTTTTCAGAAAAGTGTTAGGATTTTGAAGACATTTGTAGTTTTTCAAAAATAGCAGATCTACAAGCTCATAGCGCGTGCCGCGCAATGAGCTTGTAGATCTGCTATTTTTGAATAGCCAAAGAAATCTAAAAATGACACACAGATGCGTTCCCGGTCTGCATTGGTTAACAGCCACACCTTTCCACAAGTTTCCTAGGGCTTTGTGGGCATCACATCCTGTCGATTTGATCAGGTATCAGGGATCAAATCGACAGGAAGTGATGCCCACAACGCCCTAGGAAACTTGTGGATAGTTTTGTGTTGTTAAAAGTGGAACATTCAGCGCAATTTGTTTTTTGCTCCCACCATGGCTGTTATTATTGTGAATATTGCTAGTAGAACATTATAACATACATACACACACACACACACACACAACAACAACAACAACAACTGCAACATGATAATGTATCATTCTACGAAAACGTGCCATTTTCCATTTTCAATGATTTTTAAAATACAATTGTAAACGTTTTTAAGTCCTTTTTTTAGATGAAGTAGATCCGTACCTATCAGAAACATGAGCCGTGCCATCTCAGGCAATTTTATTTTTTGTATTTGGGGGTGAGTGAGGGAGAGAGAGAGAGAGAGAGAGGGGGGAGGTGAGAAAGACAGCGAGAGAGAGAGAGAGAGGGAGGGGGGGCGGTGAGAAAAAGAGAGAGGGCGAGAGAGAGAGAGAGAGAGAGAGAGAGAGAGAGAGAGAGAGAGAGAGAGAGAGAGAGAGAGAGAGAGAGTTTAATTGACATGGATTTACTTTCACTGACCCAAATAGTTCTTAACTAAATGTAGAAATAACTATACATTCCTGTGTATTCTCTGAGGTACATAACTTCAACTGAAATGCCCAGAATTCAAACCCGGTTGATTGTGCATATATGATTTTTACTGACTTCCACTTTCACAATAAGTGTAATCATATGATGGCAACAATGGCCCAAGGGTTATGAGAATCTCTCTCAACACCCTTTAGGCTAACCACTAGCTTGAAAGTTGCTGCCAGTTGCTGTGGTGAAACACTAGAGCAGTTTCACTCAGTCAAGCTCGCAGCTCCTGACGTGCAGTCTTGGCCGTTCCGTTTCACTGGCGAGTTTGCTTTTAAATACAAAGAGACAAAGATTAGACTTTTTTATGAATATGCAATTTTGTCCAATCTATATGGTAGACAGTGGTGGAAAAAGTAGGCTACGCAATTGTTTTACTTAATAAGTAAAAGTATCAATACTGCAATGTAGAAATACTCTGTTACAAGTTAAAGTCCGGACTTCAAAATGTACTTGAGTAAAAGTAAAAGTACTCATTATGTAAGTTTGAAAGGTTTGAAATGTTCTAAAGGTTTAAGAGGTTCCAAAGGTTTGAAAGGTTTGAAAGGTTTGAAAAGTTTGAAAGGTATAAGTATTTTTACTCATTTGAGTACTACTGGGTATGTTTACTCAATTTAAGTACTCTTAAGTATTGTTACTCAATGTATTTACTTTAAATTATTTTTAGTCACTTTATTTACTTTAAAGTATTTTTTACTAATTTTTTACAACTTTTAAGTATTTTTACTCTTTTTATCAACTTTTAAGTATTTTTACTCAATATAAGTACTCTTAAGTATTTTTACTCAATGTATACATTTTGATACCAATACTTTTGTACTTTTACTCAAGTGCATTTTGAATTCCAGACTTTTACTTGTAACAGAGAGTACTTCTACATTGCAGTATTGATACTTTTACTGAAGTAAAACATTTGAGTACTTTTTCCACCACTGCTAGCTGGTTGCTATGGTAGCAGCTAATGGGGATCCTTAATTTAAAAAAGAAAGAAAGAAAGACCCTAACCCCTTTGCTAAGCGGGGAACATAGAACCCTGGGGAACATAGGGAAAAATATATAAAATAAAATAATAATAATGATAATAATAATAATAACTAGAAGGTACTGTTCCTGAAGAAACAGTGTGGGATCGCTAAGAATGTTGCTGGTATTGAGTATTGATAGTGTTAGTAGTGTTATAGGTTTGAAAGGTTTGAAAGGTTTGAAAGGTTTGAAGGGTTTGAAAGGTTCGAAAGGTTTAAGGTTTGAAAGGTTTGAAAGGTTTGAAAGGTTCTAAAGGTTCGAAAGGTTTGAAAGGTTTGAAAGGTTCTAAAGGTTCTAAAGGTTCTAAAGGTTTGAATGGTTTGAATGGTTTGAAAGGTTCTAAAGGTTTGAAAGGTTTGAAAGGTTTGAAAGGTTCTAAAGGTTTGAAAGGTTTGAAAGGTTTGAAAGGTTTGAAAGGTTTGAAAGGTTCTAAAGGTTTGAAAAGTTTGAAAGGTTTGAAATGTTCTAAAGGTTTAAGAGGTTCCAAAGGTTTGAAAGGTTTGAAAGGTTTGAAAAGTTTGAAAGGTATAAGTATTTTTACTCATTTGAGTACTACTGGGTATGTTTACTCAATTTAAGTACTCTTAAGTATTGTTACTCAATGTATTTACTTTAAATTATTTTTAGTCACTTTATTTACTTTAAAGTATTTTTTACTAATTTTTTACAACTTTTAAGTATTTTTACTCTTTTTATCAACTTTTAAGTATTTTTACTCAATATAAGTACTCTTAAGTATTTTTACTCAATGTATTTACTTTAAATTATTTTTAGTCACTTTATTTACTTTAAAGTATTTTTTACAAATTTTTACAACTTTTAAGTATTCTTACTCTTTTTATCAACTTTTAAGTATTTTTACTATTTTTTTCAACTTTTAAGTATTTTTACTCATTTTGAGTACTTTTAAGTATTTTTACTCAATATAAGTACTCTTAAGTATTTTTACTCAATGTATTTACTTTAAATTATTTTTTGTCACTTTATTTACTTTAAAGTAGCGTTTACTAATTTTTACAACTTTTAAGTATTTTTACTCTTTTTATCAACTTTTAAGTATTTTTACTATTTAAAAAGTGAAATATCTCTAAAAGTACACTTATTTCAAAAATTCTAATGGTAGCCAATATGTCCTAAGTAGGCTGAACGTTATAGAGTTGGAACGGAGTTTCTAGCTAAAAGTATGAATTTCTCCATTGAAATGAATGGGAGTTTTTTAGAAGTAAAAAGTGAAATATCTCTAAAAGTACAAATGATTTCAAAAATTCAAATGGTAGCCGATATGTCCTGAGTAGGCCGAACGTTGAAGAGTTGGAACGGAGTTTGTAGCTAAAAGTATGAAGGACTAGTTAGCCGTCAAAAAACGGGCGGAATAAATAAATAAACTAGAAGGTACTGTTCCTGAAGAAACAGTGTGGGATCGCTAAGAATGTTGATGGTATTGAGTATTGATAGTGTTAGAGTTAAAGGTTTGAAAGGTTTAAAGGTTTTAAAGGTTTTAAAGGTTTTAAAGGTTCTAAAGTTTTGAAAGGTTCTAAAGGTTTCAAAGGTTTGAAAGGTTTAAGAGGTTCTAAAGGTTTGAAAGGTTTAAGAGGTTCTAAAGGTTTGAAAGGTTTAAGAGGTTCTAAAGGTTTGAAAGGTTCTAAAGGTTTGAAAGGTTCTAAAGGTTTGAAAGGTTTGAAAGGTTTGAAAGGTTCTAAAGGTTTAAGAGGTTCTAAAGGTTTGAAAGGTTCTAAAGGGTATTTACTTTAAATTATTTTTAGTCACTTTATTTACTTTAAAGTATTTTTTACAAATTTTTACAACTTTTAAGTATTTTTACTATTTTTTTCAACTTTTAAGTATTTTTACTCATGTTGAGTACTTTTAAGTATTTTTACTCAGTATAAGTACTCTTAAGTATTTTTAATCAAGGTACTTACTTTAAAGTATTTTTAGTCATTTTATTTACTTTAAAGTAGCTTTTACTAATTTTTACAACTTTTAAGTATTTTTACTCTTTTTATCAACTTTTAAGTATTTTTACTATTTTTTTCAACTTTTAAGTATTTTTACTATTTTTTTCAACTTTTAAGTATTTTTACTCATTTTGAGTACTTTTAAGTATTTTTACTCAATATAAGTACTCTTAAGTATTTTTACTCAAGGTATTTACTTTAAAGTATTTTTAGTCACTTTATTTACTTTAAAGTAGCTTTTACTAATTTTTACAACTTTTAAGTATTTTTACTCTTTTTATCAACTTTTAAGTATTTTTACTATTTAAAAAGTGAAATATCTCTAAAAGTACAAATTATTTCAAAAAAAATCTAATGGTAGCCAATATGTCCTAAGTAGGCTGAACGTTATAGAGTTGGAACGGAGTTTCTATCTAAAAGTATGAATTTCTCCATTGAAATGAATGGGAGTTTTTTAGAAGTAAAAAGTGAAATATCTCTAAAAGTACAAATTATTTCAAAAATTCAAATGGTAGCCGACATGTCCTGAGTAGGCCGAACGTTGAAGAGTTGGAACGGAGTTTGTAGCTAAAAGTATGAAGGACTAGTTAGCCGTCAAAAAACGGGGGGAAGTATATAATAACGGTGTTGAAGATAACAGTAGTGTGATCGCTTTAGCGATCCCACAATAAATAGTGGCAATAACATTAGTGTGATCGCTTTAGCGATCCCACAATAATAACAGTGTGCCTTAAGCTGCAACTAGCAGCTTAACTTTAATATGTAGGACAGACAGACCAACTGCTTCCTTCGGTGTGGGCGGATATTTCTGACAGAGACCCTTGAGGGGTGATTTCCCCCTTCTGCAAAATACATGAGGAACGCTGGTCGTGAGGAAACCACAAACTTCCTGTCTGCCTTATAACTGCTGCATCTCAAAAATCTACTGCTTGTCTGAATTATACCTTTCAGCAGCTTTGAATGCAACAGCGATTCATTTAATTTACGTAATGAATGTTTAGAATTTAAGGTTTAGGAAAATTCAATGTATTGCATAAATCATTCACACATAGACACATACAGTTGTACAGAGTGCAGACTCACTTTCTATGGATTACACTACAAGTTTTCACCTGCACACTCATGCACCCGCATAAACTCACATGAACTGTCTTTGTTTGTTTGCTTATGCTCTCTCTCTGTCAGATAACACTGGAGCCGGGGTTAAAATATAATCTAGAATATGAACCTCAGTCCCCACCAGCTCATCACTGTCATCAGTCTCCCTCTCTTGTTACCCGGGCAACAGAGATAGCACAGATAACTGCATGGATTAAAGTTCTCAGTCGCCACGACTGATTTCAGTCGTGGCTTCCATAGAAGCCAGCATGTTGTCTTCAATGGAAGCATGTTGCACAGCGAAAATAGCCGATCTACAAGCTCACAACACGTGTTGCGAGCTTGTACAATGTTCAGAATACTTATGTTTAGGGAAACATAGTAAAGTGTAACATTTCTAATTTGCTAAATCATTAGAGCATTAGAGCATGCCCTGGGTTACATCTGGGACAAATGTAGTGCTTTTAGATTGATTCGCACAAAAATATCCCTATGGCCCTGGACTGTAATCCAGACTGTAAGCCCTGGATGTTCCGTCATACGTGAAAATTGTCCTCTGCATTTACCTATCCTATAACAACTAGGAGCAGTGAGCAGCCATCGTGTGGCACTCGAGAGCAATTAGTGGTTAAGAGTCTTGCTCAGGGACACATCGCTGGCCTGGAATTGAACCTGTGACAACCAGGGCCTCTGGCTGCCCAGGCGTGCTCACTGACCACTCAGCTATGGCCGCCTCTGATTACGGTAAGTAGTTTGATCCCACGGGATCGCCCCTTCCCTTATAGGGCACAGCAGTGGCGGACATTTTGTAGTGCCACAGATAGAAAACCCATTCATTTCCCCCATAGAGCTTTCAGAGAAAAACATATTTTATATATATATATATATATAATTTTAAGCCTGGAAGACAAGCCATCCAGGCTCCTGGTGAATTAAGAGTCCAGAGGTAAGCACGCACATCCCAAAACAACTTATCGGGTGCTGGACAACAATACGTACATGATTTACATGATGAAAATGATTTAATAGTTTCAGGCTGAAACTATTAAATCATTTTCTACTGGGAGCTAAAGGCGTGCAGACTTCCCTTCTTTCCTGGTGAATTATGACCATAAAACATTTGATTCTGGGTCAACAAATGTTTGAATATTGAATTATATTATATACTATTAGGGGTGGGACCGGAACCCGACTCCGGCGGTTGAAGATGGATGGGGTGGGACGATACGGAATGCTCACGATACCTGTGGCAATATTTGGCCCTCGATAACGATAATATCATGATACACGATATCTGCGATACTCGATATATTATATATATTTTTATCAACAATTATATCCCGATATCTGTAACTGAAGAAGAAAAAAAACCCATTAAAGTCAAAAATCTGGAATTATGCATTAATCCCAAAATCGTATTACATTTTTGTGCATAACGAACTGGCCTAGTACAATGGACAAAAATATGCATTCATAGTGCTTCCTCCTAACAGTAAAACACTGAATGCAAACAAGAAAGGATACAAAATAACCCCTCACTAAAATATTGTGTGCAAATAAAATTAACAGGGGAAAACTTCTTTCTTAGCAGTGAGTAGCAACTTGTTTTATGTAAACCTGACAGTGCTTAGTAAATATCACCAATTTGTTTTATGCAAACTTATTAGTTTACCCTCATTTATCTCAATATCGCCACCACAGACAGGACAGGCGACATGAAGTACTGCACTCTAGTCTGTGGCAACCGGGGGAATCCATAGAGCACATGCATTGTCACTCCCTTTCACAAACAAAGTCAGATGTTTTCTCATTGATTGATGGTTTATTAAGCACACTTACGGCACACAGACCAACATCAAAACTGGTACAAAAGACACAAAAATAAACAACGATCAGAATAAACATAACATGTAACGCATACAAAACATATGTCAAGGCAGACAGTGAGAGAACCCAGATGCAGAACACAAACAAAGGAGACTTAATTTAAGTAAACTAAAGAGTCTTTAATTCAAAAGAACGAAGGTACAGGCTCCAAGAGCCGAGTAATAACGTAGGTAGGTTTTCACCACAAAGGAGATTAAGCAGGGGGTCCAAAGTAGCATGGAGCAAAGACAGTCCTCCTTATAGATCTGCGGTCTTCTGTCCAGGTTGGACTGTGGAAGAGATCAGGAGTTACTAGTGGTCAAGAAAGAATCTGGTCTTAAAGCTAAGCGAGCAGCAGAACTGACCTAGTACTAGCTGCACCAGTGCACTAGCTGGAAAATATCACTGAGCACTGAGTGCAATCACAGCCAGGTATAAGTAGCCAGCCAGGTAATTGCAGGATGGAAGACAGCCAGGTAATTGCCAGGACACACCCCCCCACAAGCAGAGTGCAGCTCCAACCTAATGGACAAACAAGCAGAAGTTAAAGAGACAGTACAGACCTCCCAACTGCCATGACAACATAATGAAAGAAAATACACTTGCAATGAAATTTGCCTCACTGGCTACATATTGCAGTGAAGGGAATGCGTCCAGGAAACCCAAAAGAACAACTAACTAACAAACCTGAAACAAAAACAAATCGATCAATTAAACTCATAATGAAACCTAACATAAAACACAAATGTTGACCTTCAAAACAATAAAACAAACCTTGCCAGCGAGGTGCTTACAAACAAATACAAACACATCCGTCTTCACGGAAGCGAAACTCACTTTGAGATAGTGAGCTCTCAACCGGCACACTACCATATAAGGCGACGGCCGGAAGTCGTCAGAACGTAACTTCCAGACCTTTTTAGCAAAATAAAATAAATAGGAGTGAAAATAAAATAATGACAAATATAATAGGTTATGGCAGCCAAATGCATGGTGTAGTAAAATATTGATATTTGCCGATTGTGTATCAATATAGTTATCGTGAGGGGAAGTATTGCGACACATCACAATATCGATATTTTGTCCCACTCCTATATATTATATTTAATAAATGCCCTTTTCAAATATTTTTTTGACACATTATTAAATGTTTTATGGTCATGATTCACTAGGAGCCTGGATGGCTTGGTTCCAGGCTTAACATAATTTATATAAATATTTTCCGAAATCTCTATGGGTTTTCCATCTGTGGCACCACAAAATGGCCACCACTGCTATAGAGTACTATCACTGTCACTCGTTCATCCCCTGGGTTGCGGAAGTAATTTCTCTATGGAGAATAACATTGGGTCATCTTAGAATCGTCTCATATAAGAATTGTGGTCCAAAAATAAACAAACTGTCCCGGCGATATTGTCAGGGATGTGTCGCTGTATCGTTTATGATAGTCAGTCACTCATATTTGAGTCTATTTCTGGCGAAAATGTAACTAATTTGGCCACAGTAACATTAGCGTTTTCTCACCGTCAGTTGATGCTTCATATCCATATGAGTCAAACCGCCGGGGTCATTTGTTTATTTTTGGAACACAGTTCTTATTTGACGTGATATTAAACAAGTCTATGGGAATTCTGAATGGGGGAAATAAACCGCAACCCAGGTAGGATGAGTAAATTACGTCAGACTTCGGTGCTCTATGCCCTATACTATACTGCCACTACCTGCTCTAGGCTCCCAGGTCCTAGGGTCCTACCTCTCACACATAGAATGTTCAGAAACGTGTTTAAATACTTTTTGCCCACACAGTCTCACCCACAACTCAATGTTCATTCCACTTAGCTCCAGCGAAACACTTTATTGATCAACACCGACGTAAGCTGATAGAGAACGTGAAAAAGGTCAATAACATCCTGGATATGCTTCTTGAGAAGAATGTCATCAACAAAGAGGGCTATGATAATGTGAGAAATAAGGCCAACATTCAGGAGATGATGAGGGCACTCTATGAACTCCTGAACTCAAGAAAGGCCAAAGAAATTTTCTACCAAGGTCTTAAGGAATATGAGGAGTATCTTCTTGATGATCTGTAAGTAATGCATATTTAAATTCATGTTTAGGCTAAACGTTGTATTAGTACAAGAGAATGCACCTTTTCAGGCCATTATACTTTAATAGTCAGGGGATATTAAAAAAATCTTGGAATAAATTCCTTACCAAAAAAAATCTTCACCAATGTGTTTGTAAAGGTGTCTAGTAACACATCTCACAAAGACTGAAATGCAGTCCCCCTAGGAGAAATTTTGACAGCTCCTTAAAGTTGGGGTACCCACCATAACCTTGGTTAAAAAAAAATCAATGAAAAAACAAAACAAAATTTAATTCTGTTTTAAGTAGCATGTGAGGGGTCAAACTAGGGTGTTTTTTCTGAATCCATTGCAAGCATTTGTTTTGCACCAAAACCACTCCTTGGGCTAAAAACGGCCATAGCCATCCTTTTCCAGGTATACTTTTTGTGTAAAAAGCCCATTGAGATTGGGCCGTTTTTAAAATAAAATAAATGTCAAAAATACTCCTAGGGGGACTGCATTTCAGTCTTTGTGAGATGTGTTACTAGACACATTGGCGAAGATTTTTTTTGGTAAGGAATTTATTCCAAGATTGGAAAATATTCTGCTAATATCCCCTGACTATAAGTATCATGTATCATTCTCAAGTATCCTCTTTCCGTTTCTAATTCTTACAAATTTGAATTAGTTACCCAGGATTTCCTTCATTATTTTGACAGGAATGTTGTTTTTAAATTTGATTGTTTACGTGAGGTGAATGTGAAGTGGTCTGATAGAGACAAAACATGTTGATTTGAGTTACTGACTCATGTTTGGTATTTACACCAAACATTCATTTGAATTGGTATATTTATATATATATAGTTAGTATAACATTTTGCATTTCTCATCAGGTGCCCTCAGCCTTCTCCTCCACCACTCAGTGTAGCACATCCCAAAGGAGCAAGTGCATCTGACCCAGGTCAGTACTGTTTAAAGTTGATTGACGTCGCAAACTAGTTGGGCTGGCCCCCTATCGGTCGGTATGCAGATACTCCAATTTTGAACCCCCCAAAATGTAATACAAAAGATTAGAATCACAACATGCAATTCTAATTTGTTTTTTGATCGGATCCTGCGTTCATGGTTCAATTTTGATTCTACAACCTACGGTTCAGGAGTTTTAGGCAAAAGGTAAAGCTGTCTGTTATAGTTATAGCACCACTATGAGGCCGGCTGGTGTCACAATTTTGTTCCTGCGTAGGCCAATGGACTGTGAACCTCTCCTCCAAGTGTTGTAACTAGCCCTTACGGTTTCCAAGAGAAAAACATGTGAATGGAGTGCATCTGTGTAACACTTAAACCATTATTTTATACTTTGGCTATTCAAAAAAATAGCAGATCTACAAGCTCATAGCATGGCACCGAGTGCCATAGATCTGCTTAACTTTTTGCGTAAAGAAAAGAACAGAACTCTTCCTCACTTCCTTTCTCTCTCTCCTCCTCCTCGTCCCAGCTGTCCCCAAGCGCCCAGAGGAACTGGAAGTTATGGCCATCACCAAGGAATCCGTCACGGTGGCCTGGAGACCACCCAAGTACGACGGCGGGTGCGAGGTGACCGGCTACGTCCTGGAGGTCCGCCTCCTGGGCAAAGACCACTTCAGCCACGTGGGGGCGGACAGCACCCTGCTGGAGAAGACGTTCACACACGCCGGCCTGAAGGAGGGCTCCAGCTATGAGTTCAGAGTGGCCGCTGTCAACCAGGTGGGACAGGGCAGGTTCTCCTTCGCCACCAAACCTGTCGAGTGCAAAGACGAGCTGGGTGAGTACTGACTGATGGAATGAGAAGAACTCATGCCTTGAAATTGTATTTGAATAATTGATCTGCAATATCTAATCTAAATGTATCATTTGATAAACACACTTTCTAACCTAAAGCCAAATTACCAATACATGTATTGATTATATAATGATTGTATAGAAATGTATTCTGCAAGAAAAATGTACACATGATCAAAAGTTTGGTAGTGACCATTGGTTAACAAAAAAGTCACACAGTGTGAAGTGAGTGGTGCCTTTGATGCGTTAATTTCATTAAGCTATATGAACTAGAGGAACAATGTTAAATCCCTGTCCATTCATTTCAAGGCTTCTCAACAGGAACACAGAGGGGCGAAGCTTAAAGGGATATTTCACTTTCAAAAAAACTTTTGGTCATTTTATCATCTACTCAGGCCTTTGTGAGCCCCCCAGACAGTTTTTAGGTTGCTCGATTCAGTATTTAGATATTTGATATTCATTTTATCAGACACGCCCCCTTCCTATACAAACCCATTGTAACTTCAAACTCTATTTAACCATGTTAGATTCGTCGAAAACACCCGTCCTTGGTTCTGGTGACTCACCCTGCCCTCCTAATGCGTGAGGGGGCCGTGTTTTTCCGATTATTGTTTTTCATTATTTTTATTTAATTTTTTAATTTTTTAATTTTTAATTTTAATTTTAATTTTCCCCAAAAAATATTTAAAATAAATGAAAAAATTAATTGAAAAAACACGTCCCCCTCGCGTATTAGGGGGGCAGGGTGAGTTACCAGAACCAAGGACGGGTGTTTTTGATGAATCTAACATGGTTAAAATGGAGTTTGAAGTTACAATGGGTTTGTATAGGAAGGGTCTGATAAAATGAATATCAAATGTCTAAATACTGAATCGAGCAACTTAAAAACTGTCTGGGGGGCTCACAAAGGCCTGAGGAGACGATAAAATGACCAAAAGTTTATTTGAAAGTGAAATATCCCTTTAAGCATGCCTGTCCCTATTGGCCGTCTAAGAGCACTTACTAAGTTTGGGAAGTTTAGTATGCTGGGCACTGGAGTTATGGCTGTTTAAAGCCCAGCCAATAGGAATACAGGTGTGTGTGTGTGTGTGTGTGTGTGTGTGTGTGTGTGTGTGTGTGTGTGTGTGTGTGTGTGTGTGTGTGTGTGTGTGTGTGTGTGTGTGTGTGTGTGTGTGTGTGTGGGCTTTTTGACTAGTGTAACCATTAGTCGACCTTGTTGGTACATGATACTGACCATGATACTGACATGATACTTACCATTATACTAATATCATGCTGACCATGATATTGTCATGATATTGTCATGATAATGACATGATACTGATCTGATACTGACCATGATACTGACATGATACTGACCATAATACTGACCATGATACTGACACGTTTCTCAACAATATGAGACGTTATTGTCTCCGGAGAGTATGTTTTGCCCCCTGTCCGTCTGTCCGTGTGTCCGTCTGTGAACAGCTAATCTCCGCCACCGTTGGCTTGACCGAAGCGAAACTGTGCACACACACTCCCTGGATGCCAGAGCAGAACCTCTGCCCCAAAGTTTTCAATTGCAATTCGGTACATAGTAGTGATGAGCGGGTCGACCCGTAACCCGCGGGACCCGCGGGTCAACCCGCGGCGCGGGTAGGTCGAGTCAGGATTTCAGAGAAAATTATGCGGGCTGAGGGTGAGCGGGTCAGCCGCTCTCCACGAAAAAAAAAAAAAAAAACCCTATTTTGACCAACATGCTTGTTTATTCAGCCCATGACAATGTTGTGCTACTGTAGACATTTAAAGGGACTTTGGGTACTTAAAAGAGCGCTATATAATATATATATATATTCCCACCGCGGGTCGCGGGGCGGGTTGAGCCATAGATTTATATATGGGTTCGCGGGGCGGGTTGAGGCGGGTCGCGTTCCGTCGCGGGTTGGGGCGGGGCGGGTCATGAAAAAACCCGACCCGCACATCACTAGTACATAGTATCTCTATAGTTATTACACAAAACTGGTCTTTCAGATTTGTCATATTCCATCCTGATTGGCTAAAATTGTGTACTCCGTTTTGAACAAAATGCCTCAAATCATGAAGATTCACATCAAAAGTTTGCAGTAGTGGCTTGTTTTTAACAAAATGCCGCGAATCATGAACGCAGCGTCCGATTGCGGTCAAACTTTGCACGCACATTCAAACTATGTTGAGGAACCAATGCCACCCTTTTGATATTGGCCTGTTAAAGCGCCACCAGCATTTTTGGAACAAAATGCCTCAAATCATGAATGCAAAGTCTGATTGCCGTGCAAATGGCACCCTTTTCACATTGGCCTATTATGGTGCCACCAGGAGGCCACAATAATCTACATGTCCTGGCGGAGACCTGTGCTCCAAGGAGCACTTTCTCTAGTTGTTCTCAAGTATTTGTTTTTTACCTTTATTTACCCAAGATAGGTTTGCTGGAAACAAATTCCCTTTTTCAGGAAGGCCCTGCTTCACACTCACACACTGTCATTTTAGATTTTAGCTATAGCAACATAAGTTTTTCAGAAAACTGTTAGGATTTGGAAGGCATCAATCGGCATCAAATGGACAGATTTCCCAATGCTATAAAATGCTCTGTTACTAGTAATAACCAAGATATGACTGACCCCCCAATCACCCCCTGTAGCAACTCATAATGTAACTAGAAAGAGTGCTCCTCGTAGCACAGGTCTCCGCCAGGTCAGGTAGGTTATTGTGGGCCAGCATTTTTGGAATAAGAAAATTAGGACATACCAGTCCTGATCCCATGACCATGAGATAATGTGTACCAATTTGCGTGGTGTTGATTTTTTGCATGGAATAATATTCCATGCTGATTGGCTAAGATTGACACATTATGACAAATCAAACAGATCCGTCTTGATCACATGACTATAGAGATCATGTGTGACGATTTGAGTGAAATTTCAATAAAATCTGAAGGAGTAATACAAATAAAATTGTTTTACATAAGTCGGCCTCCTGGTGGCGCTATAAAAGGAAGATTTGAAAAATGCAGGGCAAAGGTTTTTCCTTGGCCTCTAAGGAGTGCCATACAGTTTTACACAGATCGGTGCAGTTATAGGTAAAAACACGAATCGGCCTGTTATAGCACCACCATGAGGCTGATGAAACTCGGCCTAGTGGGAATGTGTGTGCAAAATTTCACGGAAATTGCATGCTGTGTTCATGATTTGAGGCATTTTGTTCAAAACGGAGCACTCCTGCAAACAAACAGAGAGGTACAGATGCCGATGTCAAAGCAAGAATAGGCAAGGACAGCCTTTTACAGGAATAGAAGATCTTGCACTTTAGAGATAGGTAACACAAATAAGGATCTTCAACTCTAGTGTAAAATCATCTATTCTCTCTTTCTTTCTCCTTTTTTGCCTCTACCCTCAAAGTCAGATATCTATTTCTAATTTGTAACATAGGAACACATGATGTACAGGCATCACTCTGAACCAATGTAAATGGAACACCAGTATATTTGCTTCTGTTGTTTATTCGGCTGTTTATTATTTTCCACAATTGTATAATGATTTGACTGTGTTTCTGCTGAATGCTGAAATCCATCAAGCTTATCATAGTTTGGGTTTTGTTGTGCAACACAAATAGGATTATCTTTTGAAGTGACAAAAGGCCCTTTTCTGCTTGTCTCTTTTTCAGTGTCTGCTTCTGGAAGAGGCAGCTTCTACACCTGGCTCATGGTGCTGGCACTGGTTGGGGTTTTTACCTCTGTAGTCGTGGTCTACCGTGGCCCAGTTGACAACCAGCGAGTCCTTGGTGAGTACGTAATGTTATAGATACATTAAAATAGAATGGAATAGTGCATGCGCTTTCCCGGTAATGGACACGCGTTTATATTCAACATGGAGTGGCAGGCTGGCTAAAAACCTGGTTTAAAAGGTTGTTTCATCCATCGATAACTTTTTTTCCAGACGGTCGGAACTACAGGCATCTGTAGCTTAACGGGATTATACCTTTCCTTTTTTCATAAAATACAGAAAAAGTTACGAATTGATTGCGCTGATCGTCCCCTCTTAACAAGAACAGTTTGAACACCGAGCGAGTTGCCCCGCTGCCCGCAGCTGTGGTGAGCGGAGGGGGAAGCCACTCTCGTTGAGTCCTTAATGCTGTTGTTAATTGCCTTGGAGGCTATGCTGTTTGTTTTCTTTGCTACCCAAAGCAGTAGTAATAAAGTATAATTTTTATGAGGCATGGCATCGTGGACCTAATCTGACTCAGCCAGATGAGGGCGGTATTGAGTTTCACAATACACCCTGATCTGGAATCTCTCAGGGAGTTAAGCTGCCCGGTCTCTGCGTGTACGAACCAATCAGCGGCTACTAGGGGCGGGATCATCCAATCACCTGCCGAGTAGCTTGAAAAAATGAAACGCCGTCTGGCATCGATTCTGCTACCGGAGTCTCAGATGGAAGTAGGCTGTGAAACAAAATGTGTGTCACAAGCTTCTTCCATTTGGCGAAGTCAGGTTATCGTGGACCCCCAGCCAATGCGCCAAGTATAGACTACCCCAGATTGGGGAACCCTGCTCTTTGTGCAATTTTGCTGGGGACCCATGATGAGAATCACAGCATTGGACAACCTGCTGAGCTTTTCCAAGGTGTTCTGATGTTAATACCATGGATAGTAAAACCTATTGATCATAAAGCATATTATGAAGGTATTCCATCATTAGACTGACATAAACAGCATGTTTACTGTGTTTTAGAGGAAGGTTGCTCCTAAGTGGAAAATCTTAAATCCAGTCAACATACTGATACACAATCGGTAACTTCTACTCAATGTAATTGACAGGTCCTGGTGGTTTGGAAGTGAAGAGGCCTGCTAGGACAACATCAAATGCAGTTTTTGAACCACTAGAGGGATTCTACTGTGTATCACCAACAAAGGAGGGATGTATTAAAGCACAGAAACACATCAACTGCAAGCCTGGTCAATATATTGTTCAAAGAGGTTAGTCTGCTTCTACTGATTCTAATGATAGGAGGATAACAACAAGGAGCAATCAAGATGTATCATTACACAGCAATACCTTTCAGCAGATCCCCCAAAATGTTCTTCAGGATTTTTAATTAAGAAAAAGAAGCTGAAAAGAAAATAAAGAAGCTGAAAATAGCCCACAATGAGCTTGTATATCTGCTTTTTTTGAATGTTGGCCCGTTATTACATGCACAGAATAGGGACGCCAGTACAGTACAGTACTTAAGTACTGTACTTAAGTACAATTTTGAGTTATTTTTTACTTTACTTGAGTATTTCCAATTTTCAGTACTTTTACTTCTACTCCACTACATCTCAAAGGCAAATAACTTTTACTCTACTACAAATATTTGAAAACTTTAGTTACTAGTTACTTTGTAGATTTTGATTATTATAAAAAAAAAACACAATAACCACCTCAACCCTATATATATTTCGGCCATTTGAAAATAGCCAATCTACAAGCTCACAATGCGTCGCGATGCGACGCATTGTGAGCTTGTAGATCTGCTATTTTCTAAAGATTTGTATACGTTTTATACATTTGAAAACTTGTGAAATGGGACATTATGCATAAAGAGTACTTTTACTTTTGGTACTTAAAGTATATTTTGATACCAATACTTTTGTACTTTTACTCAAGTAAATTTTGGATTCCATACTTTTACTTGTAACAGTATTTCTACACTGCAGTATTGATAGTTTTACTTAAGTAAGAAATGTGAGTACTTTTACCACCACTGAGGGACGCTATGGTTCATGTGGTAATATGTTCCCTTGCACATACGAACTGGAATATTTATTGAAGTATGTTGACCTTGTATCTTGTGTTGTGACTCTGTTTTGTTTTATTATAGGAACATCATTTACAGATACTGTGTGTGCTGACTGTACTGGTGATACATATTCAGATGGTACATTTACAACTTGTCAACAACACACAGAGTAAGTGTCATTTACAGAAGAGTCAAGTCCAACCTTCATCATGCAAATTCATCAAATTAACATGAACTAATTCAAATATTATTCCAGCTGTGAATCCATTGGACTTCAACTGATAACACCAGGAAATCATTCAAGTGATTCTACATGTGGAGAGATTTCATCAGCAGTTTTTGAACCACTAGAGGGATTCTACTGTGTATCACCAACAAAGGAGGGATGTATTAAAGCACAGAAACACATCAACTGCAAGCCTGGTCAATATATTGTTCAAAGAGGTTAGTCTGCTTCTACTGATTCTAATGATAGGAGGATAACAACAAGGAGCAATCAAGATGTATCATTACACAGCAATACCTTTCAGCAGATCCCCCAAAATGTTCTTCAGGATTTTTAATTAAGAAAAAGAAGCTGAAAAGAAAATAAAGAAGCTGAAAATAGCCCACAATGAGCTTGTATATCTGCTATTTTTGAATGTTGGCCCGTTATTACATGCACAGAATAGGGACGCCAGTACAGTACAGTACTTAAGTACTGTACTTAAGTACAATTTTGAGTTATTTTTTACTTTACTTGAGTATTTCCAATTTTCAGTACTTTTACTTCTACTCCACTACATCTCAAAGGCAAATAACTTTTACTCTACTACAAATATTTGAAAACTTTAGTTACTAGTTACTTTGTAGATTTTGATTATTATAAAAAAAAAACACAATAACCACCTCAACCCTATATATATTTCGGCCATTTGAAAATAGCCAATCTACAAGCTCACAATGCGTCGCGATGCGACGCATTGTGAGCTTGTAGATCTGCTATTTTCTAAAGATTTGTATACGTTTTATACATTGAAAACTTGTGAAATGGGACATTATGCATAAAGAGTACTTTTACTTTTGGTACTTAAAGTATATTTTGATACCAATACTTTTGTACTTTTACTCAAATAAATTTTGGATTCCATACTTTTACTTGTAACAGTATGTCTACACTGCAGTATTGATAGTTTTACTTAAGTAAGAAATGTGAGTACTTTTACCACCACTGAGGGACGCTATGGTTCATGTGGTAATATGTTCCCTTGCACATACGAACTGGAATATTTATTGAAGTATGTTGACCTTGTATCTTGTGTTGTGACTCTGTTTTGTTTTATTATAGGAACATCATTTACAGATACTGTGTGTGCTGACTGTACTGGTGATACATATTCAGATGGTACATTTACAACTTGTCAACAACACACAGAGTAAGTGTCATTTACAGAAGAGTCAAGTCCAACCTTCATCATGCAAATTCATCAAATTAACATGAACTAATTCAAATATTATTCCAGCTGTGAATCCATTGGACTTCAACTGATAACACCAGGAAATCATTCAAGTGATTCTACATGTGGAGAGATTTCATCATCAAGAAACACCACTGATGTACTTAATGGTGCTTTTGTTGCTTTTGTTGGTTGGCTTGTTTTAACTGTACTTTATGGTGCTTTTGTTGCTTTTGTTGGTTGGCTTGTTTTAACTGTACTTTATGGTGCTTTTTGTTGTGGTTGTGTTTTAATAACTTTAGCTTTTATCTTTGGTCCTTTGAACTTTATTTTTAAGAAATATGGTTTTGCTGGTGGTATAAGTTATGTTGTGTTTGTTGATGTTTGTGGTGTTCTTTTTGGTTGCGTCACTGGTTGTGGTGTTGTTATTGGTGTTGCTGTTGGGTATTTATTTTTTGGTGTTTGTATAGGTTTTAATTGTCATAAGCGTCATTTTGCTGACCCTAAAACAATGGCTGAAAATATTTTACCGTTTAGTCTGTGTATTGCTATTGCTCTTAGTGTTGCTGGTGTCAATTTTGGTATCGTGTTGGGTTTGGTTTTGACTTTCCAATCCTTCGCAGCATATGAAGGATTGAGGATGGAGAAAGACGGCCTTTCTTTTTTTTATTATTTTATAAGGTTAATTAGGTTTGTACGAGAGTATAAACCCTAATAGTCGAGGGTGACCATATTCTGAATTCCCAAAAAGAGGACACCTAACGAATGCGCGCGCGCCGTTTTTTGGGGCGGTTCTGGGCGGTTTTGGCCGTTTTTTTGGGCAAAAATGGGTGGATTTTGGGTGGATTTTGTAACTGTTTTTTTTAAACTTTATTTCGGTTTTAAGGTTAGGGTTAGGGTTAGGTTAGGGTTATGTTATTTAATTATTTTGGGGGAGCCATTCTTCAAAATAACCTCTCTCATGTCTATAATGTAAAAATGTAAAAAATGCCTCAAAACCTGTTAATTAAACAAAAGAAAATAGAGAAGTAGCCTGTTATTTAATGTTTCGGTACCCCATTCTTCAAAATAACCTCTCTCATGTCTATAATGTAAAAATGTAAAAAATGCCTCAAAACCTGTTAATTAAACAAAAGAAAATAGAGAAGTATCCTGTTATTTAATGTTTCGGTACCCCATTCTTCAAAATAACATCTCTCTCATGTCTATAATCATGTAAAAATGTAAAGAATGCCTCAAAACCTGTTAATTAAACAAAAAGAAAAAAGAGAAGTAGCCTGTTATTTAATGTTTAGGTACCCCATTCTTCAAAATAACATCTCTATCATGTCTATAATCATGGAAAAATGTAAAAAATGCCTCAAAACCTGTTAATTAAACAAAAAGAAAAAAGAGAAGTAGCCTGTTATTTAATGTTTAGGTACCCCATTCTTCAAAATAACATCTCTCTCATGTCTATAATCATGGAAAAATTAAAAAAATGCCTCAAAACCTATTAATTAAACAAAAAGAAAAAAGAGAAGTAGCCTGTTATTTAATGTTTAGGTACCCCATTCTTCAAAATAACATCTCTCTCATGTCTATAATCATGGAAAAATTTTAAAAATGCCTCAAAACCTGTTAATTAAGGCTTATTTGCCACGGAGACATATGTTCCTGCTTTGCAAACAGTACACTCTGCTTCGCATTTGTCACGACCCAGACGAAAACACGGGTACTTTTTGCGCATTTCATCCGTGAAGTTACATTTGCGTTTCGGCATTTTCTCCGCCTCTGTCTGTCTGTGTAACTTTTTCGGGGAGCAATGATAGGCAGCGCTGAGCGCGACACTGTTCCTTGTGTGTCTGTGTGAGTGAGTGAGTGAGTGAGTGAGTGTGTGTGTGAGTGTGTGTGTTTGGTCACGTCTGCTGACAGGCTGCTGGAGGCACACGTGAGTCACGTGTGCCTCCAGCAGCCTGTCAGCAGCCGTGTTGCGGAACCAGGGTTACGGAAGGACCATATTTAGCGCTTTCAGTGTAAAAAAAAATAAAATCCCAAAACACCGGACATTTGAAGGATTTTATAAACTCCCCCCGGACAGGCCGGACAGCATAGATATTAGAAACCTAGATACCTCATTGGCCTCTGCAGTTCATTGGGGCGACTTGTATCGCAATACACGGCGGCTCTTCCGTCTTCCGCAGGGAACCTGTCACTCAAAGTGACTACTGGCCAATCACAGCGCTCACAGTGCGTTGACTACTGGCCAATCACAGTGCGTCTTTTCCGGGACTTGTCAGTGCAATGGTTCTCAACCAGTGGTCCGGGAACCACCAGTGGTCATTGAGGGGGTTCCAGGTGGTACCCAGCTAAATGATGTAGAGTTGATAATAACCAAATGGACCCTTATAGATCTTTAAATCTTGAGTATAACATTTCACACTGTCAAGAGTCAAATAGTTAAACATCTGCATTACTTACTAAACAAGTACACAATTAGAGAACGTAAACAATTGTTATTTTGACAACAGCTTTATCGAACGATAACATATTCTACGTTTTGGGTGTGAGAGGCTAAAGCTTATCAAACAGTGTTCCGTGACTCAAATGCTGAATAAATAATGGACCTTGATATGAAAAAGGACCAGTCTCTTATTTGAATTTCACAAATAGAGTGTGGAGTTTGCCAAGTTCCAACTAACTAGATGCTGCGCACAGCTGTCAGCTGCTGCCTCTCAAAGGGTTAAGAGCTGGGTTAAGAGCTGGGTTACAAAAAGACCCGCCCCCACCTGCCTCTGATTGGCCTACCGAACTTCCGCGTGTGTGACGCACACGGCAGCCCTGCGGAAGCAGGAAGCGCGCCCGAGATACAGACGCTTCAGAGCCGAATGAGGCGTCTACCTTTATATGTCTAAGCCGGACAGCACCTCAAAAGAGGACACGTCCGGGTAAAAGAGGACGTATGGTGATGGTCACCTCACACGTCACATGAACGTAAATACACCGGATTTAGCAAAGATGCTAATTTTCATCCGCAGTCCTCACACAAAACATAAAATCAGAAAAACAATAACATCAGAAAACAGACAAACGGTGAAATACAATTACATAACATCACATAGCCTAAAAATGAACCTAAAATATGATCACAAATGGTTGCAGCTTTGGTTTTCAAGCAACCATCTTTTCACATTTGGCGTTAAGATGTTGGCTTTCCACGCGGGAGACCTGGGTGCAAAACATGAATGACAGAGAATTCCATATTGTTTGAATCTCTGTAGCATATATGCTACTAAACTGATAAATGCATGAAAGTTGTTAACATAATTGTGATGATTGTGTGGGGATGGGAAGGTCTATTTAGACAAGAGCTTCATGTGGAGTAATTATGGAATTCATAAATGTATCTGGATATGTCATTATGCAAAAATCATGAAACAAGGGGGAAGAGTTCAATGAACAACTGTGAACTATGACTTTGCTGTTGATGATGTAAATATTTCTGTTGATGATGATGATGATGATGATAACCCCTTGAGATGCCGCATCTCGTTTTGTGTGGGCAAAGACAATCAAACAGACCACAACACAACACAAGACAACACAAAATCAAGAGTGTTATACTCTAAGCAAGCTCAAAAGATGGATCTTTATGTGTGATGATGATGATGACACATCTGGCAATACTGTACAAATGAATCAGTTGTATTGTGTGTACTGGTATTTGGTAGGTTATTAAAGCTGAAATGAAACATGAAACTTAACCCTTTTAAATTATACTTTTTCATTGTGTGTGTGTGTGTGTGTGTGTGTGTGTGTGTGTGTGTGTGTGTGTGTGTGTGTGTGTGTGTGTGTGTGTGTGTGTGTGTGTGTGTGTGTGTGTGTGTGTGTGTGTGTGTGTGTGTGTGTGAGATTTCTTCATGTAAGACAAATATAATGCAGGCTTACATCAGCAAGTACCAACACATTTCAACCAATGACATCATGACATGCAGCCATCAATCAATGTTCCACACAGAGCTACTGCAAGATTCATTATTGCTACAGACACAAGATGGTGCTGTTGTATGCTGTAAGTTATGGGTTCATGGCTGTAAGTTTTCACTTATACCATATCCCAGTGTTTGTCAACCCTGGCAATCGGACCTTTTTTGTGCCGTGAGGATAATGCTAGGTGTGCCGAATGAAAAAGAAAGAAATCAACCCCCTCCCCCCAGAACAATAGATGCGTCATGGGCGCCATTGCTCATCGTCCGTCGCGGACACCGACACACATCCAGTGAATCGACCCTCGCACACATAATTGCAAATGTGTGGCTTTGTCTTCATGGGACCATCACTGTACTCGCCTGGCAGGTACTCAGGGGTGAAAGTGGGTCGGAACGGGCCGATACGGCGGACCTGAACGTCGTACCGGCAAGCCCATGTTATAACCTGCCATGATGAATGTCCAACAATAAAACACTACATAAGTGTTAGATTTCATATAAAGTGCTTCTAAATCGCTCCAGGGTGTTAGTGTGAACATAATCCGTGTAATTTGTGGTGTTTAATTACTCCACGGCTGCAGCGACGTTGGCTGACTGGGGTAACCGAAAGTCTCGCCCCAAAGCACCTTACCCCCATTTGTTTTCGTGGACCAGCGGTTCTTGTATTTGTTTTACTGAGGATAAGGTTAGAAATAAGTTTAGGTTTAGGCATAGTTTTACTGATGTTACGTTTAGGAATAAGGTTACGTTTAGGAATACCAGGTGGGCGACTGTGTTTCGGGGCGAGTGTTTTGGTGGTCAACTGGGAGCTCCGTGTGTGCTTGCCTCAGCCAGGATACAAACTCTGTGTTCAGCAAAACAAGCTCAAGTTTCACACTAAGACAGTTGTATTGTGGCCTAATTTGTTGTTTTATTTTTACAAATCTTTTTATTAAGTATTTTTTCTAAAAAAGGATTGAAGTTTCAAACAAAGACACTTTGTCTCTTTCCTTTTTTTTCTTTTTAAAGTTATTTGTTGAGTGAGTGCTGTCATAAATGTTTGGATGTTGTGTTTTTAGAAGTATATTGGGTTTAGTACAAAGAAGTTTTACTCTGGTAAGGTGAAATCAGACTCCTCCAGTCAGCAGTGCACTGGCCCAAGTTTATATATTTGTAGGCCAAAGACATTTTGTAATGTTTCTTTATTACATCTTGTGTACATGAGCAAATATTTTGTAGCAGCAATAAATGTATAGCCTGCCATATATATATATATATATATATATATATATATATATATATATATATATATATATATATATATATATATATATATATATATATATATATATATATATATATTTTTTTTTTTCTTTCTTTTTTTTTTTCAGATAGTCTTATCAATTCAATCCATGCTTTCAAATGCATTAACCACTTAGTCTGACACACTCTGAGCTTGTATTGGTAAGCGGTGCCAGCCGCATCTGTCTGTATGAGTATGGAATAAACATACGTCACTGCTTGACACAAAGCCACAACTAATTACAATAATTTAGCTCAAACATGAGGCACAGTGCACCACTCACACAAGCCACTTAAAGACACAGACTGGCCGGCACCGCACATGTGCACGCTTTGTGCACACGTGTACACACAATGACCGCATCTCCCCCAGTGAACAGTCAGTGATAAGGCAGCCAGGACAGGAATTTCATGGCGGCCACGACGGCCCTTCTCTTTGGCCGTCGGCCCTTCTCTTTGGCCGTATGCCCCTCGAAAAATTACATGCCCTACGGCCACTGTGGCCGTAGGGCCCACGCTGATTTCACCGTTCCCCCTCTGCACTATCTTCCTCTCAATAAGGTTGACACCAGTTGTCTGGTTGAGATTCAACATCAAGTGAAATGCTGCACATAACCAGTGGTAGTGGTTGGTTTGATTTCGGGTTTATATTCCAGCTTAAAATGCGCGGAAGCCAAGCAACGCTTTTGACAGAGAGAGCGAGAGAGAGAGAGAGAATTATTTAATGTCAATCAATAGCGTCCTGTCTCTGTCTCGCGCATATATCACGTGAGCCTTGCATGTGTGTACCTGCCCTTAGGGAAAGCAGAGCCTACTGGTGGTGCTGGGGTGGTGGTGGGAGCACACACAGCCTATAACACAAAGCTACACAGCTATTGTCTAATCGCCAACGTATAAAAAGACCCCCTGGAACCCATTTCACATTGAAATACCAGCGGGGCTAGTGTAGAGCCCTGGGGGACCCCAGTCAACTAAGTACACACTACAGGGTTTAATGGTTAAATTACAGTGTACAAATGGAACCAAATGGTTCCATTTGATTTCCGGATGTATTCTTCATCGGGAGTCACAGCATTACGTGCTTGGCCCCCTAATAGTCAGGCAGCTTAAGTCCATTTTTTGAAAGAATCGTTCACTTTGTGATACAAGCGCCACATTTTCACAAAAGCCTGTTAGCCATGCAAAAAAAAACAATATGGCTGCCATTTTCCAGGATGGCTGCCGGCGAAAGACATTTTGTGTGGTTTTTGACTCGGATTGTGATTGGATAATCCAATTTTGATTATTTTGGCATCAGAATATAGTTTTGACAAACTTCAACGCCAAACAGGAAGTGAGAATAGCCGATCTACAATTCCTATTGGCTGGGCTTTAAACAGCCATAACTTCGGTTCGCAGCCTGCTACCGAGTACAAATTTGGTATGTGGACTAAGACCACCAATAGGGACAAGCTGTAATTTCTGAAGCTCCGCCCCCTCTGTCTTCCTATTGGCTGGCCTTTAAACAGCCATAACTTCGGTTCGCAGCATGCTACCGAGTAAAAATTTGGTATGTGGACTAAGACCACCAATAGGGACGAGCTGTAATTTATGAAGCCCCGCCCCCTCTGTCTTCCTATTGGCTGGCCTTTAAACAACCATAACTTGAGTTTGCAGTATGCTACAGAGTACAAATTTGGTATGTGGACTTAGACCACCAATAGGGAACGATCTGTCATTTCTGAAGCCCCGCCCCCTCTGTCTTCTATTGGATTTAAACAGCTATAACTCTGGTTCCCAGCATCAAATACATCCGAAATTATGTGGGTACACTTAGACGGCCAATAGGGACAGGCTGAAATTGCTTAAGCCCCGCCCCCACTGTGTTCCTATTGGCTGGGCTTTAAACAGCCATAACTCGAGTTCGCAGCATGCTACAGAGTACAAATTTGGTATGTGGATTTAGACCACTAATAGGGATGAGCTGTAATTTCTGAAGCCCCGCCCCCTCTCGGGGTCTTCCTATTGGCCGGCCTTTAAACAGCCATAACACTGGTTCTGAGCATCGAATACCAACGAAATTTGCTAGGTACACTTAGACGGCCAATAGGGACAGGCTGAAATTGCTTAAAGGGGTAGTTCACCCCCAACATTTTCTATTGATTACTGACCATCTGGAGCCTTGAATTCATAGATATTTTTTTGTTTTTGTCACATTCCTAAGCCAATAATTTGATTATAATAAATGTGTCCCCATTGATTCCGGTAGGAGACACAAATGCATTTGTGTCTCCTACCGGAATCAATGGGGCTAAATTTATTATAATCAAATAATAAAGGAAGGAATGCGACAAAAACAAAAAAATATCCATGAATTCAAGGCTCCATGGGGTGAGTAATCAATAGAAAAAAAGTTATTTGGGGGGTGAACTACCCCTTTAAGCCCTGTATTCTTACAGGGTTGTATCTTGGACAGAACGTCGAGGGCCCGTTCATCGCTGCTTGCAGCTTTAATTATTTTTATTTTTGGGGGGGGATCTTGGATTTACCTTTGTGTGTTTATTTGATAAAACCTTTACAATTATAAAAGCTACGTAAATGTACTCTGCTCTCATGCCAGCAGACTGGACTAGATCCTGAAATCCTATGTTTTTAATCGAGAATCGTTTTGAATTGAGAATCGTTTTGAATCGGAAAAAAACTTTTTTGAATCGAGAATCGTTTCTTTTGAAAAAAACAGAATCGTGACCCCACGAATCGGAATCAAATCGAATCGTGAGATAGCAGAAGATTCACAGCCCTAGTTGCCTGGCTCCAGATACATGCAACTTGATAAGTCTCACGCTTCACATGATGTGCTAGAGATGCCCTTGTAGGTGGAATGGCATCATAGGACCGCTGCTTCCATGCAAACAGGTCAAATCTTGCATCATCAACCCCATCAGCAGTTCTGTTCTTGTCATACATTGTAATGACAAACTTCTCATGCATGCTGAGATCTGCGTCATCAGTTACTGGTGGGTAGACCTATTGACTGAGCTTCTGGAAGACATGAGACACTTCAGGCCACACTTGCCAGGTTTTCCATGCTGTCTTTTTGCCTTTTCCACGAAAGGCTGACACGAAATCACATCCAGTGAAAGCGTGAAAGAAAAGGATGCCAATGGATTTTTCAGGCCCTAGATTCTTCACTAAGTTGTTAACTAGTAACCAATAACAGTACAGTACAGTACAGTACAGTACAGTACAGTACAGTACAGTGCAGTGCAGTGCAGTGCAGTGCTGTACAATAACAGTACAGTACAGTACAGTACAGTACAGTACAGTACAGTACAGTACAGTACAGTACAGTACAGTACAGTACAGTACAGTACAGTGCTGTACAATAACAATACAGTACAGTACAATTTAGTACAGTAAGCCTACAGTACAGTTATCTAGGGTAAGAATCGTAACACAATTGAAGGAAACAACAGCTTTTGCAAATAAAGTGAATTTATTAACCAATATTGTATGGTACAATGGTTGGATAAATGTCTTTTAAATAGAATATATATGACTTTGAAATAGTATATATGTCTTTGAAATAGAATGAACTCAAGAAATAAACAACAGAACACAAAGGAATTAAATCAGGCTAACCAACAACAGAATCTAACTATAACTGAACAAAAGAAGGTTTCCCCGAAGGGATCTTCAGAGGACCATCATAGTCACTGTGATATCATTAGGTTTGGTTGAGGGGGAAAGGAGGATCAGAGTCTACGCTAATGAATGGACCAATCCGTGGGTAGTTAGCAGCATAATCCAATACAAAATAACATAGTCTCGGAAATACAATCATAATAATAATACTAATCATAATAACTACGGCCACTGGTCGTAACAGCTGTGCAGGACAGTACAGTACAGTACAGTACAGTACAGTGCAGTGCAGTGCAGTGCAGTGCAGTGCAGTGCAGTGCAGCACAGTACAGTACAGTACAGTACAGTACAGTACAGTACAGTACAGTGCAGTGCAGCGCAGCGCAGCACAGCACAGTACAGTACAGTACAGTGAAGTACAGTACAGTGCTGTGCTATGCTGTGCTATAACAACACAGTACTGTACAGTACAGCACGGTACAGTAGAGTACAGTACTGTGCAGTACAGTGCAGTACAGTACAGTGCCGTGCCGTGCCGTGCCGTGCCGTGCCGTGCCGTGCCGTGCCGTGTACAGCACATTACCTCTGTTTAAATGTGTTGTTTCAGCAAATTACCTCTGTTATCATGTTACAGATCTACTGTTTAAGCCAAACATCACCTTCCTCCCCTCCATAAAACTCCACTTTTTATTTGGATTATAATTTTATTATGAAAGTTATTTGACTACTTACTCTCTTAATTGTCTCTGTACAGAGTCTATTGGTGTCAGATTGGTTGGAGGAACCAGTTACTGTATTGGCATAGTGGAGATGAAACACCAGGGACTGTGGAATCCAGCGGATGATTTGTCTGAATTCATCGTCTGTAGTGTGTAGACAGCTGGACTGGCTCTTCTGTTTCAACAGAAAGTAGTTCTGGTTCTACACACGCACCTGTATGGAGGATTACATCTTCCTGTGTTGGGTCTGAGTCTTCACTGAGGGAGTGTGGAGCAAAGAAGTCTGGTTCTTCTTCTCACAGACTGGATGTGATCTGTTCAGGTAACAAAAACAATAACAGTAAGGGCGCTTTCACACTATGGTCCCGGGTGCGCACTCCAGACCGCTTGGCAGGTGTCGCGCTAGTGTGAATGTTGTGTATCGTTCCCCGAAACGGATAACCGTATCGTACCCGAAACCACCTCCGGAGGCAGTCTCGGATCCGGATCATGCGTTTTCGGGTACGGTACGCTGCAATGTGAAAGCAAGCGTACCGTCAGACGGAAGTGGCCCGCTATTTGGAATAGGTGACGGTATATAAACTCGACAAAAACAGCCAACAAAAACACGTCGCAGATCAATCCACAGGGGTTCAACCATGGCCGTAACATATCCACACCTGTATATCCGCTCTGTATGTTGGATGCCGCATGTATGTTGGATGCCGCATGTATGTTGGATGCCGCATGTATGTTGGATGCCGCACAGAGTCTGTCAGCGCAGCACCGGTTTGAAAAAAAGAAAAAAGACGCAACGACATTCCATAGGCTAAATCAATGCATTTTGTGATCGCATCGCACAATTAATAGCCTACTAAAACTAACGGGGAATACCAGAAAATAATAATATTTTGACATACGGGAGAAACGGTTGGTGCGGATATTTAAATTGGATAAAATAATTATTGCGGTTGGATAACGGGTGGATAATTAATTTGTACATGTGGATTCGGATGACCATGAGAGGCCATCCGCGCATCTCTACTACATATCTTTGCTGTTAGGAAGAAACCCTGTATCCCATATTGCAACTTTTAATGCTTTTTCATCATAAATGAATGCCCTATTGTCATATAGTGTCACACAAAAGTAGCAAAAATAGCCAAGCTACAAGCTGAAAATGCGGCGCAATGCGACACATTGAGCTTGTTGATCTGCTATTTTTGATATTACAATATAGAGCAGATAACCACACTGATCTTGCATTGGAAAATATAATTTTTATTTGAAATATGAACAAAGGCAGGAGATACACGTCCCCACAGTTCTTTTTTACACACAGTGCTGCCCACACATCATAAATAAATAAAAATAAAAAGGTGAGCACACAAACTGCTCTACAGTCTTTTTAAATTATAACCAAAAGCTCTAAAGTTAACGTTTCTCCCATGTAGGGCTAATAAATTAATACATAAAATAAGGAGACTCTTTTTAAATAACCAAAAGTGAACTTTCTCTTATTATTATTATTACTTTGGAGACTATGGCAAGCGTGATCCTATCGCACACCTTCCTACATGACCAGCTAAGGCTTTGCAGTCCAGAGGATGAGATCTGCACGTAATGCGCGGATGCGTAGATTAAACAACAGAGTGAAGAGGCAGAATACCACCAGTATGAAGAGGTGGATTGCCAAGGAGGTGCTGAAGCCGGTTCGAGTGAAGGGTCAGAGTACCACCAATATGAAGAGGTGGATCTCCGAGGAGGTGCTGAGGCCAGTTCGAGTGAGGAGTCAGAATACCACCAGTATGAAGAAGAGGAAGGGGAGGATATCCAAGGAGGTGCTGAATCTGGGCCGAGGGAAGAGGTAAGAGTCCACCTGTATGAGGTGGATTTCCCATGAGGCGGGGCAGAGGTCCGGGAAACGGAGTTGTGACTCCAAGGAGCTCATCTCAAAATGAAATATAAAATGAAAATAACGGTTCATCACCTCAGTCAAGATTTCACTGTAACTGATCTTATGTGATCTTAAAACATCAATGTGTTGATTGTATGTGTCAGTTCATAGATTCTCACATAGTGAAGCATCAGGTCCTGAGATAAATAAGTATTAATTTCTTGTATGGATCTAGTTGGACTGTAAGATATGTTTATTAGCAGAATAGAACTGGCAGGTTTGTTCCTGATATTACATAATTTGTACAAAGTATGCACTTCTTTCTTTTAGAAGTTTAAAGTCACTGCTTTTGATGGGTAATAGCATGATAATGGTATTGTCAATGAATAATGCCCGTGTGTTCTATGTTGAAAGGTAAAATCAGCTGTTTGATTTTATTTAAGTTGTTTGCTCAGATTTTTTTCTGAGCAGGAAAACAGTGTACATACATGTATAAGTTTGTTATTATTTCAATCGTTTTATGGGCACTTAAAGTAGGCATAGTATATAATATCAGTTAAAGGAGAAATCCGGACATTTTAAGTGTTATCTTTGATGTGTCGTTACTCACCTACCGACGTAAAAAGTGGCATTGTTTTTTTCCAGAGATTCCCCTGTCGTAATTTTTTCAACCCCCTCCGTTGTCATAATGGGAGCGCGTGGCATAGGGAAATTCGTCTATTATAACCGATGCAAAGTTATTTTTTTCTCTACTACTACTCATTGTGGAGTCTCATGATAGTCAAACATGCAGTGAAAGTTCCTGAGAGGCTACCGCTAATGCCGAACGAGCTAACGCTAGTTGCTTGTTTCTCTCCCAGAACCTGGCAACTTGGTGTTGCCAGGTAGAGAAACAAGCAACGATAACACTTAAAATGTCCGGATTTCTCCTTTAATCAATTGTCGTTGTATACTTTTTTCCACTTTCCATTTTGTGGACGTTTTCCACTTTGTTGTTGGATGAACACGTTGTGTAACTTCTTGTTTTGAACTTGAACTGAAAGTTGGTATGGTCCATTATGGATGAGCCTATTAAGCGTGCCAACGTGTCGTCACCAGCAGAAGGGGCAAATCAGGCTGCGGGGGCGAGGCATTGGGCGTGGCATTGGGCAATGTTAAGTCAACCTGGTTTTTACCCCTCAAAGATGTCCGCAGCTACCAAAAGACACTTGTTGACGCCCCCTTCAGGATTTTTGGCACGCTCTATAGGACCATGAAACCCATTCAAAGTCCATTGTCTGTTTCAAAAGCACCCAGACCTAATCCTTGTAAGGTGGACTTTTTGAACATAGCTTTAAATCTGTCAACAATGTTTAACATTTTATGAATACAATATTGTATGATTATGTTTTTTGAATTGTACCTTCATAAATAAAAACAATTCAATTCCTGAATGAACAGGAACACATTTGTCAATTGTTTCATAACAGCAGCAGGGGCCATACAGTTTTTCCAACAAGCATCAGATGAAAGCTGCTGAGAAATGAATGTAACCTACTCTTAGGGCTGACACGATCACACAATTTTACTTGATTCATTTTACTAATCGTCACACAAATAATTGTGATTAACGATTGAATTGTGAGTTTGTCATTGAACATTGCCTTTTAGGCGTTTGGGCTTAAATGAGTAGTAGATTTATTTTCTATCAATTACACACCCCATGAAGCCTTGAATTTGTGGAGATTTTTTTGTTTTCGTCGCATTCCTAAGACAATAATTTGATGACCGGCGCAGTCTCTGGTAGCAGCCACACGGTCATCAAATTATTGGCTTAGGAATGCGACAAAGACAAAAAAAATCACCATGTATTCAAGGCTTGTAGCCTAATTGATAGAAAATAAATATTTTTTTGGGGGTGAACTATACTCCTTTAACAAAAGTTGCACAGGGAAGATAAGACAAATAACTTAAATATAGAAATGAACCATTCAGTCATTACCATTAGATAGTATTCATCTAGTCTAACACATGAAAAGCAAATGATATCATGAGAGACACTTTCCTGTATAGGACCCATCATAGCTTTATATCTAAACTTACATTCAAACATACTGCAGCAGCACACACATTGATTGATTGATTGATTGATTGATTGATTGATTGATTGATTGATTGATTGATTGATTGATTGATTGATTGATTGATTGATTGATGTACTTTTATTTAGTAAGACATGAGAATCACAGTACATGGAAGTACAAATTCACAATACAAGGTCTACTAAACTGGAAGACTCAGTTAAGCACGCAGCTTGTTTAAGAACCCCATGCACACAAATCATGATGACATATAAGAGACAGACAGATATACACACTACTATACAGAATGTCATACAATCAGCTTTCAGGTTACTGGTATGAAGAGAGAACAAAAAATATACAAAAGAAGAAGCTGAAAGAGGGGGGGGGGGGGGGTAGGGGGGGGTAGGTTAAGACTTAGACAGGGGCCATTTTTGAATTGCAGCCTCCTGAAGGTGTATCTTTAGGGCAGTTTTGAAAGTGAGTAGGGTTTTACACTCCTTTACTCCTTTTGGTAGGGCATTCCAAATTTTTGATGAATAGCATGAGAACGAGTTCATTCCCTTAGTTGAGCCAAATCTGGGTTGAACATGATTTGTGGAGCTGCCTCTGGTGTTATGATCATGGACTTCATTAACATTTTGGAAGTATTTTGACAAATATTGGTAGCCTACATAATAATCTCAATTGCAACTCTAAACTGTCACTCATCAATGTTCAATTCAATTCAATCTTTATTTCAGACCCAAGGCGATCCATATCACAAAATAAAAACACCATACAAAATATAACAATAAAAGAAAAAGAAATACAATAAAAAGAATTCCACCATGTTCAGTTTCAAACATACAGACAAGTGCACCAATGGTTCCACAGTCTAGAGGAGAACCTGACAGAACTACGTAACGGGTTACTTATGACAGAAATGATGTCATTTACTGACTCAGTTGCCCTACACATAAATCTATACATAAGATTGCGTAGCACAGCAGGGCAGGTGGGTACCCCAACACTAACAAACATCTGGCTTGCACTGGAGCTTCTTGGAGCTCTCAGCAGCAGCCGCATACAGTCATTATAAGCCACTGTGAGTCGTCTGATGCTGCCTTGCTTGTAGCGACACCACAGGTGTGCAGTATACAGAGGTGTACAAAAAGATTTAAAGAGTGAAATCTTCACCGGTACTGAGCACATGCTAAATTTGCGACACAGCATGTTCCCTTGAGCATACAGCTTCTGACGCTGTCTATATATGTCCTTGTCATCAGAGAGGTCATTTGATATTATATGGCCCAAATATTTAATCTCACAGCAAACACTAAGGACAGTGCCTGAGAGATAGAAGTCAGGAAAAGTTGACTGTCTGTCTTCTCTGCTTCGGACAAACATCATCTTACTCTTTTTAGCATTGCACTTTATGTCAAAATCAACACCATACTGTGAGCATGCCCTCAGAAGCTGTTGAATACCAGCACTATAAGGACTGAAGATGACCAGGTCATCCGCATACATAAGGTGATTAATTAGCGAATTTCCAACCCTACACCCTGTATCACATGCGTTTAAAATCAAAGATAGATCATCCATATAAACGTTGAAGAGAAAAGGGGACAAAATCCCCCCCTGGCGTACCCCATTGTTCACACGAAAGGGAGCAGAGGTTGACCTCCCCCATTTCACTCGCATCGTCTGGTGAGCATACCAGAAGACCAGGATTCTGACTAGAAAACTAGGGACCCCTCTTTGTGACAATTTTAAAAATAATTTCTCATGATTAATGCGGTCAAACGCATATACAAGCTCCAAACATCACTCTGGACAGTGTGTAGCATATGGACCTGGACAGTATGTTTGATAAATAACAGACCATACACAGATCAGGTTATTCAACATTCATTTAAAATGCTTCTGTCTTTGCTGTTTTGCACAAATACAATGTCAGACACTGTAATAATGTAATATACGTAACGTATATTACATTATTACAGTGTCTCACATTGTATTTGTGACATTGTCTTATTGCTTAAAGGTACTGTACATTAAAAAGTAATACATAAATTAATACATGAATCAGGTGATACAATATTCATTTAAAATGCTTCTGTCTTTGGTTGTACTCAATTCATATTAATGAATGAATGATTGAATACATGAATACATGAATCACATTCTTCTGGCAGCTCATTCAAAAACATGAAATGCTACTTTGTGAGTATTTATTTTCAATGTATGTCATACGTCCTTGTGAAAATAGCCGATCTACAAGCTCACAACCTTTCGTATCGCAAAGCGTTATGAGCTTGTAGATCAGCTATTTTCCCAAGTTTGAGTCCCGGGGAGACATCACATTTCTCTTATCGGTCTCGAGCTACATGGTTGTGAACCACTGATCTAGAGTAGTGTTAGTGAAACAGGGGCTTGGTTCATGACAGAAGGAAAGACTTTATGCTCATCAACAGACGCCAACAGCGTGGCCATATAGCTCAAAGAGTACAGTGGCAGCCTGGAACGTCAATGGTTCGATTCCTGTCCTGTTAATTGCATGGTCTTCTTTCACTCAAGTTCAATCTATTGTGTTTCTATGGCTTATTGTGCATTATTGCATATTGCAATATTTGCTAAATATATAATTTTGAGAAATCCTGCCATTTAGGCCTGTCGAACACCTCTGACATGTGCGTTAAGAACATGTAAGCTGTGAGATGGAAATATGCATTATTTGTCACAGTACATTGTTTGTTTAGTATACTTTTGTGACTGTCTGCTTGTGGTTAATTGTTTTATTGGCTTATGTACTTTGCAGACGGAGACTGGAGTTACTGGTTTTATTCAGGGTTAGTGCTAAATGTAGGTTTATTTAGGATGATGTACTTGCGGTGCTCACAGTGTTCAATGTGCGCAGGGGGAAACGTTTTTCCTACAGTACCGCAGACAGCGACTCTGGCAATACCGTCACATAAAACACACTACTATGGCGTTGTTTTACTAACAACAGACTGCTTTGGCTGCCAGGCTTAGCTGATACAGCAATTCTAATAACAGAAATCTTTTTAGAATTAAGTGCAGAATTGTCGTGTGCTCAGATTGCAATGTATTATCAAATAGCCTAAACACAATAGGATTTGCGCACACACAGTGGCCAGCAGGCTATACGGCACAGAGACCCATCAGAACAAATAGGCTATACAGTATGGCAAGTCACCGATTATCAAAAGTTCAAAACATATTACAGTTTGGCAGTTGGCAGGCACAGCGGCCCGTCAGAACACAATACAGTTACAGTAAAGCATTAGCAGTTAGCACAGCGGCCAGAACATAATACAGTAGACTATAGCATGGCAGCCCATCAGGACATAAACAGTCTGGCACCACTAGTTCCTAGCCTTTATCACCATTGTTTCTATTTTCTCTCCCTGACAAAGTGGTTTTATTTTTATTTCCATTTCAGACTTGACATGACAGAAAAGACAAGTTGCTGATCCGGTGAAGCAGAGTCGTTGGTGGTTGGTCGTTTGATTGAGCAACACAATGGTAAGTTTGAGCGATTTTTCCTACCATACCATACAAGACATAAACAAGGGATAATTGATAGTGAGCCAGCCATTGTTGAGAAATATACCGGACAGGGTGATAGACCCTGATGCAAAGCGGAGGGTTCTTTATCACCCTGAGGGGGTTTATGTCTCAACAATGACCGGCTCACTGTCAATCACTACTTATTACATGGCTGCTTAATAAAGCTATTCATTATTTGACCCAAACATACCAAGAAAACGATTTTATTGATTTGAAAGGATTTAATTACGAACAGTATGAAAGTAGTCTATTAGATTATGCCAGGCGTATCCAGTGTCACACTGTCGGCTCGCAGAAATCAGGTCGTTAGTGTCATAATCATTCTTCAGTGTACTGTTTAGCAGTAAATTGCATTGTGTTTAACTACTTGGCGCGACCATGTTGGATATGGCAAAAACAAATCACCATGGGCTGATATGAACCAGTAGCTCAGGCCCTGTCCATAGCAGTGGTTTGTTATTGATAGCAGCGGTCATTATTTAAAAATAACAGACCACTGAATTCAGTGATTGACCAATCACAATCAAGCATTTAACCAGTGTAATAACATTGCTTAATAGTGTTCAGTGATGATATGATATAATAAAAGGACTGTTATGTACAACACTTTGTGTATAACAGGATGCTGGTGTCGACTTGACTTCAGAAAAAATGGATGAAGCAAAAGGTGAGCTTTTTTGTCAGTAATATAGTTCAATGCTTGACTTGACCATTGAGTAAGGTGTTTACTTGTGCTACCTTTGAGTGTATATCCTTAATATCTTATTGCAAAAATATAAATGCCCCCAGTTGTAACGCTTTATGTATGTGGGGATGTAGAGATGCAGAGCTTTATTTTTCATTGATATAATGATGTAATTTTCTCTGATAAATGTACCGCCAATTAACCACTCTATTTTTTTCTGTTTCAAACAGCACATGTTGTGATCCAGCACAGGGCAGATTTTATTCAAAAGGTTGTCACAGTGATGCCTATAGTAGACAGTCTAGGAAACAAGGTGGTCCATCCTGAGCTGTATACTGGGATTCAAGCAGAGAAGACGAGACAGAACCAAATGAGGAATCTGTATACAACTGTGCTAGATCCAGGGGGAACACGCGTCAAAGCAGCATTTTACGATGCCCTTAAACAACACCAACCCCACATGTTGGATAGTTGTGGTAAGATCAAATGTCAATTGATATTTTTTTCTCTACTTAGCTTTTTTTTTAAATGATTGTCCTACAGTAGTTGTCACTTTAGTTTAAAAGAACAAGGGCCAGCACACGCAACAACATTATAAGTATCATAGGGTGGATGTGTTTCACCAAGACAGCCTTCTTCAGCTCCTGTCTTTGCATTACTAGACACATCTATAATCCATCATGTCAATATTTATAAACAACATAGCCTACTGTACATTATAATGTAAACGTACATATATCAAAACTTTTAATACGAAGTATTGTCATGAAAGAAAACTAATCCAAAATACCTCATTCTGAAGTCATCTTTCAATATGGTCTGGTCAGCTGCTCCAGTGGCCAGCATTTGTTACCAAATAAATGTGGTATTTCTACTGGAAAGATATGAATGTCATTCTCGCCAGACATGAATCACATTAAACCACCCGTCCCGAAATTCGCGGGACAGTCCCGAAATTGGACCCTCTGTCCCGCACAAGCAGAGCAATGTCCCGAAAATCAAAGATATGAAAAAATATAAAAATATAAAAAATAAGAATTAAAGAACGTAACCCTAACCTAACCCTAAAACCGAAATAAAGAAACCAAAAACTGGAAAAAAAACTAACCTAATCCGCCCAGAACCGAACATTTTTCGGTTCTGGGCGGTCATCATGCGCGCGCGTGCACGTGTCCCGCGAAACGGGTTCATCTCTATGGGCCTGTTTGGAGGTGGTCACCCTACATTAAATGAATGTCATGTCAACTCACAGAGACAACTTCATAATCCTCCTCTCCTTATGCAGGACCTGTACTTCCATCAGAAGACTCAGCTGGCAATCAAGCCTCTGGTGAGTTATGAAATAATCTGGGCCGAGATATTTTACTGATAAGAATGATCTTATACATTGATTGCTTTGTTTAACTGCAAAAACTCTAGATCAGTGGTTCTCAACCTTTTCAGGCTACAACCCCCCAAATTAATTATATTTGAACTGGGGACCCCTAAAATAATTATATATGAACTTGGGACCCCCAAATATAATCAGATTTGAACTGGGGACGCCTAAAATAATCATATTTGAACTGGAGACCCCTAAAATTATCATATTTGAACTGGGGACCCCCCACCCCGACAAGCACTTGGAATTGTAGTAGTCGAAGCATTACATTTAGTTTGACTCGGTTCCACAGATAAATATTGTGAAAATTGCCGATTTACAAGCTCACAACGCCTTGCCACGCTTAGCAGCTTATCAGCTATTTTTAAAAAAAATCTTTCTTATATTATTTCACAATTTGGCCAATGTTTGACCAGTTTTTATAATATAGTTTATTGATTACTTTTGATGCAGTAATGGTCTTTTTTCATATAATTTTATTTTTTAGGTATTAAAAAGGTCTTAAGAGTCCTTAAATTGTTACTTTACTGTCATGTAGGGACCCCCCCCAACATCATTTGGGGACCTCCCTGGTGGTCCTGGCCGACAGGTTGAGAACCATTGCTCTAGAAAGCAGTATAAGCACGTTTATTCAAATCTTTGACAGGATGGGAGGGAGTAAAAAATCTATTTGCATCTTTAGCATGATGGGGTCTTTATTCACAGTTTTAACAAGATGGAAAGGAATAGATTTAAATGTACTAGATGGAAACAATTTATCTTGCATCGAAGCATCAATTTTAAATTGAACGATCCAACTACACTGCTAAGTAAACAGCAACTGCTACTTCTAGTGTAGCCTCGGAAACCCATGACTTTTTTTTTTGTTTCAAACGAAAGAAAGCCTGGGCGAACGATGCAGGAACACTGGTCTTAGGACCTTGTTATCTCCTAACCAATCAGAGTGCAGAGGGGCGTCGCTCTAAATTTGGTGACGTCAGCGTGCTCCGTGCACAGGCCGGGGGGGGGGGGGGGGGGAGGAAGGGGAGACGGGGACATAGATCGGTGAAGCAATAGGAAGCGCCACAGGAATCCCTGCGGCTGGGTTTGGATCCGCCCTTCAAGACCATCGATTGGGCTCGTTCTTTCAGTATACTTTTAGTGTGACTTGCATCAATCTAAAAGAGCTTAGCAATATAAGTCATTGATTGTATCAACACATACTAAGAGTTGTGCCAATTATGTTTAAATGTTCACATAGGGTGTTGCCCTAAAATAACCTATCTACAAATTAAGAACACATCGTGAAGCAATTATCTTGTAGATCTACTCAGCGTTACCTAGAAATGACAATAAATCAGTGACCTCTTGATGAGATCATAAACAGTACAGACATATCATAAACACGATAGACAGCAACCCCAGGGTTAGAACACATTTTACCAAATAAAAAGATGTGTCACTTGCTTTCACATTCTTTGTAATGAATTGTATGTAAAGTTGTAACTTTTTTAGTGATTGCATAGTTAGCCCAATCTTTATGGTAGAGTATGTTAATACAACATAACATAACATATACAATTAGGGTGGTTGTATTTGGTCTCCCAGCTTTTTGTTGAAACATTTAGATCATGTGTCTGGTTTGACACGACTGGTTAACAAATGCCTGAAGGTCAAAATTTGATTTCTTCCCTGAGACAGGTAGACAGGCTCTAATAGCTCAGTGGTAAATATTGCAGCACTGCTGCCGGAGGCCCTGATTTAAATGTCATTCATTTATAAAAGCAATAAAGTCATGTTAAAACTTTATTGTTGTCTTATCTTTAAATCAAATAATAGAAAAGGATCAATAGCAGTATTGATAAAGACTGCTATTAAGATATTAAGATAAAGATCATTAAGCAGTATAAAAAATCTTATCAGCAACACAAATGCTGCTTTATCCAGATATTTCTATCAAATAAGTTTTGAGCATGAGGTCACACAGATGGGGATGAAGAACGCAGGGCAGGAGATCAAACTCAGTGAAATCTTTAAATCACCCTCTGGACAAAACATCCACATAAGAACAGTGATGTCCATTGGTATCGCAGGAGTTGGCAAAACCTTTCTTGTGCACAAGTTTATCTCTGATTGGGCAACGACAGAAATGCAACATCCCCATCTCATATTTGTGCTCCACTTCCGCCGGCTAAATTTGCTGCATGGAAAAAGGTTTAGTTTGGCACAGCTAATTCACAAATGCATCAGCGCAGCCACATGCATCCCGGAAGAGGCTCTTAATTACATCTTCACAACGCTGCAAGAGTCAGGAATCTCTAGTTACGACAAGAGTCCCTTCAAACTTTTGTTCATCCTCGATGGATTTGACGAAAGTCGGCTGACCCTAGACTTCAATACTGACCATGACTGCTCTGGTCCCACCTCACTGGAGGTCCTACTGGTAAACCTGATGAAAGGGGAGCTGCTTCGCTGTGCTCACATCTGGATAACCACACGCCCTGCAGCGGCCAAACAGATCCCTTCTTGCTTTGTTGACATAGTGACAGAGGTGAAAGGGTTCAGTGATGACAAGAAGAAGGAGTACATCATGAAGAGATTCAGTGATGAGAACCAGGCCAAGAGAATCATCTCACACATCACTGCATCAAAGAGCATACACATAATGTGTGAAGTCCCAGTCTTCTGTTCGATCACTGCCACAGTTCTGCAGCACATATTGAAGACAGACGAGACAGGAGAGCTGCCCAAGACCCCGACTGAGATGTACTGCCACTACCTGTTAGTTCAGGCAAGGAGGGATGGGGAGAAGTATGAGACACAGGCTGATAGAACTGTTCTTCTGAAGCTGGCCAGACTAGCATTTGAACATCTGGAGACAGGGAACCTCATCTTCTACCAAACAGACCTGGAAAAATGTGGTCTTGGTGTTAAAGAAGCCCCACAGTACTCAGCCTTTTGCACAGAGATCTTCAAAAAAGACAGTGATTGCTTCAAAGAAGAACCCGTCTACTGCTTTGTTCATCTGAGCATTCAGGAGTTTCTCGCTGCAGTTTACCTGTTCCACTGTTTCAGAGAGAGGAAGATGAGGGTTTTAGAAACATTCCTGGCTCACTGGAAGATATCCCTGAAATTAAGAAAGGTCCGGACCCTGGACGACTTCCTGAAATATACCATGCGCAAAGCCCTAAAGAGTGAAAACGGCCACCTTGACCTCTTTGTGCGTTTCCTTCATGGCCTCTCACTGGAGTCCAATCAGCGCCTGTTGCGAAGCCTGCTGGGTCAGACAGAGAAAAGTCCAGAGAGCGTCCAGAAAGTCATCCAGAACCTGAAGGAGATGAACACTGATGCCTCTCCTGACAGATGTATCAACATCTTCCACTGTCTGATGGAGATGAAGGACCAGTCAGTACATCAGCACATCCAAATATACCTGAAGTCAGAGAGCAAGAGCGGGGAGAAATTCTCTGAGATCCAGTGTTCAGCTCTGGCCTACATGCTGCAGATGTCAGAGGAGGCTCTGGATGAGTTGAAGCTGAGCACATTCAACACATCCTTGGAGGGGCGTCGGAGACTGATCCCAGCTTTGAGGAACTGCATAAAGGCTGAGTTAGTAGTCATGTCAATATCAACACATTAGAACAGTCAAAATCATTCTAAAGCCCTTCAGTCATTTTATACATTTTGACTTGCTTTAATGTAGTTTTGTTATCTGTTTGGGTTATAGGTGATTGTTTTGACTTTGGACATATTAAAGATAAAACACTTCATATGGTCATGGTTTTTTAGCGCGGCACTCGGTGTGTGTGTGTGTGTGTGTGTGTGTGTGTGTGTGTGTGTGTGTGTGTGTGTGTGTGTGTGTGTGTGTGTGTGTGTGTGTGTGTGTGTGTGTGTGTGTGTGCGTGCTGTATGAAGTGAAGTAAAATGTTGTATGATTTGGATTGTGGATTAGTGGTTTATAATGCTTTATGTGTGTTTGTGGTTGGATGGGGTGGTGGCTGCACTTTGTATATCTGTTTATTTATAATTATTTGTTATTTTATTGTGAAGCACACTGAGTGTATCTGGTATTAAATGAGTTATACAAAAGAAAGGACTTGACCAAAGACAGTTAATAACACAGATTAACATTTTCATGTGTTCATCTCCATTCAGGTTGGAGTACTGTGGACTCACAGAGAGATGCTGTGACGATCTGGCCTCCGTTCTCAGCTCCAGCTCCTCTAGTCTGACCATCCTGCACCTGTTGGGTAACGAGCTGCACGATGCAGGCGCTAAGCGTCTCTGTGTTGGACTGAAGAGTCCACATTGTAAACTGGTGTCTCTCAGGTCAGTAGTCCTGAAGTTTGTCACAGTCCTGTCTTTTTCTTCAAGCCTGTCTGTCTCTCTCCCTGGTGTCTTTGCTTTGGCTTGTAAATCTATGTTGCAGATTGGTCCAGTCATTTGACTGACATCACTGTATCAATTATTGTTTTCATACATATTATTAATACTAGCATTAGTTGTTGTAGTATTAGTATTATGGCCCATCACAACAAACAGATAATGAGTTGGGACAGATTTGAACATCAGCAATATTTTAGAGAGAGAGAGAGAGAGAGAGAGAGAGAGAGAGAGAGAGAGAGACCATGACGAGTGATCAGATAAACGTGTTCTCTCTCTCCTTTGCAGATGCTCATCTCTCTACTAGTAGTCGGTAGAGGGAGATAGATAGATAGATAGATAGATAGATAGATAGATAGATAGATAGATAGATAGATAGATAGATAGATAGATAGATAAATGCTCTAGAACAATGGTCATCAGTCTGGGGTCTGGGGACCCCCAAGAGTCCTTGAGGGGGTTCCAAATAGTCCCCAGCAAAATGTATTTAGCATAAAAAAAACAGATCTACACAAGCTTACAAGTCGCCGCGATGTGACGCTCTGTAGATCTTGCAGATCAGCTATTTTCAAAAAATGTTGGGGAAAAAACTACATTTTAATATGGGGGTACTTGACATGAAAGGTTTGAGAACAACACTGGTCTATTCAATTCAATTCAATTCAATTTTATTAAAGTGTCAAATCACAACAAGTTGTCTCAAGACACTTTACATGTAGAGAAGAGACCCGACATCCCACCCTGAGCAAGCAATTTTGCGACAGTGGCAACGAAAAACTCCCTCTTAACTGGAAGAAACGTCAGGCAGACCCTAGGCTCTAGGGTGGCGGCCTTCTGCCTCGACCGTGTCGGGGGAAAGAAGAGAGAGAGAGGGAGAGACAGACAGAGGAGAGACAGAGAGAGATACAGTGCAAGTAGTAACAATAACACTAGCAGCAAATATAATAGTGTAAGATAGTATATGATAATATAATATAATAAAATAATATAGTACAGCAATAGTGTGTATGCAGTATATAATGGTATAATAAAAGAATGTTAAGATAATATACAGTATAGTGTAGTGGTATAGTGTAATGTAGTAGAAATCCACGGTCGTGCTCCATGGAGAGGCCCGGTCCGCAGTCACAGTATTGAGCCGCAGCTGGGGGTCCATGGACCTGCGACGTGGGAAATAAAAGAAACTCCGGGGAGCAGGTCCCCGGTTGTAGAATTAGTGGCAGGCCTTACTAGAGCGTGAATCTGTACAGGGTTAATTACGATTGTACCAATGGGACACAAACCCACACAACCAAAGGGAGGACGAGAAAGGAGAGGACGAGAGGAGAGAGGAAAAAGGGGGGGGGGGAGAGGATGACTATAGGGTGACTGAGTCTATACACTTTGGCTATAGGCTTTATCATAGAGAAAGGTTTTTAGTCTAGTCTTAAATTTACAGAGTGTGTCTGCTTCACGGACTGAGACTGGGAGAAGGTTCCACAGCTGAGGTGCCTGAAACTTAAATGCTCTACCTCCTGTTCTAATCTTTTTGGGGTTTCTTGGAGCTGTAAGCATTTTTTCATACTGTGGACGCAATGGTGTTCTGGCTGGTTTATAGGGCTCGATGAGTTCTTTGAGATATACTGGTGCCTGTCCATTGAGAGCCTTGTATGTGAGGAGGAGAACTTTAAACTCTATTCTGTATTTAACCGGGAGCCAGTGCAACGAGGCCAATGAAGGAGTGATATGATCTCTTCTTCTGGTTCCTGTCAGTATGCGCGCAGCGGCATTTTGGACTAGCTGCAGGCTTTTTAGGGACTTACTTGGGCAGCCTGATAATAAAGCGTTGCAATAGTCCAGCCTAGAGGTAACAAATGCGTGGACAAGTTTTTCTGCATCATTTTGGGACAGAATGTGCCTAACTTTTGCAATATTACGCAGGTGAAAAAAGGCATTTCTTGAAATTTGTTTTATGTGGGACTGAAAGGACATATCTTGGTCAAACGTGACTCCCAGATTCTTTACAGTGGCCCTGGAGGTCAAGGTAATACCATCTAGGTTAAAATTCTTATCGGCTAGTTTATCTCTGAGGTGCTTAGGGCCAAGTACAATAACTTCAGTTTTGTCCGAGTTGAGGAGTAGGTAATTACGGGTAATCCAACTCTTGATGTCTATAAGACATGCTTGAAGTTTAGCCAGTTGATCTGTTTCATCTGGCTTCATCGATAGATATAATTGTGTATCATCTGCATAACAGTGGAAATGTATAGAGTGTTTCCTAATTATCTCACCTAAAGGAAGCATATACAGAGTAAATAGTATTGGTCCAAGTACAGAGCCTTGTGGGACTCCGTATTTAACCTTTTCGCGTAATGAGGGTGTATCGTTAACGTTTACAAATTGAAATCTGTCAGACAGATAGGACTCAAACCAGTTCAATGCAGCACCCTTAATGCCAACCAAATGCTCTAGCCTCTGTAACAAAATATGGTGATCGATAGTATCAAATGCAGCACTGAGGTCCAACAAAACCAGTACAGAGAGAAGGTTGTTATCGGATGCAATCAGGAGGTCATTTGTGACCTTCACCAATGCCGTCTCAGTGCTATGGTGTGCTCTGAATCCTGACTGAAAAGCTTCAAATAGCTTATTGTTATGTAAAAAGTCACATAACTGCTTGGCGACTGCTTTCTCAAGGATTTTAGAGAGAAATGGAAGGTTCGATATAGGTCTATAGTTAGCCAAAATGCCTGAGTCGAGAGTAGGCTTCTTGAGGAGAGGTTTGATGACAGCTACCTTAAAGGACTGTGGTACGTAGCCCGTCACCAGGGACATATTGATCATATTGAGTAGGGATGCACCAACCGGGGTCAGGACCTCTTTAAGTAATTTAGTTGGGACTGGATCCAAGAGACAGGTCGTTGGTTTGGAAGATGTGATCATTAAAGTGAATTCGGAGAGCTCGACCGGAGAGAAACTGTCCAAATATACACTGTGTCGCACAGCCACTTCTGAGGATACCACATCGGAGGGTGGTCCAGCAGGGGCCGAGAGCAGTAGGTTATCTATACTATCTCTGATAGTATTGATTTTACCATTGAAAAAAATCATGAAATCATTGCTGCTAAGGGATATAGGAATACGCGGATTAGTAGAGTCATGACTTTTTGTCAATTTGGCTAGAGTGTCAAAAAGGAACCTATGGTTGTTTTTGTTTTCCTCTATTAAAGATGAATAATAGGTGGCTCTGGCATTGCAGAGAGCCTTCCTATATATTTTAAGGCTATTCTGCCAGGCTATACAGGATTCTTTCTGTTTGGTTGAACGCCATATTCTTTCAAGCTTACGTGAAGTTCGCTTGAGGTTTTTAGTTCCAGAGTTATACCATGGGGCTAGCCTCTGTTGCTTTATTACCCTCTTTCTTAAAGGAGCAACAGAGTCAAGCGTTGTCTGAAGGGAGCCTGTGATACTATTAACAAGGTGATCGACCTGAGAGGGGCTATAAGTATAGAGATCTTCAATTGTGTTGGAATATACTGAGTTGATGGCTGATGGTATTGCTTCCTTAAATTTGCCCACAGCACTATCGGATAGATTTCTACCAAATACATTTTTGTCCAATGGTGAGTAATCAATTAATGTAAAATCAAAGGTTATTAAATAGTGGTCGGAGAGGTTCTCATTATATGGGAAGACTAGATGTTCAATTTCAATACCATAGACCAACACAAGGTCGAGGGTATGGTTGAATTTGTGAGTAGGTTTATCTACACACTGAGAGAAACCGATTGACTCAATTAATGTAATAAACGCTTTACTGAGGCTATCGGTTACTACATCCACGTGGATGTTCATGTCGGCAGCCAAAATGATTTTATCAGAGTCTAGGACTAGGCATGATAGAAACTCTGAGAATTCAGGTAGAAATTCAGTGTAGGGCCCAGGAGGGCGGTACACTGTAACAAATAATAAAGGCTGTAATGATTTCCAGCTTGGGTGCGAAAGAGTGAGAACTAGACTTTCAAACGTTTTGTAAGTCAGCCTGGGTCTGGGGCTGATTATTAAGTTTGAGTTGAAAATGGCTGCAACTCCACCTCCAATCTGGCCGGTGTCTCGAGGGATATGAGCATTTGTGTGACTTGGTGGGGTGGCTGTATTTAGACTGACGTATTCTTGCTCACTCAGCCATGTTTCGGTAAGACAAAGTAGATCAAGATAGTTGTCTGATATGATTTCATTTACCAATACACCTTTAGAGCGTAGAGATCTAATGTTCAGGAGTCCACATTTAATAATTTGGTTTTGTGGCACTACTGCATTAATTTTGATATGTGCCAAGTTTTTATGCACAGCTCCTCGAACCCCTGGTTTCACATACCTAGGGGGTCGAGTAGTTTCAATTGTTCTGATTTGTAGGGTAGGTGGCTGCTCTGGTGGAAGCACAGAGAAGCGTGTAGGACTGCAACTCTGCTTCCTGATCCCAACTCTGGGTGGTCATTGTTTATTGATAGACTCGTCTATATTTCTAGAGATGAGCGCCGCACCATCCCAAGTTGGATGTATGCAGTCTCTCTCCATCAGACCAGTTTTCCCCTCGAAAGTTTGCCAATGATTTATAAAGCCCACGTTATTATCTGGACACCACCTTGATAACCAGCGGTTGAATGAAGACATACGGCTGTACATCTCATCACCAATCATATTTGGCAGGGGACCAGAGAAAACTACGGAGTCCGACATTGTCTTTGCGTATGTGCACACAGACTCAATATTTATCTTCGTGATCTCTGATCTCTTACGTCGTGTGTCATTGCCACCGCAGTGGATTACAATTGTATCATAACGTTTATGTTTACTTTTAGCCAGCATTTTTAAATCTGATTCGATGTCGCCCGCTCTGGCCCCGGGGATGCATTTGACTATGGTCCGTGGTGTCACTAACTTCACGTTTCTCATTATAGAACTACCAATAACCAGAGTTGTATTCTCAGTGACACACTGGGGGGGCGTGTCACAGAGTGGGGGTAACGTCTCACTGCTAAACTCAACGGGTGTAGCAGCGAGTGGGGAAAATCTGTTTGAAACGTGAAGTGGTTGGTGTCCCGTGTTCTTTTGTTTATTACTACGCTTCCGACCAGGAGCAGTCACCCAACCGTCTCGGTGCGTGTGGGGACTATGATCAGTCTCGATCGGTGACCGTGACTGGTAATGTCCCCCTGTTCCCTGTTTTACGGGAGCAGAGGCTAGGCTAAATTGAGCACCGCTAGCTATGGTTTCCTCTAGCTGCCATAGCCTCTCCTCCAGCGCTGCAAACACACTGCACCTGCCACATACATCCGTACATTCAATAAAGTCGTCGGAGTTGTAACTATACATGTGGCAAACAGCACAGTAGAGAGGATAGGAGCAAGACGGGAACCGGGGGGGGAAGGAGTGGGAGGCCATAGCCCAGCAGCCCAGGGCAGCCGCTAAGCTAAAGCTAGGATAATTGTAAAGCCAACAACCAACGGCAAAGTTAGTCCCTTAGCTAGACAATCAGCCCAAGCAGCGATAAAGTCGCCACACAGTAGAGAAATAGGGTAGTAGTTAGCAGTGGCAGTGTGTGTTTAAATCACAACAATACAATAATATCAACGTTAGCGTCTTGCACAGCTAAACGATACACGTCTCGCCAGCTCAGACAGTATAGGAAGTGACGTAACACGCTTACCGTCAGGGCTACGTCAGGGTTGCCAGATCCTCAGGTCTAGAACAACTCTGACAGCTGGGTAGACACAGTTTTTACAGATTGTTTGATATGGCACTCAACACCTACAACAGCAAAGCTTGGAAAGAGATAAACTGCATCATATTTTAGAGGGAAATCTCAATGTTTCAATCTCAATGACTTGACTGACTATCATCCACTACATCAGTGATATTATTTACAGCATCACTGCACACATTGTACTATTGTTACAGTGTGAAGGGCTACTATAGGGCATACCTTCAACCTTACATTCCCATATTTATGTGAACATCCCCTTAACTTAGACATAGAATGTAAACGATGAAAATGTAGTTTATTGGTCATTATGGTTTATTGTTCATTCTAATCTAGCATTTCACAGCCTTTATGTATTAATGCTGTTTCAAATTATACAGCAACTCAGTGGTTGCATACAGAAGCGATACTGTTAGATAAAAACAAAAACATCTCCATGAATTCAAGTCTACATCTAGACCCATTGTTGACCTGTCTGTCCAGTATAAAATGCTGGATGAGTGAGAACTTTCTTAAGCTAAATGAGGATAAAACAGAAGTTCTCATAATTGGCTCCAGTGAGCAGAGAGAATCAATAACAAGTAGACTTGGTAACCTGGCTGTAGAAAGTAACACCACAGTAAAGAACCTGGGGGTTATTATCGATTCTGAATTGAATTTTAATACACACATTAATCATGTCACCAAGATTGCTTTCTTTCATCTTAGAAATATTGCGCGAATTAGAGACTATCTGTCGTTAGACGATGCAAAAACGCTGATCCACGCTTTTGTTTTCTCTCGGCTTGATTACTGCAACGCACTCTACTCTGGCCTGCCAAAGAAAACAACTGACATATTACAACTTGTTCAAAATGCGGCAGCCAGAATTTTAACTAAAACTAGGATGAGAGAACATATCACTCCAGTTCTAGCTTCACTACACTGGCTCCCGGTTGTTTTTAGGATTGATTTAAAAATTATTTTAATAGTTTATAAAGCTCTAAATGGTCTGGCACCTTCCTACCTCTCTGACTGCCTAGAGAGCTATGTTCCAAACCGGGCCCTCAGGGAGAGACAGCGAAATCCGCCACCGACTCGACTCAGGTTGTGACTGAAGTCGCCTAGGTCGTGATAGTCGGTTCAGTCGTGACCCAGCATAGCTAGTCACGACTCACGACGTCCAAGTCTCGACCTTAGCCACCTAGGTCGCTAAAGTCGCGACCTCAGCGACCTTATAGCGACCTTAGGTCCCGACGCACGTCGCCTGCCAGCTAGGTCGCCAGCTAGACCAGTGTGCCATGACGCACGGACCGCTCGGCAGCTCATGAAGAGAGTTGACATTTCACTTAGGCAGAACTCTGTCAGTAATCAATGGATTCTTGTAATTAAAAGTTTTCTATGATCTATCCAGTTTATATTTTCATTTGGTTTATTTATTTTATTTTTATTTTCTGTCTATCGAAGATATCAAGCGAAAATAGAGCGGACAATTACAAAGAACGGCCAGAGTCATGTTCCACTCCCAATTTAGGTGGGATTTCAAATACTTATTCCTTCATTAATCCCCCACGTCCCCCCCCCAATCCCCCCACGTTGTGCCGCCCCCCCCCCCCCCATCACTCGTCACTCACAATAATCTGTCTATCAAATGATATCAAGCCAAAATGAAACGTCGGACTGGGGAAGCGGACAATTACGCAGCAGGGCATTGAATGAGCCCTGTTCCACTCCCAATTTAGGTGGCATTTCAAATACATATTCATTTTTTAATCCATTGCAATAAAATAATGTTTTTTACAGCGTTTTTTCCTAGTTTACGATTACGAGTGAAAAGGTTCCAGCGCCTCAGTGCGGCTGCAGAGTTCATGTGTATCACTAAGTGGTGGCACTTGAATTAAGAGCAGTGGTGTAAAGTAACTAAGTACATTTACTCAAGTACTGTAATCAAGTACAATTTTGAGGTATTTTTACTTTCCTGGATTATTTCAAATGTTCAGGATTTTTTCTTGTAGGCTACTCCACATATATTGCAGATATAAATTATGAAATTATAAACCATAGGTATACATTAACCACTTCAGCAATATTTTATACATACTATTTGAAAATATCAGATCTACAAGCTCATCGGCTATTTTCAAACATTTTAGTAAAAATTGTGACCATTGCGTGCGCAATAATTGTGATCAGAGATTCAGAGACGCTCAGACAGTCTCATCATCTGTCCTTTCCACTCCAGAGAAACATCAGTCCAGTTACACGGAACAGATCACACACGCACACACACACACACACACACACACACACGCACACACACCCCCACACACACACACACACACACACACACACACACAATATATATATATATATATATATATATATATATATATATATATATATATATATATATATACTAGCACAGTTGACATCAATAGATGTCTGAATACATTACAGACAGCGCAGCCAGTGCGGTCTTTCAGTCAGTCAGTGCGGAAATGTTCAAACTTACCTGCAGGTTATATGAAAAGCATTATTCCCCGTTTGTTTTAATGGATATTTGATATGGTTGTATGAACTGGATAAAGTTAATGTTTAATATTGCAGCTCAGCTCCAAGCCTGGACAGTAGCTCTGGTCCATAGCCTTAAGGAGAACTCCTTCTAAGGCCAGAGCTATGGTTTGACCCACTTTTGCGCAGCGCACTGGCCATTTGTAATTCATTATTTTTGAGCAACTGTAAACATTAAAAATAGCTTTCATATTCTATTAATGTTTTTTTACAAAAGACATTTGGCCTTGGTTCGAAATGTTCTAAATTCTGGCTATTTCTGGGTGTTAATTTGGCTAATATATATTTTTTGTTATTTTCTGGGTGTTACTTCTACTGCATGCATTCCAATGATCCCATATAACTAAAGACCTTTATTTTATATTTTGGAATCATGACAATCATAGGCTGTAACAAGTCTAAGGAATTATCCCCACAACACTTCTGTTTATAAAAAAGAACTATCAGACAAGCACCCGTGTTTTTTGAGAGAGAGATTGCTGCATGGGAGCTGTCCAGTGCTGAAATCGCAAGCTTGTAGATTGGCTATTTTATTATCGAGGGGGGGGGTAGTTTTGGGGTGGAGGGGGGGGGGGGCGGGTGGGGTAGCTTCCCTCGAAGCTAGGGAGGGGGGGTGGACACGCGACCTAAGGTCACTAAGCTCGCTGAGGTTGCGACCTTAGCGACCTCGGTGGCTAAGGTAGCGGCAGCGCCGGGTCTGCTCAGTCAACGACCTGCTGCTCGACGGAGGTCGCTAAGGTCACGACCTCAACGGAGGTTGCGACCTAGGTCGCTAAAGTCCCGACGCACCTCGCGAGTCGTGACCCAGCATCGCTAGTCACGACTTACGACGTCCAAGTCTCGACCCTAGCCACCTATAGGTCGCTAAAGTCGCGACCTCAGCGACCTTATAGCGACCTTAGGTCCCGACGCACGTCGCCTGCCTGCCAGCTAGGTCGCCTGCTAGACCAGTGTGCCAGGCTCCCGAATGACTATCTATCTATCTATCTATCTATCTATCTATCTATCTATCTATCTATCTATCTATCTATCTATCTATCTATCTATCTATCTATCTATCTATCTATCTATCTATCTATCTGCGGTAGAGTTCAGGTCGGAATTAAATTATTATATGTATAATATCATCATATTCTTTATTATGTTGGAGAAATTGATGCTATTCAAGGATTATTATTATTATTATTATTATTATTATTATTATTATCATTATTATTATTATTACCCTTATTATTATTATTATTATTATTATTATCCTTATTATTATAGACCTATTGCAATAATAGACTTTATCATTATTACTGGAGTATTTCCATTTTTCTATACTTTTACTTCTACTCCACTACATCTCAGAGGCAAATATTGTAGCCTATTTTGAATCCACGACAATTATTTGAAAACGTTAGTTATGATGTAGATTAGACATATTATGATAACGGTAACATGGCAGTGGTTCGACCATCCGTTAGTCCTACCACTGTCTCTAGGGCTATACCCATAGCTTCAGACTCACCGAACCCCACAGATAGGTGGAGATATCAAAACCATTCGCACCAGCAGCTTTTTCAGAGCGCATTTGTCACACGCAGAAAGCAGCCCAATAGACAGTGCTTGGGTGAGCTTTATTTCAACACACCCTAGGCCATAGCACCCCCAATTAATATACAGTAGGCTACATGTAGGCTATCAGTATGTTGTGTATTGTATGTTAGCCTACAGCTTGCACTTGAAATCCACTAATGTATTCTGTGCGTCATTACGCACGCTGGGAACCTCCCGATGTTAATTGTTCCATTTACATAAGGTAAGCAGTGTCATGTCTTCATCAGTCTGTCATATAATAAACCATTACTCGTGTAAATACAAATCATTATACATATTGTAACTCATACAAGACTATCAGTTCACTGTCTCTATATGCGCTAAGGTGACAACAATGTATACCGCTGGCCTAAAGCGCCTTCAGTCCATACATTTATTATTCAGAATAATGTTAAGGGCCCCTTAGGGGCGTGTGTGTGTGTGTGTGTGTGTGTGTGTGTGTGTGTGTGTGTGTGTGTGTGTGTGTGTGTGTGTGTGTGTGTGTGTGTGTGTGTGTGTGTAGTCAGTGATGGAAGAAGTACTAAACATATTTACTTATATGTAAAAGTATCAATACCCTATTGTAGAAATACTCATGGGGATTAAAAATGTACTTGAGTAAAAGTACAAAAGTATTGGCATCAAAATATACTTAAAGTACCAAAAGTAAAAGTACTTGTTATGCAGAGTGTACCGTTTCACAAGTTATCATTATGTCTAAAATGTATAATAATCTTTTTAAAATAGCCAATCTACAAGCTCACAACGCCTCACATTGTGATGCATTGTGTGCTTGTAGATCTGCTATTTTCAAATAGTCAACGTTTAAATAGGGCTGAAGTGGTTGAGGATGTAATAATAATCTAAATCTACAAAGTAACTAAAGTTTTCAAATAATTGTAGTGGAGTAAAGGTACAATATTTGTCTCTGAGATTTAGTGGAGTAGAAAAATGGAAATACTCCAGTAATAATAATAAAGTCTATTATTGCAATAGGTCTATAATAATAATAACAATAAGGGTTATAATAATAATAATGATAATAATAATAATAATAAAACTAATAATAATAATATTAATAATCCTTGAATAGCATCAATTTCTCCACCATAATAAAGAATATGATGATATTATACATAATAATTAAATTCCTGAACTCTACCGCAGATAGATAGATAGATAGATAGATAGATAGATAGATAGATAGATAGATAGATAGATAGATAGATAGATAGATAGATAGTCAGTCGGTTGGGAGCCTGGCACACTGGTCTAGCTGGCGACCTAGCTGGCAGTTGACGTGCGTCGGGACCTAAGGTCGCTATAAGGTCGCTGAGGTCGCGACTTTAGCGACCTAGGCGGCTAAGGTCGAGACTTAGGTCGTGAGTCGTAACTAGCGATGCTGGGTCACGACTCGCGAGGTGCGTCGGGACTTTAGCGACCTAGGTTGCAACCTCCGTTGAGGTCGTGACCTTAGCGACCTCCGTCGAGTAACAGGTCGTTGACTGAGCCGACACGTCGCTGCCGCTACCTTAGCCATCGAGGTCGCTAAGGTCGCAACCTCAGCGAGCTTAGTGACCTTAGGTCCCGACGCACGTCGCCTGCCGGGCCCGAGCCATGCTCCCGACCGACCGCACGGACCGCGTCGGCTGCGTGTCCACCCCCCTCCCTAGCCCCTCGAAGCTACCGTATATTATATAGTTATATGAGATCATTGGAATGCATTACGCAGTAGAAGTAACACCCAGAAAATAACAAAAAATATAAATTAGCCAAATTAACACCCAGAAATAGCCAACATTTAGCACATTTCGATCCAAGGCCAAATGTCTTTTGTAAAAAATATTAATAGAATATGAAAGCTATTTTTTATGTTTACAGTTGCTCAAAAATAATTAGGCCAGTGCGCTGCGCAAAAGTGTTTCCTTAAGGATATGGACCAGAGCTACTGTCCAGTCTTGGAGGCGCTGAGCTGCAATATTAAACATTAACTTTATCCAGTTCATACAACCATATCAAATATCCATTAAAACAAACGGGGAATAATGCTTTTCATATAACCTGCAGGTAAGTTTGAACATTTCTATAAAGAAAGGCCGCACTGACTGCGCTGTCTGTAACGTATTCAGACATCTATTGATGTCAACTGTGCTAGCATATATATATATATATATATATATATATATATATATATATATATATAGTGTGTGTGTGTGTGTGTGTGTGTGTGTGTGTGTGTGTGTGTGTGTGTGTGTGTGTGTGTGTGTGTGTGTGTGATCTGTTCCGTGTAACTGGACTGATGTTTCTCTGGAGTGGAAAGGACAGATGACGAGACTGTCTGAGCGTCTCTGAATCTCTGATCACAATTATTGCGCACGCAACAATGGTCACAATTTTTACTAAAATGTTTGAAAATAGCCGATGAGCTTGTAGATCTGATATTTTCAAATAGTATGTATAAAATATTGCTGAAGTGGTTAATGTATACCTATGGTTTATAATTTAATAATTTATATCTGCAATAGATGTGGAGTAGCCAACAAGAAAAAATCCTAAACATTTGACATAATCCAGGAAAGTAAAAATACCTCAAAATTGTACTTGATTACAGTACTTGAGTAAATGTACTTAGTTACTTTACACCACTGCTCTTAATTCAAGTGCCACCACTTAGTGATACACATGAACTCTGCAGCCGCACTGAGGCGCTGGAACCTTTTCACTCGTAATCGTAAACTAGGAAAAAACGCTGTAAAAAACATTATTTTATTGCAATGGATTAAAAAATGAATATGTATTTGAAATGCCACCTAAATTGGGAGTGGAACAGGGCTCATTCAATGCCCTGCTGCGTAATTGTCCGCTTCCCCAGTCCGACGTTTCATTTTGGCTTGATATCATTTGATAGACAGATTATTATGAGTGACGAGTGATGGGGGGGGGGGGGGGGGGGGCACACAACGTGGGGGGATTGGGGGGGGGACGTGGGGGATTAATGAAGGAATAAGTATTTGAAATCCCACCTAAATTGGGAGTGGAACATGACTCTGGCCGTTCTTTGTAATTGTCCGCTCTATTTTCGCTTGATATCTTCGATAGACAGAAAATAAAAATAAAATAAATAAACCAAATGAAAATATAAACTGGATAGATCATAGAAAACTTTTAATTACAAGAATCCATTGATTACTGACAGAGTTCTGCCTAAGTGAAATGTCAACTCTCTTCATGAGCTGCCGAGCGGTCCGTGCGTCATGGCACACTGGTCTAGCTGGCGACCTAGCTGGCAGGCGACGTGCGTCGGGACCTAAGGTCGCTATAAGGTCGCTGAGGTTGCGACTTTAGCGACCTAGGTGGCTAAGGTCGAGACTTGGACGTCGTGAGTCGTGACTAGCTATGCTGGGTCACGACTGGCGAGGTGCGTCGGGACTTTAGCGACCTAGGTCGCAACCTCCGTTGAGGTCGTGACTAAGGAAACGACTAGCGACTAAGGAACCGACTATCACGACCTAGGCGACTTCAGTCACAACCTGAGTCGAGTCGGTGGCGGATTTCGCCTTTCCTGCCCTCAGGTCTTCAAGTGCTGACCTGCTCGAGGTGCCTACAATGACATATAAAAAATACGGTGAAGCAGCATTCTGCTTTTACGGACCGACAGTGTGGAATAAACTCCCATTACACTTAAGGCAGGCAGCCTCTGTCGATAGCTTTAAAGCACAGCTCAAGACCTATTACTTCACTCTTGCTTTTAGCTGATTCTTTGGTTGATTTTTAATTCCTCACTGTATTGCCTATTTTAATGTTGTTTTATGCCTTTGCTTTTATTTTATTTTATTTTATTTTTGTTTGCTTTATTGTTAAATTGGTTCTAACTGTAATTGTATTCTTGCTCTGTAAAGCACTTTGAGCTGCATTTCATGTCATGAAAGGTGCTATACAAATAAAGTTTATTATTATTATTATTATTATTACATGGGGTGTGTAATCGATAGAAAACAAAGTCATTTTGGGGTGAACCATCCCTTTAAAGTGAAAGTACTCATCACACAGAATGTATATATATATATATATATATATATATATATATATATATATATATATATATTTTTTAATGGCAGATCTACAAGCTCAAAAAGCGTGTGAATGAAATTTGAATGAATGAATGACATTTTTTATTTTCGTGTCATGCCACCATTTTGGCCCATCCCATATGGGATTATATGACACATTACACAGAAAGAAAACAAGACATTAACAGTCCATTAACAGTCCTTCCTGTTCATAGTACGTCCTTCCTTATAACATACCATTTAAATAAAACATGCGTACAGTAATTATATGAACAAAACAAGACGATGCCATTTTACATGTAAATGGCCCTCCTCCTCATTGACCAGGCCTTGTCAAGAAATGAAGCAAAAGAAAAAATGTCTTGTTGAAATAGACGTTTCAGATTCTCTGAGTCATCCAACCACACAAATTCATACTTAGGATCTACCTTATTAAAAAAGTATCTGCCTGATAAGAGTTGTAGAATGGACAAAATGCAAAACACAAAACAAAATGCATTTCATTTTCAATTTCATTAAGATCACACAAACCACATAATCTATCCTCCTCAACCATGCCTACATATCTACCCGTCTCAATATGAAGACCAAGTATGCCAGCCCTGATTTGAGCACATAGGCTTCGTTTCTTTTTTGACAAATGATACAATACATAATTTTCTGGACAATAGTATGCTTTTTCTCACAATAAGTGTGGAGCTTTGGTTTATTTCATATATCCAGAGCCCATCTGTCCTTTACCTGTTGAAAAATATTTTATTTTATTACCATACTCTCTACTTTTTCTTTATTATAAAAATGGTCTTCATACCCTGCTCTCAAAAGAATGTCATACATGTCCGTAGCCCATGCGCCCTTGATCAAAATGTCCCACTCAAAGACCTTTCTTACAATTCT
>NC_137607.1:35747511-35772511 GCF_963280865.1 Gymnoscopelus braueri
AGAGAAAAATAACTTCTACAATTCCAAGTGCTTGTCAGGGTGGGGGGTCTACACACCCTGATGAAGACCACTGTTCAAAACCTTCATCATTAAACCCACTGTCAGTGTTTGTACAGCAGTCTACACACCCTGATGAAGACAACTTGTCAAAATGTTGATCAATAAAAGTATATAAATGGAGTTACATTGAGTGTGTGTTATTCTTCTCTGTTTCAACTCATCACTGTACCTACAGTTTATACATGTTATTTAATACATGACAAGAGTTTTTACAAATACAGCTCCAAACAAATATGGATGAATGTTGATAATAATACCATCAACAATTAAGATGCTTGTAATAAGCATTAATTAATATTTGCCATTAACCAATCTTTGTTTTATGGTTGTTTGTACAGTTTGTTGCGTGTTGTTCTATGTCTCAAAGTAGACCACAATGGAAACAAGACTCAGCTTTTTTCCATGTTGATGTTTTTTTAAATGGAGATTTTTTTTAAACAATTATTATACTCTGTTAACAGTTGATAAGATACTTGTAAAGGTAAAGTCCTTACAAGATGCTTACTAACCTTATTAAATGTGAATAAGGCTATATAAGTCTGGCATTTTAAACACACTTATATGATATGTATAATACACTGTAGGTGAGTTGGCTGCTGAACCTCTGCCTTTCTCCCACATCACATAGTGACACAAATAAAGCATCTAAATGAGCTGGAGTGAATGAATAAGCATTGGTTTATGAATTGTGATAACAGAATACTACATCATCTACAGCACTTGTAGACATGGTTGAAACATGTTCTCATCTAAGCTTTAGTAAGAAGAGAAGCATAGGAGAAACACATTTCTTCCTTTCATACACACTCATAAAGGGGAGAGCGTGAACTCAGTCCCCCACTAGCAGAAATGATGCAGTGGAGATTCCTCTGTTTGAGGGATTCACAGTGGTGAGTGTGGTCTGAGTGCAGAGGGACTATGCCTTGTTCAGGGTGAACGTCCTTGGTGATCAACATTCACCCCGGACATTTTACTCATATGGATATCAACTGACGGCCAAAAAGTACATATTTTCTCCAAACACAGACATTATCAAATGCAGTGGTGGAAAGTAACTAAGTACATTTACTCAAGTACTGTACTTAAGTACACATTTGAGGAATTTCTACTTTACTGGAGTATTTAAAAATGTCAGTACTTTTACTTCTACTCCACTACATCTCAGATGAAAATATTGTACGTTTACTCCACTACAATTATTTGAAAACTTTAGTTACTAGTTACTTTGTAGATTTGTATTATTATTACAAAACATACATTACCCACTTCAGCCCTGTATACATTTTGGCCATTTGAAAATAGCCGATCTACAAGCTTGTAGATCGGCTATTTTCAAATGATTTGTCTACATTTTATACTTTCGAAAACTTGTGAAATGGGACATTCTCCATAATGAGTACTTTATACTTTTGGTACTTTAAGTCCATTTTATACTTTTACTCAAGTAAATTTTAAATTTCGGACTTATACTTGTAACAGAGTATTTCTACATTGCAGTATTGATACTTTTACTTCAGTAAACGAGTACTGATTTTTGACACTTATATGACTCAATCTAAGATTTGTCTATGAGGTTTCCAATAAAAAAACAACAACTGTGTGTTCAAGGGGTAGTGGGAGTGAAGTCAGGACTTCAATACAAACCATACAAAGGTCTTTTAAATGATGGTCAGGCATTGTATCTACATTATCACACACACAGAGAAGGGCTACATGAGAAAACATCAACAGACTACGTTATAGCTTCTGGGACTCGTGAAAACACACACGTTACAAAACAATGCAATAAAATAACTTTTTGATAGAAAATACACGCTCCTTTCACATTTACATTTGTTTTGAATAATGATATAAAGTCTCTTTTGGACTGCCTAAAGTATGGGCGTGTACACAGTGAAATCCTGATGCTAATTTAACTCTGAACGTGTACAAATTGACCAATAAAGGGTCCATTTTAATGGACACTCCTGGTTTTGCTGTGTATGGCAGTATCTAACTAGAAAACAACTATGACAATAGCAAATTACAGGCTAAATAATGACCACCTGGCTATAATTTATATGCTGTCATACAGCAATTTAATACATCAGACTTAAAGGTGCTGTAAGTGGTATTTTGTTTGGTTAAAACTATGTTTCTTTGTTAAAAAGTTAAGGCTTTATATTCTGATAGTAATCATTGAGTGTTTGTTCAGTAACAGGGGTCTCCTTGCCTCTCCAGCTCTTTAATATACATACAAAAAATGTTCAGGTGGGTTACACATTTCATCCAATCAGGAGAGAGTACCCATTTATCAGCTTTTGTCTGTTCATTTTGTTGAGTCATCACGTCCAATTTCAATTGTTTATCCTGTATGCTGGATCAGTCCTCTCTCCTGATTGGATGAAATTGTTGTAATGACCTGAACATATATTGTGTTCATTAAAGAGCTGACAGAGACATGGAGACTCCTGTTACTGAACAAACACTCTATAACAATGATTACTATCACAATCTAGAGAAAATGTTTGTAACGCTTACTTTAATAATATCACTCACAACTTTAATAAGTGCATTGTGGTGGATGAACTTGGCTGAGCACTGAAGGGAAGAAGAGAAACATCTTAGAAATTAATATTGTCACTTCTGGGCAGAAACCTTGTATCTCCATGTTTCAACTTGTTTATGTTTTGTTTTGTTTCATGAATTAATGCTACTTAGTCGTATGACAGTGTCGCTCAATAGGAGTTTTTGAAATATTTTGAAGGTGAAAGTGGTTTAGTGTGCCTGTGGATTTTATAAATATAAACCAATGAAAAGTATTAACAAGAGCTTGTGACTAAATATGAACTACATCGGATCCATTGGAACACAGGTTCTATTGTTTCCATTTCCTGCAAAGTAACAGTTTTGTACGTACAAGGTTTCCACCTGACAACGACGCTATTCTAACAAACACATACAAACATAGTACAGGAAGTATGTAGCTTTATGTCCCCTCAAACTGGACTTAAAAGTGCAACGCACGACTTTCAGTAGAATAATTAACATATCGTCGCTGTCGGGCAGAAACCTTGTATCTCCATATTTAAACATTTAATTATTTTCCCTTTTTTTTGTGAATTAATGGCCTTGCAAAAGTAGCTAAATTCTACTATTTTAGCTTTTTTTTTTTTAGAAGTTGAAGTGGTTAAGTGTGTGTGGGTTTTATAAATATTGAGCCAAAGAAAAGTATTGGTGGTCTTGTGACTAAATAAGAACTATATTGGATCCATTGGAAACACATGTTTGTTTTTCCCTCCATTTCCTGAAAAGTAACAGTTTTGGAAGGTTTGCACCTGACAGCGCCGATAAGGAACTAAACAGACTCCTTTCAGAAATAGAACATTAGTTTATCAAACTCCACATCTCTTCATCTGTATTGCAGAGGTCACTTTCTCAAAGCACCATAATAAATAGGCTGGCCAAACATAACAAGAACAAAGTCAAAGTAAATCCCATGTTTCTGCAATTTCTACAAAATACAATGTTTAGGAACGCAGTCAATAGTATTCTGTCAATAGCAGAGGCATGACAGCAAATCAACAAGTACGCGGAGCACCCCACATGTGGAGAAATAAATAGAATGGCCTTAAAGGAGAACTTCACCCATCTTTAACCTTATTCATTTAATTGGTCCTCGCCAGTGGTGGAAAAAGTACTCAAATGTTTTACTTAAGTAAAAGTATCAATACTCCAATTTCGAACTTACAAGAAAAGTCCGGAATTCAAAATTGACTTGAGTAAAAGTACAAAAGTATTGGTATTGAAATGTACCTAAAGTATCACAAGTAAAAGTACTAAAATGTTTGAAAATAGCAGATTTACAAGCTCACAACGCGTCGCAATGCGACGCGTTGTGAGCTTGTAGATCGGCTATTTTCAAATAGCCTAGGTATAAAATAGGGCTAAAGTGGTTAATGTATGTTTTATAATATAATCATGTCCATTTGGTTCCATTTGTACACTCTCAGAGTTACACACCCGTTAGGGACAATTTGGAACCCCCTCAAGGAACCATGAGGGTCCCTGGACCACACTTTGAGACCCACTGGTGTAGCAGAGTGTTTCCAGTGAGCCGACATGCACAATATCAACACCCTGACTCTGTTTGACCAGAATGGAACAGAGCCTTCATTAGTATCATTGGTAACACCTGTGAAGGAAGTAAGGAAGAGGTCCAATTTCTTTCCAATATGGCTGCTGTGTGTAACGGAATTCAGACGCACGTAATTCATCGCAAAACGGTAGGGATGGGACCATATGAAAAGTTCATGTCACGATTGTGTCCAAAATAATATTGATTAAAGATTAAAGACGCGTTAATCAGCATATGATTTAAACTCTTAAAATTCAATTTTTGTGAACCACTTGTACCCCAGCAAAGATTGCAGGTCTACAAACTCATAACGTGTTGTGTTGCCGCGTGACAAAAAAAAAGCAGTTCCTGTGTCAACAGACCGGCAAAAACAAATTGATCCCAGTGTATGACGGGGGACAATTTCACCATGATTAAAAATATTTGCGATACGATTCGATAATGAGGATTACCGTACACAGCGCGTTCAGAAAAGGCAAGCAACATACTATGGGGTTTATAAATTAGGCTTATCAGTCAACATCACTGTGGTTTAGGGCTGGGCAATATATCAATATTATATAGACATCATTATATTAAACTAAATCGTCTGGGATGTTGGTTAAAGCAATATTGTTATGCTGATATTACCATTATCGATATTGAGGTATGTGCGAAAACAATGTCACAATAATAGATTTTCTCCATATTGCCCAGCCCTAGTGGCTACTGTATATGTTTGTGATAATAAATGCACATTTAAATTTAAAAAGAAATGTTAAAAAATAAACAAAATACAAAATGTGACGGACCAATGTTCATTTGGAAAAAGTGATTTTCAGCTGCTTATCTTAGGCTATGTTCACACTGTCAGCCCAAATCAGATATTTGGTCTATCCAGATTAGAATCACATTGGTTTTATTAAGCAAAAATAAAACAAAGGGAAACAGATTTTTGCTAAATCAAATTTGAAGCACATTACTAGCTGGTTTGAAACGTGATTCAAATGTGATTTCTATAAATGTGTCTCATTCTGGACACTCCCACTCTGAATCGCGATTTATACTTTGTTGCTTGCCGAAAGCAGCTGATGTACAAGCTCACAACAAGGCATTGTGAGCTTGTGGATCGCCTAAAGATCGCTGTTTTCGGCGAGTGACATGGTCACATGAAAATAGCGTCGCGCAACCGTTGCAGATAGGTGGACGATGTGTGAATACACAAATCGTATCACTTGTGAATAACAGTCTAGAGACAGTCCTGCTGCGTTCACACTGGCAGGAACACAAGCTACACAGTGACCAGGTATGGTCAGCTACAGCACATGTTCAAGTCCCCGTTGGTTCTAGCCACCGTCCTACAAAAACTAGGGTCAAGAAGGGCTATTATGCAGAGGTGGAAGAACATTACTCAACTACTGTACGTAAGTAAAATTTTTAGGTATTTGTATTTTACTTGAGTATTTCCAATTTCCAATACTACATCTCAGAGGCAATTTCTTTAGATTTAGATTTTGATACAAAACATACATTAACCACTTCAGCCTTATATATATATTTCGGCCATTTGAGAATAGCCGATCTACAAGCTCACAATGCGTTGCATCGTGACGCATTGTGAGCTTGTAGATCTGCTATTTTCAAAAGATGTTTATACATTTGAAAACTTGAAATGGGCCATTCTGCATAATGAGTACTTTTACTTTTGGTACTTGAAGCACATTTTGATGCCAATACTTTTGTACTTTTACCCGAGTACATTTTGAATACCGGACTTTTACTCGTAACAGAGTATTTCTATATTGCAGTATTGATACTTTTTTACTTGAGTAAAAAATGTGAGTACTTTTTCCACCACTGCTATTATTCATTACATCAGGGGTCTTCAATGTCATTTGGGGCCAAGGACCCCTTAGCTGAGAGAGAAGCAGGGACCTACACTACTATTGTATTAAATGATGCTTCATAGACTTGTTTGACAGCACTATCATCAGTGTTGTGTAAATGGATCTTTTTTTGGTTTGTTTGCTTGTTAACACATTATGTTTTCCATGAATATGTTAATGAGTGTTTTCAGACCACTTTAACCTCTTAAACCCTCAATACTTAGTAAACTTGACTTTTGGCTTTGTACTTGGTTTGCTCGTTTTCTAAACTGCAGCAAAACAGCCGATCTACAAGCTCAGGAATTGTAGATCGATAGAGCTTGTGGATTTTCGGCGAATGTTCCCCCCAGAATAGGGATTCTAGGGTTCAGAATCAGAATCAGGTTTATTGTCACATCACAGGCTTTACAAAGTGAAAAAGTGGGTGAAATGTGTTTGTGTACATCGTTCCCATCGTCAGGTTATTTCCATAGGAAAGAAGAGGGGGAGGAAGAAGGGGGGGGGGGGTCAAACAAGAGAACGAAAAAAACATGTATTTATATGCATCTCTGCTTTTTATTTTTTGCCTTGTCTTGAACATTTATTTTCTTCCTGTGAAGAACATTGAACTGCACTTGTTGTCTGAGTTGTGCCGTATAAATAAAGCTTGATTGATTGATTGAGAGTTATGTCAACATTGCTCCGAAGCATCTTTGTCACTGAACAGTGTTTGACATGCCTCAACAAGCTAGAGAATGTGTGTGTGAGTGTGTGAGTGAGTGTGTGTGTGTGTGTGTGTGTGTGTGTGTGTGTGTGTGTGTGTGTGTGTGTGTGTGTGTGTGTGTGTGTGTGTGTGTGTGTGTGTGTGTGTGTGTGTGCAACACAGTCTCATTCCCAAGTCGGCAGATATAGTCTATTTAGCCATCCCCCAAGACTGCACATCTTGCCGCCGCGGGCCGCCGCCGACGGCAAATACGACAAATAGATGGTGTGTGTGTGTGTGTGTGTGTGGAGTGTGTGTCTGCACGACCGCTCCCGGCAGTATGCAAATCAACCACTGGTCAAAAAGCATATTTTAACTGCATTAGACGATTTCGCAATGTATCAATTCGTTAAATGTGAACGTTTTTTTGTTAAATTTCGTTAGAATGGAACGTCTCGTTGGTCTGCTGTCTGAGGATCATTATATTTTGCGTCTGAATTACGTTAGGATCGAACGTTTCGTTGGCAATAATTAATTGTTCTTTACATTTCAAATGTTTAACACAGGGGTATTCTGTTCACGGCCAGGCAAGCACCTTTTTGAATGTTGTTGATGCTGTTAATATATCCCGAATCTAATAATAATAATAATGATCAATAAATAATTGTGCTTAGGTAATTTAAAATGTTTATAAATGCAGGGGTTTTCTGTTGATGGCCAGGCCAGCACCTTCTTGAAATAGCCTATTTGCCATACATATTAAACGTATTTTTAATTAAAAAATATATTATCTAACTCTTAACCGCTAATTCCCCTGGTGCACACTAGAACACGCCTACTACATCCGGATTGTGAGTTTCCGTATCCGAGACCGGATACCACTTTTGCACAGCTGTTTGCTGTTCTCAGGGTAAGTCCGTTATGTATGCATTTATAAGATATAAATCGTTAAATATACACCACAAAATGATAGGCCATGGCGTCATTGTTCACATGTTAGTATGTAGCAAGTTGTTTGATCTGGACAAGTAAAAGACTATAAGTAAAGACTGCTTGGTTTGATGACGGTCGGACATTGCTAAGCTAACCAGCTAAGCTAAACCAAAACAACGCGCCGCACTACGATGCACCAGTAAATCCCGTACTTCTCCTGTACAAATGCAACATATACGGTGCTTACCCGGTTGCCCCAAATGTTAACTAGCAGTCCGGAGTCTTAGTGCAATGTATTAGTCCATATTTTTCAATAAAAAAGTGTTTTAATCCCGTCTGTGGCCGAACGCCATTTTCCCCCTCGTTTATTCCCGTTTACATTGAGTGTAATTCCGACTTTGACCTGATGCGCTCCGTCACTACCGCCATTGGGAACTTCCAACAGAATCGTCCACAGACGGGATTAAAACACTTCTTTATTGATACTTACGGTCTAATACATTGCACAGAGACTCCGGACCGCTTATTAACATTTAGGGCGACCGGGTAAGCACCATATATACATGTGTGTGTTTTGTACATAGATGTACGGGCTTTACTGGTGAATGTCCAGCATTGAAAGTCAGCTATTTTCAACATGAATTAAAACGGAATACAATATTGTATGTAGGGCAGGGGTCTTCAACCTTTTCATGCCAAGGACCCCCTTAACTGAGAGAGAGATGAAGCAGGGACCCCCTAACTGAGAGAGCTATGAAGCAGGGACCCCCACTACATACAGTTGTGTTGCAGATTAAAGTTTTTCATAGATGTTGGATTCATGTTAATGTGTATTTTCAGACATTTAACCACTTAAACCGCCAATACTTTCACTCTGTACTTGGTCTGCTCTTTTTCCCCCTCTTTGCCAAAAATAGCAGATCTACAAGCTCACAACTCCTCGCAGCGTGAGGCGTTGTGAGCTTGTAGATCTGCTATTTTTGGCTAAAGTTGTCCTTAGAATAGGGATGCTAGGGTTCAAGTGGTTAATGTAAAAAACAATGATCCTATCACACAGAGATTTGGCGGACCCCCTGTAGCAACTCTGAGGACCCCCTAGGGGTCCCGGACCCCCTGTTGAAGACCCCTGTTGTAGGGGGCTCATAAAGACCACTCATTGATCCTGCCTGGGTCCCATTACATTGAACCAAATGCAACACTTTTTGGCACATTAACCATTAGCTAAAGTGAACTGGAATAACATGCCAATTTCTCTTATAATTCAGGTTGAAGAGGGTAAAAACTAACATATGTTTACACTTGGCCATTGGGGGGGGGGGGGGGGGGGCTGATAAATGTTTACTCCAGATTTTTAAGGTTTGAGGACCTTCTATGGCAGTGGTTCTCAACCTGTGGGTTGTGACCCCAGGGGGCTCCCCACATTATTTTGGGGGAGTCCCCAGATGACAGTGAAGTGACAATTAAGGACTTTTAAGACCTTTTTTAATACCAAAGAAAATGACAAAGAAAAAAGACCATTACTGCGTCAAAAGTAATCAACAGACTATTCTATTAAAACAGGTAAAACATTGGCCAAATTGGCAAATACTGTAAGAAAAAGCCAACAATTATGAAAATAGTCGATCTACCAGTTCACAACGCATCGTAACGCGGGGCGTTGTGAGCTTGTAGATCTGCTATTTTCATAATATTAATCTGTGGAACCGAGTCAAAATGTATTTAAGGTCTGTAAGTTCTCACTGATAAATATGTTATGTGTGTCCCATTAATCTTCCTTAACCTTAAGTACTGTTTGTTTGTTATTCTATTTATAGTGGCTCATAGGAATAGACGGAGAGACGGGTGACAGCCGGAACGTAGACGGCATCCGGGAGCAGTATGGGTTGGCGCCCCAGCCTGTGACTTCCGTGAGGAAGGAGCCCAACAAATCCACGGTGAGGCCGTTAAGGAGGGCCATTCAAGCAAGCTGCAGTACCACCACGGGCCAAGAAACCATCACACCAGAATGAAATGTTTGGAGTGGGGGAGTCTGGTGCAACGCCAACACACAGGCAATCTTCGCAAAGTGCCAGCAGCGGACCTACCTCCTACGGAGGCTGAGACGCATGGATATTGCCCCTCCCATCCTTTTACATCTGCCATATAGAAAGCCCCCTTACCTTCTCTTTCCTGGCTTGGTACGGGGGGCTCTCACAGACCAACAAGGCTAAGCTGCGGAGGGTCTAAGCTTTGTGGGGTGCAGTGATCTGCCCGTCAGCATCTCTGTGACCAGAGGACAGTGACGAAAGCAGGGAAGATCGCGAGACCCAACTCATAACCTCAGCACCTCCTTTCAGGTCCAGGCCGCGAGTAGGAGATATTCCTATTCAGGAAGGCAAAGGGCAGTGCCAGTTTCATCCTCTCTGCCATTGGGCTCCTTAATAAACACAAACCCCCTAACACCTGATCCACCTCACCTGGTCGAACTGGACTTGCTTGCTAGAGCCCCCCCACGCACGCGCACACACACAGGCACCTGGATGGACTTCTGTGCTAATCATTCCATGGACTTGCATACATACACGTGAAGTCATACACAAACATCATACACAATTTTATCTTTTAAAGCAATGTTATATGCTTGTAGCACTATAATTACAATTACATTATAAATAAGTATAAGCACTCCTAATGTAATCAGAACACAGTAGTCATATGGTCAAGTATCATGATACTTTATAATTACTGGTCACTCACTGACTTTTTTTCTTTTGACCAGGATCATAGGCTTACTATAGTTCATTGTGTATTCTTAGATACAGATGCTGAGTGATGATACTACTAATACACTGACTTTTTTTCCTTTGACCAGGATCATAGGCTTACTATAGTTCATTGTGTATTCTTAGATACAGATGCTGAGTGATGATACTACTAATACACTGACTTTTTTTCCTTTGACCAGGATCATAGGCTTACTATAGTTCATTGTGTATTCTTAGATACAGATGCTGAGTGATGATACTACTAATACACTGACTTTTTTTCTTTTGACCAGGATCATAGGCTTACTATAGTTCATTGTGTATTCTTAGATACAGATGCTGAGTGATGATACTACTAATACACTGACTTTTTTTCCTTTGACCAGGATCATAGGCTTACTATAGTTCATTGTGTATTCTTAGATACAGATGCTGAGTGATAATACTATGGAGAATTCTTCTGCATGCACATCAGCTATTTTTGCAATGTTTTAGTTAAAAGAGAAATTAAAAAGAAAATCTATGTTCATCACAATATTTGGTCCAATGTGTTATGTATGCATGTATGTTTATCTATCTAAACTGTTTGTTCACAAATGACACGTATGTTATTTAGATTGCATCCGGTTTGGCATGTTTACCTGTATCTTGCACTAAATTGTTTTCTTTGAACGATTAACTTTGTCCTGCAATTTGGTGAAATAAAAATTCTGCTTTTTGAATTTGAATGGAGTGATTGAATAACAATGCAACATTACATTACAGTCATTTAGCAGACACTTTTATCCAAAGCGACTTACTGCATTTAAGTCTTAGACCTATATGTGAAGACAAACAATGATATAGCCTACAGTAATATGCTAAACATATCATATATACGAGTAGTAATAAGACAGAAAGATATGTACTGTAAACAGTTTGGAGTTCGTTTCCGGTGATGAGCTTAGACTTTTTACAGGGGCCAGTTACAATTTTCAGTCTTTTGGAAGAGGGTAAGTCCTCCACTTTGCTAATCCCATCGGTAGGTAGGTACATAAAGGGCATGACCTTTACACCATATAATATAATCTTCATATAATTTGAGTAACCTCTGTCTGTCCGTCTTGGGTCGTGGTCTGTGTCGTGCCTGTGTTGCGCATGCGTCGCATCCACAGAGGGTGGAACTGCGCATGCACAGTACAGTACAGTACGTACAGTACAGTACAGTACAGACCGTACAGTACAGTACAGTACAGACCGTACGGTACAGTACAGTACAGTACCGTACAGTACAGTACAGTACAGTACAGAACGTACAGTAGAGTACCGTACAGTACCGTACAGTACAGTACAGGTACAGTACAGGTACAGTACAGTACAGTACCGTACAGTACAGTACAGTACAGTACAGTACAGTACAGTACAGTACAGAACGTACAGTAGAGTACCGTACAGTACCGTACAGTACAGTACAGTACAGACCGTACAGTACCGTACAGTACAGTACAGTACAGTACAGTACCGTACAGTACCGTACAGTACAGTACAGTACAGTACAGTACAGACCGTACAGTACCGTACAGTACAGTACGTACAGTACAGTACAGTACAAAACTGTTCAAAAAGAGTAAAAACTAAATCGGACACCAGATTACGCATCAGCGTGCCGCCCCGAACGCGCTCGTATAACTCTCCTTGCACACGGCCTTACCGTTCTCCTTAATTGGCTGGGGTCTAATCTCATTTTATTTCGCGCAATAACACAATATATCTCCATAACGATACGTTTTTTGAATCTGCCGTTCGGATATGTTGTACAGCTCGCCAAGACGCACGCGTGGATGTCTTGTTTGTCCCGCTACGACACTTCTAACGTTTGCTTCTGACACTGTCGCAAGGTACATAGAGGCGTAAAACCTTGACCCATACTGAGAGACAAAGTCAGAAAAAAAAATTTGTCGTAGAGGGACAAACAAGATATCCACACGTGCGTCTTGGTGAGCTGAACAACATATCCGAACATTGGACTCTAAGTCCTTATTGTATTCGAGATATTAAGCGAGATAGGCTAACCAATTAGCTATCAATTAAGAGAACCGTATGTCCGTGTGTGAGGAGAGTTATACGAGCACGTTCGGGGCGGCGCGCTGATGCGTAATCTGGTGTCCGATTTAGTTTTTACTCTTTTTGAACAGTTTTGTACTGTACTGTACCTGTACTGTACTGTACTGTACGGTACTGTACGGTCTGTACTGTACTGTACTGTACGGTACTGTACGGTACTTTACTGTACGTTCTGTACTGTACTGTACTGTACTGTACTGTACTGTACGGTACGGTACTGTACCTGTACTGTACTGTACTGTACTGTACTGTACTGTACTGTACTGTACTGTACTGTACTGTACTGTACTGTACGGTACTGTACGGTACTCTACTGTACGGTACTGTACTGTACTGTACTGTACTGTACTGTACTGTACTGTACTGTACTGTACTGTACTGTACGGTACTGTACGGTACTCTACTGTACGTTCTGTACTGTACTGTACTGTACTGTACTGTACGGTACTGTACCTGTACTGTACTGTACTGTACTGTACCGTACGGTCTGTACTGTACTGTACGGTCTGTACTGTACTGTACTGTACGTACTGTACTGTACTGTGCATGCGCAGTTCCACCCTCTGTGGATGCGACGCATGCGCAACACAGGCACGACACAGACCACGACCCAAGACGGACAGACAGAGGTTACTCAAATTATATGAAGATTATATTATATGGTGTAAAGGTCATGCCCTTTATGTACCTACCTACCGATGGGATTAGCAAAGTGGAGGACTTACCCTCTTCCAAAAGACTGAAAATTGTAACTGGCCCCTGTAAAAAGTCTAAGCTCATCACCGGAAACGAACTCCAAACTGTTTACAGTACATATCTTTCTGTCTTATTACTACTCGTATATATGATATGTTTAGCATATTACTGTAGGCTATATCATTGTTTGTCTTCACATATAGGTCTAAGACTTAAATGCAGTAAGTCGCTTTGGATAAAAGTGTCTGCTAAATGACTGTAATGTAATGTTGCATTGTTATTCAATCACTCCATTCAAATTCAAAAAGCAGAATTTTTATTTCACCAAATTGCAGGACAAAGTTAATCGTTCAAAGAAAACAATTTAGTGCAAGATACAGGTAAACATGCCAAACCGGATGCAATCTAAATAACATACGTGTCATTTGTGAACAAACAGTTTAGATAGATAAACATACATGCATACATAACACATTGGACCAAATATTGTGATGAACATAGATTTTCTTTTTAATTTCTCTTTTAACTAAAACATTGCAAAAATAGCTGATGTGCATGCAGAAGAATTCTCCATAGTATTATCACTCAGCATCTGTATCTAAGAATACACAATGAACTATAGTAAGCCTATGATCCTGGTCAAAGGAAAAAAAAGTCAGTGTATTAGTAGTATCATCACTCAGCATCTGTATCTAAGAATACACAATGAACTATAGTAAGCCTATGATCCTGGTCAAAAGAAAAAAAGTCAGTGTATTAGTAGTATCATCACTCAGCATCTGTATCTAAGAATACACAATGAACTATAGTAAGCCTATGATCCTGGTCAAAGGAAAAAAAGTCAGTGTATTAGTAGTATCATCACTCAGCATCTGTATCTAAGAATACACAATGAACTATAGTAAGCCTATGATCCTGGTCAAAGGAAAAAAAGTCAGTGTATTAGTAGTATCATCACTCAGCATCTGTATCTAAGAATACACAATGAACTATAGTAAGCCTATGATCCTGGTCAAAAGAAAAAAAGTCAGTGAGTGACCAGTAATTATAAAGTATCATGATACTTGACCATATGACTACTGTGTTCTGATTACATTAGGAGTGCTTATACTTATTTATAATGTAATTGTAATTATAGTGCTACAAGCATATAACATTGCTTTAAAAGATAAAATTGTGTATGATGTTTGTGTATGACTTCACGTGTATGTATGCAAGTCCATGGAATGATTAGCACAGAAGTCCATCCAGGTGCCTGTGTGTGTGCACGTGCGTGGGGGGGCTCTAGCAAGCAAGTCCAGTTCGACCAGGTGAGGTGGATCAGGTGTTAGGGGGTTTGTGTTTATTAAGGAGCCCAATGGCAGAGAGGATGAAACTGGCACTGCCCTTTGCCTTCCTGAATAGGAATATCTCCTACTCGCGGCCTGGACCTGAAAGGAGGTGCTGAGGTTATGAGTTGGGTCTCGCGATCTTCCCTGCTTTCGTCACTGTCCTCTGGTCACAGAGATGCTGACGGGCAGATCACTGCACCCCACAAAGCTTAGACCCTCCGCAGCTTAGCCTTGTTGGTCTGTGAGAGCCCCCCGTACCAAGCCAGGAAAGAGAAGGTAAGGGGGCTTTCTATATGGCAGATGTAAAAGGATGGGAGGGGCAATATCCATGCGTCTCAGCCTCCGTAGGAGGTAGGTCCGCTGCTGGCACTTTGCGAAGATTGCCTGTGTGTTGGCGTTGCACCAGACTCCCCCACTCCAAACATTTCATTCTGGTGTGATGGTTTCTTGGCCCGTGGTGGTACTGCAGCTTGCTTGAATGGCCCTCCTTAACGGCCTCACCGTGGATTTGTTGGGCTCCTTCCTCACGGAAGTCACAGGCTGGGGCGCCAACCCATACTGCTCCCGGATGCCGTCTACGTTCCGGCTGTCACCCGTCTCTCCGTCTATTCCTATGAGCCACTATAAATAGAATAACAAACAAACAGTACTTAAGGTTAAGGAAGATTAATGGGACACACATAACATATTTATCAGTGAGAACTTACAGACCTTAAATACATTTTGACTCGGTTCCACAGATTAATATTATGAAAATAGCAGATCTACAAGCTCACAACGCCCCGCGTTACGATGCGTTGTGAACTGGTAGATCGACTATTTTCATAATTGTTGGCTTTTTCTTACAGTATTTGCCAATTTGGCCAATGTTTTACCTGTTTTAATAGAATAGTCTGTTGATTACTTTTGACGCAGTAATGGTCTTTTTTCTTTGTCATTTTCTTTGGTATTAAAAAAGGTCTTAAAAGTCCTTAATTGTCACTTCACTGTCATCTGGGGACTCCCCCAAATAATGTGGGGAGCCCCCTGGGGTCACAACCCACAGGTTGAGAACCACTGCCATAGAAGGTCCTCAAACCTTAAAAATCTGGAGTAAACATTTATCAGCCCCCCCCCCCCCCCCAATGGCCAAGTGTAAACATATGTTAGTTTTTACCCTCTTCAACCTGAATTATAAGAGAAATTGGCATGTTATTCCAGTTCACTTTAGCTAATGGTTAATGTGCCAAAAAGTGTTGCATTTGGTTCAATGTAATGGGACCCAGGCAGGATCAATGAGTGGTCTTTATGAGCCCCCTACAACAGGGGTCTTCAACAGGGGGTCCGGGACCCCTAGGGGGTCCTCAGAGTTGCTACAGGGGGTCCGCCAAATCTCTGTGTGATAGGATCATTGTTTTTTACATTAACCACTTGAACCCTAGCATCCCTATTCTAAGGACAACTTTAGCCAAAAATAGCAGATCTACAAGCTCACAACGCCTCACGCTGCGAGGAGTTGTGAGCTTGTAGATCTGCTATTTTTGGCAAAGAGGGGGAAAAAGAGCAGACCAAGTACAGAGTGAAAGTATTGGCGGTTTAAGTGGTTAAATGTCTGAAAATACACATTAACATGAATCCAACATCTATGAAAAACTTTAATCTGCAACACAACTGTATGTAGTGGGGGTCCCTGCTTCATAGCTCTCTCAGTTAGGGGGTCCCTGCTTCATCTCTCTCTCAGTTAAGGGGGTCCTTGGCATGAAAAGGTTGAAGACCCCTGCCCTACATACAATATTGTATTCCGTTTTAATTCATGTTGAAAATAGCTGACTTTCAATGCTGGACATTCACCAGTAAAGCCCGTACATCTATGTACAAAACACACACATGTATATATGGTGCTTACCCGGTCGCCCTAAATGTTAATAAGCGGTCCGGAGTCTCTGTGCAATGTATTAGACCGTAAGTATCAATAAAGAAGTGTTTTAATCCCGTCTGTGGACGATTCTGTTGGAAGTTCCCAATGGCGGTAGTGACGGAGCGCATCAGGTCAAAGTCGGAATTACACTCAATGTAAACGGGAATAAACGAGGGGGAAAATGGCGTTCGGCCACAGACGGGATTAAAACACTTTTTTATTGAAAAATATGGACTAATACATTGCACTAAGACTCCGGACTGCTAGTTAACATTTGGGGCAACCGGGTAAGCACCGTATATGTTGCATTTGTACAGGAGAAGTACGGGATTTACTGGTGCATCGTAGTGCGGCGCGTTGTTTTGGTTTAGCTTAGCTGGTTAGCTTAGCAATGTCCGACCGTCATCAAACCAAGCAGTCTTTACTTATAGTCTTTTACTTGTCCAGATCAAACAACTTGCTACATACTAACATGTGAACAATGACGCCATGGCCTATCATTTTGTGGTGTATATTTAACAATTTATATCTTATAAATGCATACATAACGGACTTACCCTGAGAACAGCAAACAGCTGTGCAAAAGTGGTATCCGGTCTCGGATACGGAAACTCACAATCCGGATGTAGTAGGCGTGTTCTAGTGTGCACCAGGGGAATTAGCGGTTAAGAGTTAGATAATATATTTTTTAATTAAAAATACGTTTAATATGTATGGCAAATAGGCTATTTCAAGAAGGTGCTGGCCTGGCCATCAACAGAAAACCCCTGCATTTATAAACATTTTAAATTACCTAAGCACAATTATTTATTGATCATTATTATTATTATTAGATTCGGGATATATTAACAGCATCAACAACATTCAAAAAGGTGCTTGCCTGGCCGTGAACAGAATACCCCTGTGTTAAACATTTGAAATGTAAAGAACAATTAATTATTGCCAACGAAACGTTCGATCCTAACGTAATTCAGACGCAAAATATAATGATCCTCAGACAGCAGACCAACGAGACGTTCCATTCTAACGAAATTTAACAAAAAAACGTTCACATTTAACGAATTGATACATTGCGAAATCGTCTAATGCAGTTAAAATATGCTTTTTGACCAGTGGTTGATTTGCATACTGCCGGGAGCGGTCGTGCAGACACACACTCCACACACACACACCATCTATTTGTCGTATTTGCCGTCGGCGGCGGCCCGCGGCGGCAAGATGTGCAGTCTTGGGGGATGGCTAAATAGACTAGGGCCCTATTCTGGGCACCGCCTTACCCATTATCCCTAAACTTCTTTGCCATTTTTTACTATTTTGAAAAACATTTTCAAATAGTTCAACTAGCAGATCTATATCGACACGTTGTGAGCTTGTAGATTGGCTTTTTGAACTATTTGAAAATGTTTTTCAAAATAGTAAAACATGGCAAAGAAGTTTAGGGATAATGGGTAAGGCGGCGCCCAGAATAGGGAAGTATATCTGCCACACACACACACACACACACACACACACACACACACACACACACACACACACACGCACGGAAGGACAGACAGGGTCTAAAGCATACTCTCTCGCCATGCCTTTTGGCCTGGCGGAGACAATAAATGCCCCAGTCACCTCTCAAGGACAGGATTATTACACAATTACTCTGAAAAGACCTTTAGAGCTGTGTTTGTGTCTTAAGTGAACACGACCAGCAGAGGGTTACTTTGGAGGAGGTGGGCTATTGGCTGCCCACCCAATCAGAAGTTAGAAACTCTATAGTGGCATTTTCTTTTTCAATGCCTGAACAATTCATGTTTTTTTTAACTTGTGATTATGTGGGCTATAGATGCACATCTGGGTGGGCTGAGCCCACCCCTACAGCCGGCATGGGGAGGGAGCGCTCGTTTTGGCTCACCTATCAACCTTCCATCTACCTTCCAACCAGTGGTGGAAAAAGTGCTCAAATGTTGTACTTCAGTAAAAGTATCAATACTGCAATGTAGAAGTAGCCTACTCTGTTGCAAGTAAAAGTCAGGAATTCAAAATTGACTTCAGTATATACAAAAGTATTGGTATCAAAAATGTACTTAAAGTACCAAAAGTAAAAGTACTAAAATGTTTGAAAATAGCAGATCTACAAGCTCACAACGCGTCGCGATGCGACGCGATGTGAGCTTGTAGATCGGCTATTTTCAAATGGCCTATGTATAAAATAGGGCTAATGTGTTTAATGTGTGTTTTGTAATTATAATAAAAAATGTATATCTGCAAAGTAATAGTAACTAAAGTTTTCAAATCGTGCGTGCGTGCGTGCGTGCGTGCGTGCGTGCGTGCGTGCGTGTGTGTGTGTATGGTCATTCTGGTCATAATAAAACACAAAAGCTTTAATTACAAAATGGTCTCATCAGTTTCAGCAAGAAGCCACAGTATCACTCAGTGTGCTACAGTGACATAATGACCAATCGGTGGACGGGGACATTTCTACATGTATGTGGTCATTCTCATGCATTGTTCTCCTTAGTGGGTCATTGATCTGACATTGCACATGGGTTGATCAGTGGCATTATGCTGATGTTGACAAAAGGCAGACTGTTTACTGTTGCCACATGTTAAGCTGTGTATTAGCACAGCTGGTATGGGCTAGTGTTATATCATGTTTATTTATTGTACCCTGTTCCTCATGAATAAATATTGAGTTTGCCTTGTTATAGTTTTCTTTTTTATTAATTAAAAGACTTGTTAACACAGCAACATTCCATTAAAACGTGTCTTCACAACAGCATTAATAAAGCCAAAGATTGGTTGAGATGAGATTCAGAACTTGGTGAGCTGAAAGGACCACTATGTTGTCATTCCGTGGTCTTTGTCGCCCTCAAGTGGATGAACGTGAACATTGCAACAGCACAACAGTAACTGCCCACTAACCCCAACAGCTCAGTTTTCAGAAGTGAATTTTCCATTCATTTTCTCCATCTATGATGTTTCAGAAAATAATTAGATAAAGAGTTCACATTCCATGACTTTGTTGTTTGCATTGCTTTTTTAATGTAACCTTTGTGAATAACATAGTATAATTTATATTGGTAATACTAGTGTTTTACACCCCTTTGAAAACTCTAGTTCTTATATCAAAATAAAGATAAAAAATAAATGCTGTGCGAGCATCCCTCCAGGGTATGGGATCTGGTCACGGCTGGATCCTGATTCGATGCCCCCTGAGCCTGAGTGGTTAATTCATAATGTAAATTATGTTTGGGTCCAGATTAATCTTTTGGGTCTTGAGCTAAAAGGTCTGGGAACCCCTGCCATGTCCTGGGCTTGTTTTTATGTATTTTATGAACCCCTGGTGTAGACTATCATGCCTTGGGCTTGTTTGTATGTATTTGATAGACTGACCGATGAGCTGGTTTTATATATAATAACAATATTAACAAATATAATGATGATTTAAATTATTTATTAGGAATAACCCCTTGAGATCTGAGATGTAGCATCTCGTTTTCAAGGGGGTCCTAGACACATGATACAATGTATGCACATTTTCAATAAAATAGCAACCAAATCAATCAAATGTGAGAGTGGCTGTAATTTAATTTCCCAGGCTGATTCCTTTGTCCCCTGCACTCCTTTCACTAAATAACCATTTTCTGCAAATTTGTAATCCATAGTTTTAACTTTTCTCAGTTAGTGCAAATCCCACCGGCTATGTCAAAATAAATTATTAACCTATTAATGCAATAACATAACATAATGAGTTGAGGTAACATCAGACCATGCATCACCCATTTGATGCGATGGGATCCCATGTTTTTCAATGCTTCCCGGTATGTTCCCCAAATTGTCAAACATTACATAAGACAGAAAGGCAAACATTGTGAAAACAGCCGATCTTCAAGGCCGATTTACAATTATAGCCGATCCACAACGCAAGGCGTTGCAAGCTTGTAGTTCGGATATTTTCACAATATTTATCTGTGGAACCGAGTCAACTAAAATGACTACAATTCCTAGTGCATGTCAGGGTGGGGGGTCCCCAGTTCAGATATGATTATTATGTGGGGTCCCCATTTCAAATATGATTATTTTGGGGGGTCCCCAGTTCAAATTTGATTATTTTGGGGGGTCCCCAGTTCAATAGTGATTATTTTGGGGTGTCCCCAGTTCAACAGTGATTATTTTTGGGGGTCCCCAGTTCAAAAGTGATTGTTTTGGGGGTCTCAGCTGAAAAGTTTGGGAACCCTCGATCTAGTGGTCAAGTGCAGGTGCTGTAAATATTGCCATGGTAACAGTGAGCTCCACAAGGTAACCGGTTACATTTATTCATTATTAATGTTACTGTCCTTATACTTATACTATACTACGAATAATGGGGGTATTTACTCTTGTAGTCCTGATATAATCATATGCATGGAATGTGGGGAGGGGGGGGGGGGGGTATAATTTGTTGAATTTTGTTTTTAAAAAATGTTTAGTTTTTTAGATTTTCATAAATGATTTACTCCACTGTCTATATCAAGTTTACGCTGTATGGTGACTTGACTTGGTATCTCCCACTTCTGTTTACTTCCCATCAAACTCATTTATTGGACACAGTAGGTACTTAACACTTACGCAACAAGTGGGCGGAATAAGAGTAAAATTAATAATTAAAAAAAACTCTATAAAAGGCAGTGGCAGGCAGAACAGTTTTTGGGCTGTGATTGAATATAACCCACAGTTGCAGCAGACTTGCAGTTTTTCTGGGAGTTTGTTCCAGATATGTGGTTTACAAAAAGTGAAAGCTACTTCTCCATATTGACTAGATTCTAGATTGTTACAACATTAAAGCTGAAAATGAAATCCTCAGGGGTGGGATTTTTACATCCTGTTAAACTAAACTAAACTCGATGTGAAGCTCTCAACAGCAACAGGTAAATATAAGCATACAAAAATAAAACTATTATATGTTGCACTTAATTCATATGTATATTGCACTCAAACATTATTACGGGGCCAGAGCTCAGCTCTGGACCTGTTTTAAGATTGGCAGTATTCTTCTGTTTCTGCCACTTTTCGCAGTTCTGGCTGAACCGTGCTGTCGCTTTTTACGAAACTCGGCCATATGGTAGATGGTCATGAAAAACGATCAAGAAATAATTCTCACAATCTTTCGTCAAAAGGTGGCGCTATAGCACTCAATTGAAAATGCCAACTTTGAACAGGTACAACTCAGGCCCTGTTTGACCTACATCCATAAAACTTCAATACACACATGCGTCTTCTCATGATGAACAACTTTTACCCTTTGACTTTTGACCTCTGACCTTTAGATCTCCCACCATTTTGAATTAAATGAAAAGCAGCTAAAACCTATCTCCTCCTGGGATTTTTGAGTAATCTGCACGAAACGTTTTACACATGAACTTTGGACCTATGCCGACAAACATGTGCAAAAGATTTTCCATAAGTGAAAAAATGAAGCTTTAATGAGCCAATGAATATTGCAGTTTTATGACAATTATTCATCTGCCCCTAACACATACATGCAGATTCACATTTCTTTGAAACTTTGCGGTAATGTTGAGGGTCATTCCAAATATCACTGAAACCAATCTTACTCCAATTGGTCAAAGGGGGGCGCTATAGCGATTTTTTGAAAATGCAAACTTTAAACAGGCAAAAGTCATGCCTCGTTTGGCCGACAGCCATTAAACCTGCTTACACATGTGCCTTGACTCATGAGGAACACATGTATCACGTTGACCAGTAAGCTCCGCCCTTAGATTGTCCGCAATTTTGAGCAGTTTGAAAAACACTTAAACCCAGGATTTTTCAGCTATTTGCGTGAAACTGTATCATCCGTGTGATCTCCTTTTTCACAGGTTCTTGTCTGTTGGTCCAATGGCTTCTCCCTTAAACGTGTGCCTCACAACCTGAAGGTTGCCGGTTCAAGCCTCCCTTGATGTGGACTTCATTAAAGTTGCATTGCACACAACATGATTGTGTCAATTAATATATGTGCAATTGTTAAACATAACCTGAAATACTTATTTGAGAGGGTATGTTTTTGCAATGTATGACATACTTCATTCTGAAAATAGCCGATCTACAATCTCAAAACTTTTCAGATAGCAACGTGTTTCTGAGCTTGTAGAGCGGCTGCTTTCACTGGTTCACTTTTATCTTCAACAGACAACCTCAGCCTGGACAAAGCTATAGCACTATAGGTAATGTTGCAACCCGTCAATCCAAAGGTTGAGGGTTCGATTCCTGTTAATGGCAATAGGTTGACACGTCCAATCAATCCATTCTGCTTCCATCCCTCTCTCTCTTCAATCTATTCCGTTTCCATGTCTCTCTTTCCGCCCTTAGATTGTCTGCAATTTTGAGCAGTTTGAAAAACACTTAAACCCAGGATTTTTCAGTTATTTGCGTGAAATGGTATCATCTGTCTCCGTTTTCACTGGAACAGGTCTGTTGGTCCAATGGCTTCCCGCTTAAGTGAATGTTTCACAACACCAAGGATGCCGGTTCAAGCCTCACTTGGTGGAGACTTCATTTAAAGTGCATTGCAAACAACAATACTGTATTAATGAATACATATGCAATTGATAAAGATAACATGAAATGCTTATCTGAGAAGGTCTGTTTTTGCAATGTATGACATACTTCATTCTGAAAATAGCCGATCTACAATCTCAAAACTTTTCAGATAGCAACGTGTTTCTGAGCTTGTAGATCGGCTGCTTTCACTGGTTCAGTTTTATCTTCAACAGACAACCTCAGCCTGGACAAAGCTATAGCACTATAGGTAATGTTGCAGCCCGTCAATCCAAAGGTTGAGGGTTCGATTCCTGTTAATGGCAATAGGTTGACACGTCCAATCAATCCATTCTGCTTCCATCCCTCTCTCTCTTCAATCTATTCCGTTTCCATGTCTCTCTTTCCGCCCTTAGATTGTCTGCAATTTTGAGCAGTTTGAAAAACACTTAAACCCAGGATTTTTCAGTTATTTGCGTGAAATGGTATCATCTGTCTCCGTTTTCACTGGAACAGGTCTGTTGGTCCAATGGCTTCCCGCTTAAGTGAATGTTTCACAACACCAAGGATGCCGGTTCAAGCCTCACTTGGTGGAGACTTCATTTAAAGTGCATTGCAAACAACAAGACTGTATTAATGAATACATATGCAATTGATAAAGATAACATGAAATGCTTATCTGAGAAGGTCTGTTTTTGCAATGTATGACATACTTCATTCTGAAAATAGCCGATCTACAATCTCAAAACTTTTCAGATAGCAACGTGTTTCTGAGTTTGTAGATCGGCTGCTTTCACTGGTTCAGTTTTATCTTCAACAGACAACCTCAGCCTGGCCAAAGCTATAGCACTATAGGTAGTGTTGCAGCCTGTCAATCCAAAGGTTGAGGGTTCGATTCCTGTTAATGGCAATAGGTTGACACGTCCAATCAATCCATTCTGCTTCCATCTTTCTCTCTCTTCAATCTATTGTTTCCATGTCTCTCTCTCTTCAATCTATTCCGTTTCCATGTCTCTCTCCGCCCTTAGATTGTCCGCAATTTTGAGCAGTTTGAAAAACACTTAAACCCAGGATTTTTCAGTTATTTGCGTGAAATGGTATCATCTGTCTGACCTCCGTTTTCACTGGATTAGGTCTGTTGGTCCAATGTCTTCCCGCTTAAGTGAATGTTTCATAACATCAAGGTTGCCGGTTCAAGCCTCACTTGGTGGAGACTTCATTTAAAGTGCATTGCAAACAACAAGACTGTATTAATGAATACATATGCAATTGATAAAGATAACATGAAATGCTTATCTGAGAAGGTATGTTTTTGCAATGTATGACATACTTCATTCTGAAAATAGCCGATCTACAATCTCAAAACTTTTCAGATAGCAGCGTGTTTCTGAGCTTGTAGATCGGCTGCTTTCACTGGTTCAGTTTTATCTTCAACAGACAACCTCAGCCTGGTCAAAGCTATAGCACTATAGGTAGTGTTGCAGCCTGTCAATCCGAAGGTTGAGAATTCGAGTCCTGTTAATGGCAATAGGTTGAGATGTCCAATCAATCCATTCTGCTACCATCTCTCTCTCTCTTCAATCTATTATGTTTCCATGTCTCTCTCTCTCAATTAATGCATGTGCAACTGTTAAAGGTAACATGAAATGCTTCTTGGAGAGAGTATGTTTTTGCAATGTATGACAAACTTAATTGTGAAAATAGCCGATCTACAATCTCACAACTTTTCAGATAGCAACGTTTTGTGAGCTTGTAGATCGGCTACTTTCACTAGTTTTCGTTCCGAGGAGACACAAAAATGCCTTTATTGGTAAATGGTTTGTGAACCAGTGATCTAGAGTAGTTCGGGACACAGAGGCTTGGTTCATAATGGACGGAAATACTTATAAATATCAACAGACACTACCAGTAATTGTGTCAATTAATACATATGCAATTGATAAAGATAACCTGAAATGCTTATTTGAGAGGGTATGAAGTATGTATGACATACTTCATTCTGAAAATAGCCGATCTACAATCTCAAAACCTTTCAGATAGCAACGTTCTTTCTGAGCTTGTAGAT
>NC_137607.1:35775011-35892511 GCF_963280865.1 Gymnoscopelus braueri
TCTTTATATTCTGAAGAATTCTCTGAAGAAACTAATTTATTTGAACGTCATATTTCTCTCCTCGCTTTTTTCCTCTTTTTCCTTTTTCCAAAATAACTGACTCCAATCTTTTAATCTAAGGGCTGCATTCCCTAGTTATCAGTGTCCTTAATTTCTGGGATTACGAATCATAGTTATAGCGTATTTCAGACTGTTCATAACTCTAACAACAATAGCAGATTCTACTAGCACAATGAGTCACTATTGAGCTAGCCTAAATAGCCACGGTTTCCAGTAATCATACTGGAGTAAATGTACAATGTCGGCTTCTGAAATGTACACTTAAGTAGAAGTAAAAGTATTGAAAACTGGAACCACTCTAGTGAGATACAAAATGGGACCCTCAAAATGAACTCAAGTAGAACACTTGAGTAAATGTACTTCGTGACCTTGGCTTCCACCACCGAACCCCGTGCAGGCGGTTATCTTCCTTGTTTAAATTCCTAAGCAGGACAAAATCTCTAAACAAAATGCTTACGGAGCAGACTACACTATCCACTGACATGTACTTGGGTCAAAGTACCAAAAACAAAAATGGTATCGGAGTGGAGTGAGACACCAACGTGAGAAGTGTTTAACATGCAGCCTGTCCCCATTCACAATTTCTCAGATTTAACATGCACAAGTTTCCTTTTGAAAATAGCAGATCCACAAGCGCGAAGTGCTTGAGATGAAATATCTTGTGAGCTTGTAGATCGGCAATTTCCAAATGGCTGAGCTGTGTGCAGGGCTGAAGTGGTACTGCAGCAATTATCAACATCTGCAAAGTAAACAGTAACCAATGTTCTCAAGGTGTTTTGCAGGGGCAGAAGCACACTGTCTGCCTCTGAGATGTATGCAGTGGAAGTAAAAATACAGGTAGCTGTAAGGGCTATTTAAAGTAACAATACCTCAAGACTGTACTTAAGCACAATACTGGACCTCAGGAAGAATACTCTCCACTAAGGTGTAGACTAGTGGATGCTCCTTAAAAAACAAAACAAAAAAACAAACAGGACTTTCATTCATTCGGATGACGTACATATAACATACATAAAGACAACATATATGACACACTGTAGTACTATTTAGGGGTCATTCCTGGGCTGCAGAGCCAGCCTTTCAACGTCTAAACATACAAGACATAGTGTATAATTCATACACTATGACCCCTGAAAGGGTGTACCCTTTCAGGTCGCAGTGAATAGTTTTTGTCAAGACTGCACTGACAGTCTAAACCTTCTCGGTCGGACGTTGAAGCACAGTGTATAGTTTTTGTCAAGACTGCACTGTCAGTCTAGACCTTTCGGTCACAGTGTTAGTTTTTTTCAAGACTGCACTGACAGTCTAAACCGGTCGCAGTGTTAGTTTTTGTCAAGACTGCACTGTCAGTCTAAACCTTCTCGGTCGGACGTCGCTACATACAAGACACAGTGTAGTTTTTGTCAAGACTGCACTGTCAGTCTAAGTGTATAGTTTTTGTCAAGACCGCACTACCAGTCTAAACCTTCTCGGTCGGACGTCGGAACATACAAGACGAAACATACAAGACACATTTAGGCTAGGTGCTATCTTTTCCTATGAACCCGGCGTAGTTTGCGGATTAGAGAGCCGTGTACACACAGCTAACGTAGTGTCTCAGTAAACTATAGGATCATGAATATAGAGAGACAGTGTAGTGTCTCAATAAACTATAGGATCAAGGAATACAGAGAGACAGTGTAGTGTCTCAGTAGACTATAGGATCATGGAATACAGAGAGACAGTGTATTGTCTCAGTAAACTATAAGATCATAGAACACAGAGAGACAGTGTAGTGTCTCAGTAAACTATAGGATCATAGAATACAGAGAGACAGTTTAGTGTCTCAGTAGGCTATAGGATCATAGAATACAGAGAGACAGTGTAGTGTCTCAGTAGACTATAGGATCATAGAATACAGAGAGACAGTGTAGTGTCTCAGTAGACTATAGGATCATAGAATACAGAGAGACAGTGTAGTGTCTCAGTAGACTATAGGATCACAGAATACAGAGAGACAGTTGCTGGGAGGATCGACTCGGTCCACCCAGCCACGCTAACGGGACATCATGGGGTATAGGAAGTACAGAGCCTAAGTATTAATACACAAAGGTCATTCAATCTGCTGTTCAGGGGTGACTTCACATGCAAAAATACATTACACATTATTTTTAACAATTGACCTTAATTTGATATAATACAATTCACATATAGCACCGCGTGTACCCTTCCTGGGGCCTCAAGGAATTGTAGCACATAGTGTATGGGCGAATTGTTATTTGGATCTTATGGATCCAGCGGTCGTCTGGACTGGACAGGGTCACGGTCGGGGTCACCAGCTGATGTGCCGTGGCAGACCTGTCACTCTTGGTTCAATAAAACCCTAAAGTCCAGTTTATAGACGACATACACAGAAATTACCGTTCACATGCGCAAGGCATCTTTATTGACAAACAAGGGAGATTCCCTCTATACTATGTGAATAAAAGAACAGCAAATTAATGATATTAAAACAATACGACCTGATATATTACGAAGGCAATTCGCTCCACATCAAAGTCTGCATGCAAACAAGCGCTCGGTTGAGCGCCTGGAGAATTCTGAAGTTCTTATCTATTACATTCAGTATATCAACGCTGTGGCTATCAAGGCCTGTCTTCTGACTGCACTCTATAAAGTAAAGGTTGACGGCCCAAGGCCCCCTTATCATTCCCATTCAGGACAGGTAATAGACACATGGCTGCTACTGCTGATTAACAGCTCATTTAAAAGGGAAGCAAGCTGGTAGTAGCTTGCTTTGCCCCTTTTCCCCCTACTGTGGTTTAGGTGTGGGGGATGTAGTTGTAGGCTGGCACATATTCTGACTGCTTTTCTGATTTTGCAGGTGTTTGGCAGTGGAATTGCGCCCCCCCACCCACCTGTTGAACAGCATTTCATGCAGAGGTGTGGTGCTGTGTTCGGACGGCTCCCATTCGTTCCATAGTAGGCCGCTGGCGACATATCAAAGCCTATACCGCTTGCGCTAAAATCACGCCCTACCTCTGTGACGAACGGGGAACTGCCTCTCGTCTACCAAAAACCACGCCCGCTTCTATGACGCACACAGAACTGTCTCTCGCCTACAACAAGTTTTTGATCGCGACGGAGGGGCGCCGTCTCAAGCGAACTTGAGCCACGAGAGGCACCGCCAAGCGAGCCAAAGCGAGCGAGTCGCCGAACGTTACGAAGTTTGCTCGAGCTGACTCAGCGCCGTCCGAGTTACAGTATGTACCATAGGGACAGAATCGTAAATCATGTTTTGGGGTGAACATTTGCCTCAACTGTCACTCAAAGTGGCTACTGGCCAATCACAGCGTGTCTTTGCACAAGTGCTATAGGCTTTGGGATGAGGCAGCTCGCTGTGGTGCGGATCAGTCAATTAAAGAGCGTATGGTGGCTTCTCTTAATGCCTTCCTCCTGAGTGTGGACTCTACTGGCACACCCCGGCTGCACTGGTAAGGTAAGAGTGATCAATGCCATTTTAACCTTTTTAGCTATAGGCTACACAGATTTGAAACGTATTGTGATAATAAAGAACTACTTTTTAACTTGACTTTTACCTTGCACCTTTAAATCATTAAGTATTAGTATCTACCCTGAGCAAAAATAAAATAAAATCCTTTGAACTGGAAACACACGTCTCTGCTCCCCTTTTTACTGAACCTGATGTTGGGTCTTCTGAACTGTGACTTGATGTGGTATTCTCTGGGTGAAACTCCCAGGGTGGCATAGTCTGGTACAGTTCCGGGCTTTAGAGCCCTGGTTACAAAATTAAACTCAAATTCACTTTATAAGATTAACTATCCAGGCATTTTGGGCATTTCAGTAAAGAAAAGGTTTTCTTCAAAATGAGCAAAAAGGAAACTGACATGATAGCCTACTCAGTACCGACTAGGTCTACAAGCTAGGTATTGGACTAGGCATGTAACGATTCACTCAACTCACGATACGATTCGAATCACGATTCGAGGTTCACGATACGATTTTTCACGATTTTTAAGCACATTTATTTTCGAGACAAATTACTGGAAAACCTTGATTATTTCTCTTACAAAAATCATGTATTTTTTAACAACTGTATTTTCTCTTATCCTCTTTTCAATATATGAAATTAAGCCTTTTTTTATTATTCATGAGGTACATGCATTAACTGTAAGGTACACATTAAGACATATACTTTTTTATCTGTAAAATAATAACTTTAAATATATAAGTATTATGAAATAAATGAATTTTAAAACATATATCCCAGATGAAATAAATTATAAAGAAAACCTTCAAATAAACAAATTAAGGCTTAGCCTTTGTTCCAAGCTTGGGATTTACAAGTAATTTTTTATCTATGATATATTCAAAGCATTCTGTACACATTTATGTAATAAGGGAAACTGTTTTAAACTGCTCCAAATGAGATTAGATAAAAAATGTATTGATTAATATCAATGTAATTCGCTATATATCTGACAGACAGTGTTGAAAGGAGTTTGACGTTGTCAGCAGTCTGATACAATTGTTAAATTATTATTATTCATATAGATTATTATTCATTGTACTCTGCAGCGGCAGCCGCACCGAGGCGCTCCAGAATTAGCCGTTTTCATTAGAAGTCTATCAGTTGTATGTTTCCTACAGAGTTTAAATCAGACAGGCTAACAACAGCTAACAACATTGTCAGATGGGGGAGGGGGTAAACGGTATAGTTTGGGCTATTCATCAATCAAATAAACATGTTTACATGCGACGCACATTTCCCTCTTTATGCAGTGCGATCGCCTAGTTGTTTAGATTTCATAGCCTGAGAGGACGTGAACCCAACTCTGCCGTTCATAGCCTGCCGTTGAGTGAGTGAAGAAGAGACCGACAGGCAGCTATGGTGGCCCTGAGGGGACAAAATAGTAGGCGGATAACAAGGAATGGAGTCTGACTCCCTCTGCTGGTTGCATCGCGATGTCATATTTTATTGCATCGATTTAAATCGTCACCACTTTGAATCGATTTAAATCGATATACGATAAATCGTTACATGCCTATATTGGACACTTGGGCAGGTTATGAGACAATCGGCCCCTGCCTGTACTTCTACAGGATCAAGAGTGCACATACTGTACACACGTAAGCTTGCGGATTAGTTAATTTCGATGTGACGTGATACTGCCGTATGACGAAGTATAAATCAGGCTTAAGACACTTAAATGGTATCATGATGGTTTGTTTCTTGTGACAAATCTTCATCTTCAAAGTGAATGTTTATAGACTATTCCTTTCAGCAGGACTTTGGGGAATCTTTTAATGGCATGATTTTGTCTCAGCTCTTTGACAAGAAATGTAAATTTAATAACCACAAGCAAAGGCTTTGGCTTAGAGGCCCCCTGAGCTCTTGGGCCTGTGGGCCATGGCCCAGACCCTTCGCTAATCCAGCCCTGCCGGTAGCTAAATGCAAGAAATACATTAGCATTTTGAAGGCTAACATACAACACTTCAAAAGCAGCCAGGAATTGGCCTACTGTTCTGTGTGTTGGTGAAGTTGTCTAGTTTTGAGGCAAACACACTAAAGAACACTTCAAAACAACTAGGGGACATAACAGTATTAAAGTATGATCACAGATATTCCATGTTTGAATCCCAGACCTGCTTTTTGAGGCTAACATACAAACATCAAATAAAAAAATCACAAACACTGATGAAGGGTGACTACTGTAGCTAAAACGTGTCCGTTTGTTCTTGTCCCAGTGAGGCAAATACAATTAATAAAGGACATGGTTAAGTGCTGGCTTCTCTGTGATACTGTTTGGCCATGACCCCTAAGCCTCTTTAACCATGAGTGTTGCGTACACTGTGGTTTCTCTTATTTTGTAAGTTAGTCTCAACATTTAACAGCCAACCGGGACTTGACATGGAAACTCTGTACTGAGAAGCTGCACCCTAGACCACTGAACAGTACTAAACAGTTGTCTCCGAGTGCTTTTGAAGTGTTGTTTGCCTTCAAAATGTTGAAGTACTCCAGCATTTAGCGATAGGAGGCCTGGGACTAAAACAAGGAATCCCTGTGCTGAAAGACAGAGCACTGGACCTCTAGACCAAAGCACCGTAACACTACAAAATGTCACCTAACGTCACCTACTGTATTAGTTTTGAATTTACTTTTAAATTAAATTTAAAAATGAATTACATTTAAACAACTTTTATATGTTATAGTCTCAAAAGTCAACTGCATGAAAAGATGGACTCCTGCAATGCAAATAATGATGAGAATAAGGTGAAGATCTGTCAAATTTGTCTAAGGTTCGGGTAACTTTCTATTTACTATATATACTGACCATACAGACATACTGACATGATATTGACCACACATGCTCCACACACACGCATACAGTATACATACATACAAACAGACATGGACATAAAAACTGAACGCCCATAAATTGACTCTAAATGGCAGAATTATAGCTGTCCATCAGTATGATGTCAACTTTGAATGTCGTATAGCCAGACTCTGTCATTATGTTGTCACCCATCTCACACGCCACAACAAAACACATCACATCAGCAACACCATCTACGCACGCACACGCACACACACACACACACACACACACACACACACACACACACACACACACACACACACACACACGCACACACACACACACACACACACATGCTCGCACACACGCATGCATGCACACACACACACACACACACACACACACACACACACACACACACACACACACACACACACACACACACACACACACACACACACACACACACACACACGCACACACACACACGCACACACGCACGCAAACATGCATTGCTCGCACGCACGCACGCACGCACGCACGCACGCACGCACGCACACACACACACACACACACACACACACACACACACACACACACACACACACACACACACACACACACACACACACACACACACACACACACACACACAATACCAAGCTGATAGATAATATCCTTGTTTAACTGACTTGTAGCGGCTTTATCAGATATTCCTGTCATAATGCCCTGAGCTTTTACAGGATGGTAACACAAGCCTGTCACTCACTTCCTGATAGCCATGATTGACTGCTGAGATACACTATCAGTAGACAATTGACAGTCCCGAGACACAGCAACGCCGGACAGAGGCTCCCGGGAAACTGAGGGGGAGGAGGGTTGTCATGGCTGGGTTCATTTGAGAGAGTGCACAGGCTTCTGAATGTCCTCTGAAAAGGCACCCGTCTAAATGTGACATGTGTCGTACATTGAGCCGATCATGCAACACTGAACATAATTAGTCCTGTCAGTCAGTTGCAGAGATGCATGATCTAACAGTAGGCCTACAGGCTGCCCATTGCAGCTCTGCAAACTCTTCACGTTAAAGCCTCTGACTGCTGTTACAACGGCTCTAATTCCAGCTATAATGAAGTCCTGTCGCTTAGAGCTACAGCAATCCTAGGATCATTGTTTATGACGGCAAACCATGAATATTTCCAATCACTTTCAACATTCCTTGCATCAAATCCACAGGAAATGATCAGGAATATTATGAGGCGGGTGGACCGCCGCTCGGCTCGGCAATAATAACATAGGTGGAACACGAAGAATGATTGATGGCAGTTATGCGAGGCCCAAGGAGTGTGGGCGTTGGCTGTCTGGTTACATTAGTCTTGGTCTATGTGTGGGACAGCTAGTGCTGAGGAGAGTAGTGGAAGGTGATGGAGAGTTCTGTTGGAGCCCAGGGCCACAGACTTATAAGTTCCTTTCCCCGTCTATCTGCTCGTCAATCTGACCTGGCATGCACTCCCGGGCCAGAGATAGCCTACTTCTGCTCTAGAAAACAACGGTTCTCCTTTGTCCGTTGTGTATGTGTGTTTTTACTTCACTGTTGTTTACTTAAGCATAATGCTGGTTGGTAACAGAGAGATGTTGAAGGCAGCAGGCCACACAGTAAGGGTGCCTTCTGATTTAGGGCCTATATGTTGACAGACTAATGATGGGGAAATCACCAGCTCATGTTCACAGCTATGCCTTGTCTTGCACCTGCGACCAGGTGTGAAAACCCCACAGGCTGTGTGTGTTGTAGTCAATGATAGTATCCCCTCCAGATCAACAGTATGACAACACGCAGTGCAGTAACACTGGCAGAGCCCACAGGGGGCGACGTAGACCTCCAGTTAACCACTTTCAACCAGGGTCCCTATTTTGGGCATATCAATATGGCCTACATTTTTTGAATATTTGCCTATTAGGCAAACATTTAAATACACTTGATAATTATTACAATTTTTACCCAAATGTAATTATTTCAAAAAATGTAACCCAAAATGTTCAAAATGTTTCAATGTTTTTCCAATAATAATAATAAGCTTTAAATAGCAAATATAGGAGATCTACAAGCACAATGCAACACACTGTTTGCAGATTGGCTATTTTTTGCCACACAATAGCATGGCACGTCAAAGTATGAAATAGAGCTTAAAACTAGTCCTCCAGAAAACATGTGTGAGCATATTCTCCTCAGACTGATCTGCCCTGTGACAAAGAGAGACACGGTTCAAACTCCTTGACGTTAATGAAACAGTCAAATCCCCAAAACGTCCCTCAGATCCCCCGCAGGCATGAACTGGAGTTAAGACAACACATAATAACGACAAAAGTGATCCATCTCACTGTCTGTGGCAGGAAGGGTGAGGAGTGGAGCACCATCTATCCATCAGTACTGTGTGTGTGTGTGTGTGTGTGTGTGTGTGTGTGTGTGTGTGTGTGTGTGTGTGTGTGTGTGTGTGTGTGTGTGTGTGTGTGTGTGTGTGTGTGTGTGTGTGTGTGTGTGTGTGTGTGTGTGAAGGAAGTGACAGTTATTGCCTACATTCATCAATCTCAGTGTTGTGCCAAACTGTGACTTTCTGTTGGCTGATCCATATCGTGTCTCTGTCCATGGGTGTCCATGGGATCAGGGTGGTCTCTGGAGCATGTCATAAAGGTTAGTAGAAGAAGAAGAAACCTTTGTAATGTGTCACAAGAAATATATTTAGAAATATGCATAAACTAGAAAACTCCTCTGAGCGCAGATCCCCGCCAGGCCGGCTTGCCTACCAAGGGCCCGCCTGCAAACTTTGGAAGGCAGTCATAGCCATTGGAATGGAATCCGCTAAATATGACTGATACATCTTTATCACATGACTCCAGAGATAATGTGTACCGTTGTTGTCACAGGGCAGCCGCAGCTCGTGCCCCATAGACACTAACAGACACTGCACACACACACACAAGTTAACATGGCAGCTTCCAATTAATGAATACAAGAAGACTCACTCCAAAACCAACTCACCCCAACTCAAAAAGGAAAACTCACCCCGGGGGAGACGCACTGTGATTGGCCAGTAGTCACTTTGAGTGGCAGTTGGGGCAAACGCAGTCAGTGGGGAAAACGCAGTGAGTGGGGCAAACGCAGTCAGTGGGGCAAACGCAGTCCCCACCAAAAATATTTACTATTCTGTCCCTATCGTACATAACTCGGACGGCGCTGATTCGACTAGCAGACCATCGGCTGGTCGTTGCAGGCACTCGCGCCTGGAGGCGCTCCGGCGCAACTCCTCAGCCTCAAGGTCTGCTGAGTCGGCGCGCCTCCGTCATGGTCCAAAACTATACTTTATCGGCGAAAAAAAGAAGTCCGCGGATGACTGAAAAAGTTTTACCCCAAGCATTCTGTGAAAATGGAAAGCTCAAAGTTAAAAACCATTGGGGTGAGTTTTCCGGAGTGAGTTTTCTCAGGTCCTGGGGTGAGTTTTCCTACCCCCGAAAATCTTGGGGGTGAGTTTTCCTACCCTGTGGGGTGAGTTTTCCGGAGTGAGTTTTCCTAGCAATGGGGTGAGTTGGTTTTGGAGTGAGTCTTCTTGATACCCAATTGAATGACCAACAAGCCGGCTTGGAAGTGACTGGTTGGTGTGACTTTTGCAATATTATAAGTGTATTTTTGATATGTGAGAACAAAATGGGAGGCATTTGTGTTGTACCACTCCTGTGGTGTTTAGCTGATTAATAGGACATGTGTGTAGATTAGTTAATTGATTGCTAATCTGTGTACTGGGTGTGGCTCACCCGTTATAAAAAGAGACTCCAGATGGAGAGTCTCAGTTTAGTAACACCACCAAGGGTGGAAAGCATAGCTTGTTTGCATTTTCTTGAGTTCTTTGTTTGTTGTGTTTCCTTAGTTCATTTCTTATTTCCAATTTTTTTGGAACATTATTTTTGGCCAGCTTCATTTTTGGTCAAGTTGTCATCTCGTCTCGCTCTGTGAAGACTGCACTGATTTTTAGTGGTGTTTGTGGAGGTAAATAAATATAATAATCCCTGCATTCCTGGACTTTGACCATTCTTGGAGTCTTGACCATCCGGCCAACTGTTAGTTATCATGACAGTATCATGGTCAGTATCATGTCCGTATCATGGTCAGTATGAAGTCAGTATCATGGTTAGTATCATGGTCAGTATCATGGTCAGTATCACGTCAGTCGTCGGTATCATGGACATGGTCAGTATCATGGTCAGTGGCGATTTGAGTGAGTTTTGGACAAACCTTGTTGGAGTAGTAGCTAAAGAGGTCAAACCAAAGGTTTAATTCCTGGCAAAAGGTAGCCTGGCAGTGGCAGGCACTCCAGTGAACACTTTTACAACGTTCACGGGAGGGAATCCAGCACTGGACTGTCTTTGTTGCGGCACTAGCACACCCTACTGGTTAGTACACATTCAACAGGAGGGGGAACAGGGGGACATAGCTTGAACCTAGTCGACTCTGGGATAAACTTTTTTGTTGTTGTTGCAGTGTTGCTTTCTGATCCAGTCTAGAGATAATCAGCAGATATGGTCATGGTCTGTGCTCCCAAAAATAGTTCCCCGGAATGATGTCATAGTGGTAGGGCCTATCCCTAAACCCATGAAATTGTGAGTCAAGCAAGTTTATTCATACTTCTTGGTATGCTTCGTTTGTATGTCCATGTTTTATTCTAATTTGTGGCGACTGGCAAGACAAGGCTACTCGATTCAGCATTTATGTGGGGGAACAATAACATTGCAGCGCCCAACCATACACAGATATTAGTAGACGGTCTCTATAGCAGTAGCCTCGGGTTCCCATGTGTTAGCTCAAGACCCAAAAGAGAAACTTGACATTTCCCCAGGACCCAAACTAGTGAAAATAGCAGATCTAGCAGATGTTCTTAAACTTTCTTAAATTATTATTTATGGAAATGATTTAAATGTTTTCATTTTAATTATGAAATACTTGAAAAAATGTTGGAACACTGAAGGTTGAAAGCATAAAGCAATGCATTCCTCCACAGTGGAAAGCCTGGTGACGCGAGGTCAGCGTGAAGTGTGTGTGAAAAGGAGGCTGGTGACTCCATGTGTATTTTAGGACAGTGGTTCTCAACCTGTGGATGTTTTTGGAGGGGGGTCCCCAGATGACAGTGAAAGTTTGGGGACTTTTAAGACCTTTTTAATACCTAGAAAAAGAAAAGAAAAACTCTATTACTTCATCAAAAGTAGGGGGGGGGGGGGCACGGCCCTCTCAACCTGAAAAGGTTGAGAACCACTGCTTTGACAGGTGGACATGTGTGGGAAAAAGGCAATATATCATTATCAAAACACATACTGAACCTATATTGAAGTATTCCAGCAGGGCACTACAGCAGTACAGAGCTTGGGAGCCCCTGACAGAAAAAGTATAGTTTCTCCTCCCACTATAATCAGCAAATGATTCATCTCTGAGTTAGCAGCACACTTGTCATAAAAATGTTCATTTGTCACAGCCCTTGTCAACGCACATCTTTGTTAGCTGAACCCCCATCCACCCCTTGAAAAAGAAAAATGATAACATTTATCATGACATGTCTTGGCTGAGCTTTACAAAACAAGCCTGTTCTCATATGCAGAAAGAGAGAAAGTGAACCTCCATAATCATCCTCAGTTGAATAACACCGTCAAAGATTGTTTTGTGTGTCTTTGACAGTCACAGAAATGTTAACCAATTAAGCCCTATATGATTTAGATTGCCATATGACAAACAGTGAATATAGCCAAACCACAAGCTCACAATGCATTGTGATGTGCTATGCTATCGCCTTGCTTGTAGAACGGCTATTTTCAAAAGTTTCCAAAAAAAATAGAAAAGTTTAGATGTATTTATTTTTCTTTAGTTATGTATTTTATTATCATTTAATTGATATGCCCAAATTGGGACATCAGGTTTAATTAGGCATTGTATCCATCTTTCAAAACACCAGGGCAGTATAACATTTTACTAGTAAAGTAATGAAGGACACACAACAATAGCAGTTGAGTTATATCAACATGATCTATATTTGTTTGAACAGAAGAAGAGGAAACGGTTCCATTATTGTGTTTTCCTCTGTGCTGTAGCTATTTGCTACAGTAAATGAATGCACATGCCGCACAGGATACATTTGTTTCCTTTGTATTGAATTCCATCATTTATATGGTCCATAAATTCATAAATATTACAGAGCTGGAATGTTATCGTATCTGGTGAAAAAACTAAGATGACATGATAAAAGCAGCTAATTGAATTACATCAAAGAACATGGAAAACAGATATTTCACATCATCTGAATACAATAGAATTACAATATTATTCTCTTACAAATACAATAACAAAGAGGGGGAAATAAGAAAAGAACCCAGTCAGTTGCTTTTTAACCAGCTATGGACAGAAACAGACACAGGTTAAACGATTCTTCCGAGAAAGACAACATGTTTTGATATTATGAGACTTGACAGCTTGTCATGATAAAAGACTCATAGCTCTTCCTAAAAAGTGAATTACACGCTAATAATTCACAAATGTCTGACTGTTTTAATGCTGGGAGTATTACCCTGGAATGAACCAAGTGGGAGGACAAGTTTGCTCTAGAAAGATGAAATGATTTCAAAGGTCATTAGTCCTTCATGCGATCCCATGAATGGTTAACCCCATGAACCCTAGTGTCCCTATTCTAGGGCGAATAAGTTCAAGCTTGCAGTGAATAGCAACGCATAGCTTGTAGATCGGCTATTTTCGGTGAAGAGATTTGGTGTTGAGGGAAATACTAGCGGACCTAGTATACTGTAGAACCCTGGGGAACCCCAGTCAAGTAAGGATATGGGTTTTAAGTTGTTAATGCTCAAAAATAAATAAAGCGAAAAGCTATGACCCTAACCAACCATTGTTTGGTCAATGCAGCTATATCTGCAGCTGCAATCGGGCCATGCGTTGAGCGGTACCAGGGCAATTACACTGTGTGTATACCGAACAATTCATCTCACAATTATCCATTATGCATTCAGCCGAGCAGGATGTGCTGCCTGCGCGTTATTGTGTCTCATGGTCCTATAAATGACTGAAATCTGGGGAGCCAGATAAGACCATTGGCCGTGACTAACGGCATCGTCCATTCACAAAATGCTCTAATGAGGTCATTCAGCTGCTGGACATTAAGGGGGGAGAATCAGGAGGCTATCAGGAGAGCTCAGGATGTTGTTTTTACTCCCTGGTAGTAACGTGGTTCCTTCCTCCCCCCCCCAAAAAACAAGTGACAGGCTAAGAAAATGTCAAGGAAAAAGAGAAAGGACATGAGGAGCAGTGGGTTTGCATGCTTCTTCAGTGTGTGTGTGTGTGTGTGTGTGAGCATGCGTGCGTGCGTGCGTGCGTGCGTGCGTGCGTGCGTGCGTGTGCGCGCGCGTGTGTGTGTACTTGTATATTACTATACTTATGAGGGCCAAATGTCCCTGCACAAGTACAGTAGAATTTGAGAAATAGACATTGTCAGTACCATTTTCCTGGTTCTCATAAGATAAATGGTTGTTTGATGAGAAAGGTTTTTAGAGTTAGAGTTACAATTAGAATCAGGTTGGGGTTATGGTTAGAATCAGACATTTAGAGGTTAGGTTTAGGGGTTATGGTTGGAGTTATGCCTGATTTATACTTAGTTGGGCCCCAGTGTTATGCACCGAAAATAGCTTCTAAGATACGCTGTGAGCTTGTAAATCGGCAATTTCCAGCTTTAAGGTTAAAAACGAAAACTTTCTTTTTTTTTAATGTAATTCACAAATTTGCCTTCCTAAAACGTTGATGTCCTCAGAAGTATAGCATTACAAGTGTGTGTGTGTGTGGTGAAGGGGGGTGTTTCATGCTCAAGCACGAGTACTGCAGGTGTGTATGCGTGTGTGTCTTGTGTAAATAATTGACCACGCAGTGCGTATTGTTGTTGTGTGGCTCACAGCTGTGCAGGAAGGAGACCCTCTTTAGGTTATCAGCGGTCTGGCCGGACACTCGACTCGACACGTCACGCTGACCCAAGTACAGCACAGATGTGTAGCTGCGAGGCCGGAGTGTGTTTTCCCTGCCTCCGTAGGGAGAGCCAACAGGAAAAGGCGCCAAAAGGACAGGAACGTGACACAGTAGAGAAGAAGCAAATAAATAAAGACTCTTTCATGTGTTAACTCTGGCCTGGGAAACAATTCCTCAAAACTGCAGCTTTTAAGTGAAAACCACAAAGCGACTGAAGTTCATTTGACGGAGCAGGTCAGTGCAGTGGTGGAAAAGTAACTAAGTACATTTACTTACTTGAGTACTGTACTTAAGTACAATTTCGAGGTACTTTTGCATTACTTTTTTTAATTCATATTTTATATTTATACTCCACTACATCATAGAGGCAAATATTGTTCTACTTTTTACTCTACAATTATTTGACAGTTTCAGTTAGGCTACAATTTATTTGAAAACTTACATTAACCAATTAAGCCCTATACTTCGGCTATTTTCGAAAGATTTAGACAAATGTTGAAAAAATTATAACAACAACAATAATAATAATACTTGTGAAATGGTACATTCTGCCTACTGACTACTTTTACTTTTGGTACTTTAAGTAAATGTTGATGCTAATTCTAATATCTTGAATGTAGGCCTTTTATTTGAGGGAGTATTTCTACATTGTGGTATTGATACTTTTACTTAAGTAAAAAAGTGGAGTACTTCTTCCACCACTGCTGGATGGAGCAGGGCAGTGCAACATCCTTGTCGGCCCAGCCCTCCCTGCAGGGCAGAAAACAGAAGGTCTGTTGGGCTTTACAGTAGCAAGAGTCACTGAAGGTTGCTAGAACACACTCCAAAGCAATTACGTGTGGATAGAAAACGAGAAAGAAACTCCTAGGCACTGGCAGTTATATTGTTGAGGCAACCGTAACTAAGGGGAAGACAGAACTTGTCCTGTCAGGATTAGCCCTCAGAAAGTTTTACAAGAGTTATTTTTGTCTGCTGTAGAAGCATGGCAAAAACTAAATGCCAATTCCACTAATCATCATACAATACACAATATAACTGACCATATTAGATATTCGATTTTTATTTTGTGAATTCATCCTTAAAATATGAATACCACCCCTGAAGAGTGTGTGTGTGTGTGTGTGTGTGTGTGTGTGTGTGTGTGTGTGTGTGTGTGTGTGTGTGTGTGTGTGTGTGTGTGTGTGTGTGTGTGTGTGTGTGTGTGTGTGTGTGTGTGTGTGTGTGTGTGTGTGTGTGTGTGTGTGTGTGTGTGTGTGCATGCGTGTGCATCTGTTCATACACAACTTTTAGAGAAAGTTGTACATAAACAGCTTGGTGACTATGAAAATCAACAACCTACTTGAAAGTGACAAGTCAGGTTTTCAGCCATGCTACAGCACAGAAACAGCTCTAAAGAAAGTCAGTAATGACATTTTTTTTGCAACTGATACAGGACAATGTTCCAATTTGTTCCTCCTTGAACTTTGTGCTACAGATACAAATGATCATGCCATCCTTATTGACCACCTTAAAGGTTTTGTAGGCATATCAGGCAATTGAACAATTATCTATTTTCGGACCGATATTATTCTCACTCTACATGCATCCACTAGGCAACAGTAAACACATCAGCAATTTCCACTGTTATGCTGATGACACACAACTCTACCTGTCCATTCACTCTCAGGATTCTGGTTGCCTAACAACGCTCAAAGCCTATTTAGATTATTTACACTGTTGGATGGCTCAAAACAGTTTACAGCTAATAATAGCACATCAGAAGTCATTCTAGGCAAGAAACATCTCTAAAATGAAGTCTTTTGTAACTCCTGCTGTTCTGCAAAACGTTATCCAAGCATTTAACCCATCTACATTATTGGTACTCTATCTATATACTCTGGCTTCAAAAAGAAAAACCTATCCAGTCTTCAATTACTTCAGAACGATTACGTTTAATGCATGACTTCCTACAGCATAGACCTTTTAACCCCATAAAAGCAGGAGCACAGCCTGAGGTCCTCCGGCAGGGCCCTTCTGGTTGTTCCAAAGTCTAGACTGAAGGCAATGCGGTCAGGCCTTTTGCAACCAGGACCCCTAGACTTTGGATTGGCCTGCCTGAGGAGAACAGGCTGGCAAGTTCACAGTTCTCTTTTAAACCACTTCTCACCACATCTTTTTATGCTCTTATTATGTTTCTAACATCTTTGATGCAGTGTCAAGCGCTTTGTAACTCTGTTATAGTGCTATATAAATAAAATGTATTATTTTTTATACACACACATCATCGAGGGTTCACATTTTATCCACATTTAGATAAGGAATTAAAGTAAAATCTACAACAACAAAATGTCTTTGTGTTTGCTTTTGTGTGTGTGCTTATTTGTGAGAGAGAGAGAGAGAGAGAATGTGTTTATTTAGTTGCTGTAAACAGCAATTCATAACTCAGTTTGAAAGGGAAGTTGGAGTCACATCCTTACTCTCAAAATGCAGAATGAAGACAAAGGATGTTTGCTAGATCCTACTGGACTGGGAGAGATAACGTCTCCCTGTGCAGAATGCAAGGAGGAACATCAATCAGGAATTAGGACATGGAGAGTGAATGAAATGAAAATAAAGCGGTGTGCCTCCTCACTGTCAAAACATCAAAGAGCTTCCGTCTCTCAGTAGTGAACTTCATTTTGTGAATGTATCATTTTATTTGTGAATTCTTTAAATCAACACCTTGTGAGATGAAGGTCTTCATGCGTGAAAATGATTATAATATTTGGCAGGAAATAGCTGGCTGTGTTCAGGTGTTGAAATCTTTGAATGACAGCGCGCTATGTCCCCCGTTTACACAGCATCTTAAATACTGTCACAAGCTTGTTATTTAGTGTGAAGGAACGACAAAGCATAAACCAGGATGAAAGACAACGGTAGAATTGTGGTTGTCAAAGGCCGGAGGTACTGTATGTCTTTGGCTCAAGACCTTCAGGCGTCCTTTGAAGTTTAAACTAGCTGTTAAAACTGTGGTTACAAAGAATAACAAGTGTTATTCTACAGTGTGTAACCACAGATCTGACTGTAGGGCTGGCGGGACCGATAAAACAATAATACATAGCGCATGTTGTAGCCTACCACTGACAGTGTCACGCTATGAAACGCAAACACAGTAATCATTTTACAGCTTTGTGCGACCTGAAATAAGTTCAACAGCATGGAGAGCTGGGGTTTTGGGGGATGTCACAAAGCTCCAGCTAGTATTAACCTGAAACTCCTGCGCTGTAAGTGTCAGATCACAGAGACTCTATTAAACAAATGCATCTGGGGGGGGGTGTAAGCCATGCCCACATCAACATTAATTGTTTCACCTCCCCTATGACCTTGACCTTTCTGACCTAAAATTGAATCATCTCTTCAGGGCAGCCTACTGATCATCCCCACTAATTTTCATGGATATCTGCCCATCTGTCATCGATTTTGACCCTGAGCCTGACTGTGACCTTGACCGTTCAACTTTTTGACCCAAAAGTCTGTTTGGGGCAGCTAGTACTGATCATTCTCGGCAACTTTCACGAACATCTCCCAAGTAGTCTTATAGCACACAAACAAACACAAACATAAACAGACATACCGGTATTACAATAATATCCTGCCACACATTGCTGCATGGGCCGGACAGGCATCTCCTCGTATCTCCAGGCGCAACTACTTTGCAAGCTTCCAACACTTTGTCAACACTCTGTCCATCATTGTCATATAATATACTGCCAATAGCTTTGGTTTAAGACTGTACACTAAATCCCAAATTAATGACTTGAACCCTGACTCCCAGCAAACAGATGCACTCCTTCTGGCCATGAAAGAGCTGTAATAAAAATGTAGAATGTCCCTGGAGCAAAACAAAAAGTATGGATGAGTGTTAAAAATATTGGCCGTTCGGGCGATGCAGAGGTATGTACCTCTACATGTACCTGTCCACCACCACAGAGTTTGAATCCACCACAGTGTAAAAAAATAAAAAGAATCCATGACCCAAACATAACAAAGAACACGATGAGTTTTTATTACACACTAAACAAGGCAGATGTTGCTCCGTGGCTGATCTAACAATACAGGACCCTGCTGCTCTGTATGTGCACATATGGACTTGCTACAGGCATGTACTGTACTGTCCACATGAGCATTTAACTACGGTACGATTCAGCTCTCAGCGTGGTAACTGATGATTAGGAATATATTTCATTAAAGTTTGCTCTGAACCTTTATTCCCTCGCAAGTCAGTCTTTGATAAAGCTTTCTCATAAAGAAAAAAAGATGTTCAACACTTTAGTGAGCATCAGTAAATGTGAGAGCGATTGGTTGGTAGGATGTGTTCATATTGAAATGGTTACGCTCAGGGTGTAACCATATGTAACTAAGTAACTGTTGCTCAGAGTAGTCTTTAAAAACTACCTTTGTACTTGAAAGTACAACATATGTGATTTATTATAATTAAAGCTCTGTATTCCGATAATAATCATATAGACTGTTTGTTCAGTAACAGGGGTCTACATGTCATTCCAGCTTTTTAGTAAACAGAAAATACATTTTCAGGTCGGCACATCAATTTGATCCAATCAGGAGAGCGAACCCCACAAAGATCATTATTCCAGTTCCAATATCTTTAATTTTCTTTTTATTGTATTTGTTTCATCACTTACAATTTCACTTGTTTGACCTATATCCTGTATGAGTTCTCTCTCCTGAAAATGTTTGGTTAAGAGCTGGAGAGATGGGGAGACCCCATACTGAACAAAAACTATGCAGCAATGATTGCTATCAGAAAATAGAGCTAACATCTACAAACCAAACAAATATCACTTATCACAAGTATTCTAACTTCTACTCAGTTAACGTTTAAGTCAAATGATAATACTTCTACTTGTGAACGCCTGCTCAGTTGTTCCTCATCTTGTTTGGCTTTGTCTAAGAGGTTGGATGGACAGTCCGTGACAGGCGAGTCTATCCTTATCAGTCAACACCAACTTGTTCAGAAGTAGTCAACCCAGAGAGGCTGCCCAGAGGCTAGCATTAGCCTCTGCATGGGGCCCCATCGCTCTTCACATACTGTAGGTCACTACAAGTGCTTAAAGGGGAGATTACCGGTGATGATACTCGTCATCATTATTGTCATCACTCATCGCTCCCACCACCAAAAACAAGCACACTTCCTGCAGACTGTTAATAATACCCAAATGTTTTGACAGTGTACTAGTCGGGGGTAAAGGTTTATGAGGAAAATACTTCTCTGACACCTCTGTCTACCCCATGCCCTGTTTACCAAAGAACATGAATAATAAATGGTTTACATGCTCAGGAACCACTGCAGAAGAGGAATTCCATTTAAAAGGTGAGGGGAGAGTTTACTGCTGGGAGTGGGATGGCACAGATGTCAGCCCAGCGGCTATGTGGATTTACTATGGAGAGAATGACATGAAAACAAGCTGTCTTGTGTGACAGCGTCGGGCCAACAAACATCCTGTAGGCTAAACATAAAGGACGGCTGTTCGGAGCCCACCTCTTTTTTTTTTGTGCCAGAAATTTCCACCCATATGGAGAGATATGGATAAGAAGTGAAAGAGTTTAATTAGTTTATGCATCGAAGGATTAATTCAACCGCACAGATACATTATGTCCATGAGTCTGTCTGTGAAATGGGGTTTACAGTATGGTGAATCAATTGGCAGCTGGTCCGGTACTGTATATTGTCCGTCCAAATCCCTCAACAACCTGGTCACATTAGTCATGGGTTTCGGGTTACACATAATACTGTATGTGTGGCTGCCCCAACATGGCTGCTCAGGCCTCACACTCGTGGTTTTCCACGATGACCTCTTCAGCCCGGTCATGCATGCTCTGTGAGGCCATCTCCCCCTGTACACGTGTGTGAGTGACCAGTGTGTGTGTGTGTGTGTGTGTGTGTGTGTGTGTGTGTGTATGACACGTGTGTGTGTCCTTGTGTTACTGTACTCGTTTGGAACAAACATGGGCCACATGGACTGTTTAGCAGAATTTGAGAAATAGAGAAATTTGTGAGGAGACTTTTTTTTGTTTTGTCTTTTTGTGAGGAGACAAGAGAAATGGTTGTTTTTATGGTTAAAAAAGATTTGGGGAGCTAGGCTTACAATTAGGTAAGATTCAGACTGGGGTAAGGGTTATGCATTTTATTTAGAGGTTAGGTTTAGGGGTCGGGTTATGTATACTTAATGTATACTTAATTGCGTGGCGGTGCACCGAAATAGCCGAGCTTGTAGATCACAATTGCTGTCCTAAATAAAAATTGCTGTCCTAAAACGTTGATGTCCTCACAAATATAGTAATAAAAATGTGCACGTGCGTGTGTGTGTGTTTCTCATTTACACCATGGAAGGGGTTAAGGGACTATCAGAACCAGCTTGTATGAATTCCAGAGTTGAGTGCACACATCACTCGTGCCCTGTAAAAACACACAGCAGTGATGCCTATCGCAGCACATCAATAGACCTGAGAAATGCTGGAAGGAAAGTAAGTTATCATTCTTCAGTGTCTAAATACATTGGATTTATCACTCGCCCAGAAGTGAAAGTGCTGGATTATTCTTCAGAATTCCAAGATGATTATGTTGTTTATTCAAGCCATCAAGGCTCAGGGTTTCAAGGTTGTGCATTATTGTTATATCTTGTGTACAGGTACATAAGAGTAAAGCTTATTTTTTTGTAAGGCTTCCTTCCCTACTGAGGGAAGAAGAAGAAGAAGAACAACAACAACAACAACAACAACATGATGTTGTTTTTTATTTTTTATATATATATTTACCTATGATGGCATGCCCAAAATAGGGACACCAGGTTGAAAGTGGTTAAGGGGTGCTTTATAAATGAATAAGAACATGTGTTGAACCTTATCATAAAAGATAAACTGATGCGTGCCATATAGCTATCACCAATGATAAACCACAGCGCAGAGTGGCTAACTGTATCTAAAGGTTTTCAGGTGGAAACTGCTGAATGACCATAAATTATGTCTCAATAGTCTAAAACCGAGATAAATCTAGCTTATACTCTTCCTCCTCAACATAGGAAAGCAGGGTTTGTTTCTATACAAAAAGCCAAGTTTAGAATGTAGCCTTTAAGTAAGATTGTTAACATGAGTCTTGCCATTTGATTAGTTAGTCAGTCCACTTTCCACAGTCTGTTTGCACTCTTCAGACATTCTCCACACATTCTCCACAGACCTTTACCACTGCACAAGAACTTTTCCATATGGGCACAAAAGGGAGACAGACAGACAGACAGACAGACAGACAGACAGACAGACAGACAAGACAGACAGACAGACAGACACACAGGCGGTTACAGGCGGTTACAGGCGGTTACAGCAGGTACTCTGACAACGGGTATAACGGGTATTGCATAACAGGGTGGGGCATGCATTCGCAGCATTCCCTATTTGCATCGTTCCCAACTGGCATCGTTCCCAAGTAGGCCGGTACCCCACGGGCACCAGTGTATGCAAATGCCCAGATGCTTATGAGGGACTCTACAAATCATGATATGTACTGTAATCAATGTTCTGAGCCCTAGAGAACAGCATTCAGGTAGTCTTATCAGTATTAAACACCAATTTCAAATCCATGAGTTGCAATATTTAAAGGTAGGGTAAGTGATTTTCTTTGGTTAAAATAAGTGTTAAATAGCTCTATATTCTGATAGTACTCATTGCTATAGAGTGTTTGTTCAGTAAAAGGAGTCTCCTTGTCTCTCCAGCTCTTTATAAAACAGAAAATGCATTTTCTTTCAGTTTCAGTTTCATTTCCAATTTTATCCAATCAGGATAGAGAACTCAATCAGGATATAGATTAAACAAGTGAAATTGGAAGTGATGACACTATGAAATGAGCAGGCAAAATTGGAACTGGAACACTATAAAAATGTAGCTTAAAATGGGTACTTTCTCCTGATTGGCTGAGATTTTGACACCTACCGGAAAATGTATTTTCTGTTTATTAAAGAGCTGGAGAGACGGGGAGACTCCTGTTATTGAACAAACACTCTATAGCAATGATTACTATCAGAATATAGTGCTTTAACCTTTTAACAAAAAACTTTTTGTTTTAACCAAAAAATATCACTTACCCTACCTTTAATTGTGCAACAACAGGGGCATATCTATATAAGGTGCTGTGTAAGTCATGGGTGAAATAGTTTCTATGACATAGGATGCAACTTTTTGCTCCAAGTGTTTTTAAAGGTGCACTCTATAGAGGCCCCTCAACATCTGATTTGTGGTTGGTTGGATCATTGTCACATGACTCCTAAGATCATGTGTCCCTGATTTGGTGAAGATTGGTAAAAAAAAAAAGAGAAGAAGAAAATATATATTTCTAAAAGAACAGAAATCATGTTTCAAACAATGTCACATTTGTGCATTGGCCCTTAAGGGTCTAAGTAAAAGCTTTTGACTTTTTTTGTGGCCCCTCAAGCAGATCTACATGTATGCTCACAACGCATCATCGTGTTGTGAGCTTGTAGATCGGCTATTTTCTGCGGAAATATTTGGTGTGGAGGCAAAGAATGAGGGGACCTAACTGTATAGACTGGGAGACTCTGGTCAGTATACAGTATGGGTTTTACGCATCTTAAGTGAAGTTGTGCTCCTTTTGTTTCTAGTAAGTTTAGATCATATTTACCAGTTCCCTTTTGAAGACGATGTACATATAGGCAGTCTTCCATGTTCAGGGAATTATGCGATGTGAGAGTGCGGACTAGCCAACACCAACTCCTGGATCGCTGCCCTCCACTCCCTCTGGTCTAGCATCAGGGTCTCTGCAGTGTTGCTAGCTCCACTGTCACAGAGTGTCTACGTAGCTACTGGGAATGATATTTGATGTCATATATTAATTTAAAAAATATTTGTTTAAAATCAGAATGCCAAAGTAGTCCCAATTCCTGCTTGACAATGATCCTTGGGTATTACGCTTTACTGATATTATAATCCTGGAAGAAGAAAAATAATTGCATTTCATAAAGCTGTCATTGTGGGAACACATCCAAGAAATCAATAAGAAATGCTGACCATTTCTCCACACGTAAAGTGCATACAGGGGGATTAGTCCAGTGTTTCCTAAAGAATGGGTCGGGACCCATTTTTATGGGTCGTGACTAAATACCCCCCTTTTTTGTTTCATTAGCTTCAGAACTGAAAAATCTTCAACATGATCTAAATATATTAAAAGACATGGTGAACTGATAATGATGAATTGTACTTAAATGCAATGTTAGCCTACGGTCTGTACTTCTTAAATCACAATTTGTTTATTTTAGCTTGACCTTTACTCTTAGCTGTATACATATCCTGTGTTTCACTCTTGCTGTTGCTGCTATGACACCTGAATTCCCCCACAGGAATCAATAAAGGTTTATATTATCTAATCTTACACATGCAACCTCTAGGGCTATGCAAACTAAGGCACTTTATTTAAATGAAATGACCTTTGTTAGCAATGCATTTATCCCTAAATTGTTTGAAGGCTGATGGAATGTCCTAAACAGTATGAATTGCAGACTTTGTGCTAAAGATTGTGATCTGCGTTCCACATCCGAGGAAACTGGAGATTAAAACGAAACCGAACACCTTGTTCTTTGTGACCCCTCACACCAGCAGCTGAATCTTTGATGACTGGACAGGTGAGCCCAGTGCAACGCACAATTAGACTTTATGCGTTGCCTCACAGAGCAATGCAGAGTTTGAAAGGGCTTCATGGTTCCAAACATTTATGGATCAGTTTATTTTAATGATCAATCAATCGATCGTGTTCCGGCTTGGATCAATGGAACTATCGGTATCACAATGGAAACTTTTTTTTTTTAAAGAAAAAAATACCATGATATATTTTTTAAACATACATCTTTTAATATTAATGTTATATTAACATTAAAATAAATACAAGTTTTGCCAATTATTTGGGGGCCCACTTTCAATATCCTCCCCGGCCCACAGGTTGGGAGTTGTTGGTGTAGCCTATACGGGCTCAGTATCTCCACCCTAGCTGGGAAATAATTATTATGTAGAGTGATCTCTGCCGATACTTCCCAAAATGCTGGTATCGCTATCGGCGAGTATGTAATTTATGTAATTTACAGTAATCAATTATTTTGTATTTTGAATGGTTCAGTTAATGTTGCACTACTGTTTATACTCTTACTGTACTATTTACATTATTATTTTACTAACTTGTAGCTGCACTTTAACAATCATTAATGGAATTTGCATTTATTCCTAGATCAGTGGTTCTCAAACTTATTTTAATTTTAAAGGTTTCATGACGTTCAGTTTTACCACACATTAAAAGTCTTTGTCATGGTCCTTCAAACGTGTATAAAAAGTTTTAACAAAAAATTCCACTCCATTGATCCATGGCAGGTGTTTTTCTCTCACATTTCTAAAGCCTTTTCAACTGCAATGAAAAAATTAATCTTTGCCTGCGGGTGTCGCTGTTGAGGGATTTTGCCTGTCAATCATCGCGTCTGCTCCACCCCCCCCCCCCCAAAGGAAAGGATAAGGGAGGGGAGGGGCGAGGAGGAGAGTGGGCGGGATTAATGGCCTGTGACTTCACTGCCGAAGGGCCAAGCTCAGATTACTTTTCAGCCTAATTATTCAGAAAACCCCAGACCACAGAAAATCCACTGAATGTTCAAAGTTCAGATTTTTTGGGTGTAATTGAGGTCATAAAACCCCCCAAAAAACATTTTTTTAAAAAAAGGGAAAATGAATGTCATAGAACCTTTAAGGACCCCCATAACTCTGAGAGTGTATACTCTCAGAGTTACAGACCTGTGAGGGTCCATTTGGAACCCCCTCAAGGAACACTGAGGGTCTCTGGACCCCACTTTGAGAACCACTGTCCTAGATTGTTTTTAAATTACACACTTGTATCAGATCGGTTGTGCGCAAAGTTGTGGGCGTTGGAATCGGTATCTGGAAGGGAAAAAAAATTATCGGTACATCTCTACTTAAATATGTACGGAAGGACGTACGGACATTCCAACATTGTAAACGCAATATCTCAGGAATGCCTCGAGGGGATTTCATACCATTTGGCACAAACAGTGTTGATGTTTGACTCATAAACTTACAACTGCTCACTGTAATGTTTTGGCCCGTGAAGATGACACACGTCTCATATGAAAGAATGATGAATTACCCACCTGTCAAAACTATCACCCTGCCCGTGTTCAAGTGAGCCTTTAATCCAAGCTATGCCTCCATACTGAAATATGAAGCGATGCCAAAATACAGCTAGTCTCCAGTTTCCATGGTGCTCTGATGAGTTGAGTATGCAAATAATCTCTGTCTGTCAGAGTGCGAGGTCAGATGTGGAGCAGTGATTATTACTATAGGGCCTACATCACATATCTCCTTTCATCACTGCTAATGAAGGCTAGTGAAAACAATCCTCCTGTTAAGACTTGACACGGGAGATCAGGTCCTTGAGTCTTGCCACTATCGCTTATCCAAAACACTACGTTCCGCCGTGTGCATGAATTCAAGGTTAGGCAATTACACAACTATTTATGTAAGCTCCACAGACCACCGCAAACCACAAAGAGATCAAGCACACGGTTCTTACATTACTTCAATCCTTCGACACAATGGACTTACATTAAATTACCACTGGTATATGTACATGTCGCGTTCATGTTAAACACTGTAAAAAAAAATCACCATTGAACTGCATAAGTGACCACCAAACAGCAAACACTTAACCATTTTCAACTTGGCATCCCTATTTTGTCCCTATTTATTATGTCATTATAGGTGAAAATCTAAAATGTATTCTAAATGTATAAATTTTTTTCACAATTTAAAGAAAAGTAAAAATAGTAGATCTACAAGGTCACAACACATGCATCGTGATTTGTGACACATTGTGAACTTGTAGATCGGATATATTCGCTATTCTTCTACGAGTGTGACAACATAAGGTTACAGGTGACACCGCCACTTGGACCCTAGCATCCCTATTCAAAGGGCAAACATTCAGCGAAAATAGCCAATCTAAAAGCTCACAACGTATCCCAACTTGAAGAGATTTGGTGTAGAGGGAAAAACTAGAGGACCTAGTGTAGAGCCCTGGGGGACTCCAGTCAACTAAGAACATGGTTTAAGTAGTATTTTAACATGAAAAACATGTTATTTTCAGGATTTATAGCTCCCATGTGTCTTTCCTGCCCGAAGAATCACGAAGGGGACTCCAAAGTCGGACACAAGGACCACGCGAGGAAGTGCGTGTTCCTTTAGATAAAACGGTGCCTGTCCTTCCGCCTCGCATCCTCGGTACACCACCAACCCCTCCCCTCCCATACCCGCACCCACCGAACCCACCGCTAGCCCTGCCATCCAGTTGTGGTCTCGATATCTCTGAGCTCCTGACTGCCAGGTCGTGGTGGCGCCCCCTCTTTGGCCCCTGGGTGCACCTCGCTGCCAGCCCCCCACAAACGGGGGTGCATGCTTCCTGAGCAGCCGCTGAAGAGCAGGAAGTGGTGGTGTCCCCCGTAAACTATAGTCAATGCATGGCACCCACCTTTCAACGTCTACTGTAACTGTTTGAAAGTGAGCAGGGACTTGTACAGTAAGTGAGAACATCTCTGGTACTGTACATCTGCCACAACAAGGCACATTCTATGCACTGTTCATGTACGGTATATATGTACGATACATCATTTATGAAACGCTGTACCTGCTGAATAATTAAGCTGAGACCTAATCTAAGGTAGGGTTTACGTAGTGGTGGAATGTAACTACTTTAACAATATGGAGGTCATTTTCGTGAGTATTTCCATTTTTCAATACATTGCATTTCTACAATTCTTTTGTTTTTACTTTTGCTTCACTGCAATTATTCGACAACTTTCATTACTTTGCAGATTTTGACTATTAGCACAAAACATCCTTTAACTGATAAATAAAGATGTATTATTATTGGCTAAGCTACTCAACAGCACATATAGTCATTAAATCAGCCCGACCTTTATGATCTGCAACATACTACACTGCAAAAAATGGCCTTCCAAAAATAAGTAAGAAAATATGTAATACAAGTGTATTTTGATTGAAATAAGCAATCTAATCTGCCAATGGAACTAGTATACTTTAGCTTGTCAAGATGTCTTGAAATAAGATGTGATATGTGGGCTATCAAGATAAAAATACATCTTGGAATTAGTTGGAAAAACTAATTGTGAGCTATATTAACTAATATTAAGTTCTATAATAGATCAAATATGTCTTGAAGTTAGCTGGAAATACTCAAATTAAACAATTGTTACTAGTATTAGGAAATGCTTTTTGTGTCATAATAAGACATTTTGTCCTGTTTAGCAAGCCTATTCATTTCAAATCAAGCGTATGCATCTTATTCTAAGCTCTACAAAAGTGATATTGTTCTAGATATAAGACCCATCACCAAGTTTGGCAAGCCTATTCATTTCAATTCAAGCGTATGCATCTTATTCTAAGCTCTACAAAAGTCATATTGTTCTAGATATAAGACCCATCACCTACTTCAAATAAGACTGAAATAATTCAAATAAGTCTTGCATTAAACAAATAAAAGATTTATTTTCTCTATACCCTTATAAAATACAGCAGCACTTGCAGGGCAGTGCATCACATGGCAACTTCTTCACAGTATACATACAGTAGTGTGACTGGAGCACCAGTCACCCTCCAACCATTGACAGAGGCCTCTAGTTCACAACATCATTCACAACATAAAAAAAAAAACATAAAATATAATATTGCACTGGCATTAGATGCCTTCAATACTTTGTGGCTCACAGTGTGTACTGAATTGAAATACAAAACAATTATACTGAACAACAATGTGACAATATTGAATATTGATAAACTTTGTATAACATTGAGGTAGTACCTGAACATGTTATGACCAATGTCATGTCTCTCAATACACGTACAAAGTGCTTACTGTATATTTTAACATTTAAAAGGGCATTGTTTCAAAAGGGCGAGAACACGAGGTAGGGTTGTGCAGTTGCTATTGCCATGATGCAACTCCAAGCTGGTCAATAAACAGCTGAAAATATAACAGTTTTCCTCAAAATAATAGTGCAGTATAATAATCCAATTAAACACTGTTTGGATAAAATGTTCTGCTGGGTTAACAAGGCCCTACATAGAATTGAAGGCCGTGGATTGCAGCAGCCTAGAATGCAATATCAGACTGGATTATAGCAAGGGTGGGGAACTTCTGCACATCTGAACATTGGAAAGCTTTCATCGGCCACTAAAGCTAATCGGCATGGCCTGTATGACAGAACATATGGTGTCCCCCAATACACAAAGTGCTTACTGATATTTTAAGATTCAAAATAAAGGCATTGCTTTTTCCTCAATATAAAGTCCAGTGTATTAACATTCAAATTAAACTTCTGGGCTAACAAGGCTACATAGAATTTAAGGCTGTGGATTATAGCAGGGATGGGGAGGGGGGTACTTAAGTCCACATCTGACCATAAGCTTTAGTGGCCGATGAAAGCTTTCCAATCGGCCATGGCTTTCTTGTAAGATGGAGTGAGGTCTCCCTCATGGATTTCGTCCAAGAGGACCTCTGTTTGTATGACAGAAAGTAGAGTGGCTACACACTTGGGGTACCTAAGGTGTAGGGCATAATAGTAGGCCATGAGGTACAAAACACCCTCTGCTACCTCACATTTTGGGAGTGTAAGTATGGGCTCATCTCCTATAGCCAGGAGGCAGTCAGACTCACTCACAATCAGCACAGGAGAGGATAGAGGACGCTTCTTCAAGTACGCATTGGGGTCTTCTTTTTCCTTTAACACAAAACACACATCCATCTATCAGTTAATGCACTTTTGTTTCAATGATGTTTTTTAAACCTAAGCCAGCTAAATCCTGATGAAGTTATATGCAGGACCTTCAGCTATAACTATTTCAACACATCAGATTGTGTTGCTTTTGACATGTGAATATATACTGTAGTGTTGTACACAGCTCACCTCCAGGACATGCACCAGAGCCTCACTTGCATCTCCTAGCCTCTTCGGAGCAGCAGTCGTAGAGGGGAACAGTGATGGCAGTGCACGGAGGACCATGAGAGCCTGTTGAACTGTTGAGAAAAAGATTCATTACATTTATACTTTGTTTAAGTGCACAATAATTGATCTACAATAGATATCTTTATGAAAAAGAAAGATAAGACACTTGCACATTAACTTGATATATCCACCCAACATAAAGTGCTTACTTTTGGTCATTCCCATTGGAGGTTTCATCATCTTTTTCGACACGCCATAAAACTGCACCTTCTGGCAGAAGTCGTGCCATCTTCCTTTCAGTTCATCAATGTAGTCGCCGTTATTCCTGTCCAAGATGCGGCGAAGTTCCTCCATCACCTATGAAATATTCAATATATAACACAGACATTTGAATAGATAGAGGGCGAAATTGGCAAAACATTGGTTAATGTTTTGAATTATGCCTTGTCATCAATCACTTACATGTCCAATGACCTTGAAGCAAGGATATGCCTCTATAATTGTGTCGTATTTGTCCTCCTCGCGAACGGCATCTGAATCGATGAATGCTCTTCTGGCTTTGAATTCTGAATCCAGGAGCTGAGAAACCGACTCGTGGTTTGGATTTTTCTTGTTGAACAAAGCCTGTAGGGTTTTGTAGTGCTTGGCCATGGTTGCTGGACTGTCGGACTCGGGATCAGGACTGTCGATGTCTGCCGGCTTGTTAGCTATAAGACACAAAAATACATAATTTAAGTCAAATAGCTCTATATTCTGATAACAATCATAGTGTGTTTGTTCATTAACAAGGTTCTCCTGTGTCTCCATCTCTACTAAACATAAAATGCATTTTCAGGTTGGGATACCAATTTGATCAAATCAGGAGAGAAATCATACCGGATAGAGAATAAACACGTGAAATAGGAATTGATGACACAGTAGTGAGGAGACAATTTTAACTAGGACGCTATCAAATTCAAGCTGAAATGGGTACACACGATATTGAATGCTTCAGGTCTCTAATAACAGTCAAAGCGGAATGCACATTTGCCAATACTAACCCTTCTAGAGTGCATCATGAAAACCAAAATGTTTAAAATGTGAAATGGGTTAATTAGACCTGTAAACATCACAAAAATATGTACCCCTTACACAGGTAAATGAGTAAATATAAATTTGAAGGTCACCTCTTTCTGCGGTTGTATTCTCCTCTGAGGAGCGGTCTAGAATGATGGTCGAGTCACTCGAAGAATCGATTTCCTCTGTGTCAGGTGGCTGCTCAAGACGGGGCATCATTGGCTGCGGGCGGTGCTTCTTTGAAGGTCTCCCATCTGGAAAGATCTTTTGGGGGGATCTCACGTTCTGCAATCTTTTGAATAGCTGTCCATACACAGTGGCCTGTACAAGACAAAAGTAAAGCAGTCTAAACTCCACTTAAAATGCCAAACACTTTAGTCATCAACTGGATACATTTCACTTACCCATGTATTCTTATTGTTCAGGTCCTGCAGCATGGGGTAGTACAGGACTATTCTTTTTGCCATAGCTGTGACTTCTGGTTGTGATGGGTATCGGTCAGATTCAGCATCCCCCTTTGCCCTCAGGATTGCGATCATACTGGTCATGGTGTTACGGATGAGCCGGCATCTGAGGTCCTTGGACATTTCACAGTTCCGCTCTTCACCCTTCTTCGCCAACTCAAAGTATTGTTTTCGGACGTGCTCAAGTTCAGTGTCCGTGTGTACTACGTAGTCTGGGATGGATATCTTCACAACCATTTCAGGGGTTGTGTAGTTTGCAGCTGGACATCCTCTAACAGGTGTGGAAGTCTGTGACCGTGGTGACTTGTTAGCAGAAGTAGAACTGCCTGAGTCTTCTCGGCCAGATTCCTATAAAATAGAAGATTATGAAGTACTGGCAAAACTAACATTTCCTTTTTACTGTGTTAAACTGCACGGACAACTTAGCACAAGTATGCTACGTTTCATTTTGGAGGTTAAATCTTGCGCCAACTAACGAATCTCTGAACCAGAGGATATTGGAGTAATGAATTAACAAGCAGAACAATAAACAAACAGTTGTGTTGTATAATAAATCAATAAAAGGTAGGCTTGGAGAATGCCTAATGGTGTTACAGCCTAAACATGTACCAATGCAACAAAGTTAACTTAGTTAGTGTGAATTTAAAAACAATGTAACAACTGAACACTTCTATAAGCCATCATGACTATGCCGCTTCTAAGTTATATAGGTTGGCACTTAATGCTGTGTTATTGTAGAAACTGACCTCGACATGAACATGACCTGAAGACTGCCAGACTGCTTTTCTCCTCAAGAAGTTTTCTGGACCTGGGAAAAGATCCCGCAAGTCTGAACGAGTCAGGGTGCACATCATTGCCTCACTGATGCTTGCAGCTATAGGAACATAGGAAAAAAAAACAATGTCAAATATTGCCACCTGGTTGCTGGGCCAACTGGAGTCTGGGGACTGTTTATTGATCAATTGATTTAATTAATACAAGTGGAGCTGCAAATATAGATTATTTTCTTAGCAATAACTCTATCAAGTATTCTAATATTTTTTAGAAGTGTTTTTCTTATTATAATATCAATTAAACTGATTTGATCCAGGGGGTCATCAGCTAAATGACTGATAATTAGGAACCAAATGGACCCTTACTGGTCCATTTGTACACTAGTTAACAGGTCTGTAACCGTCTGAGTTACTGCTGCATCCATAAATACAACAACAAGCAACTAGGTAGCTTTATATCTAAGCATCTACATAAAATATATAGAATTCCAAATATTAGCCCTACAAAAGTATATCAAAATAATGTTTAACTATAACTTTGTCACATCACAATATTACAGGTTAATAGATTGAATATAATTATTTTTGTATACTAGCCTGCATGTCCCAGCTATCCAAAGGTTTTGGCATAGAGCTTATTAAATCAGCCCCACTAACTTAATTCTAAGTAAAAAAATAAAAAATAAAAAATATCATGTATTTTCCAGTGGTGTAAAGTAACTAAGTACATTCACTCAAGTACTGTACTGTACTTTTACTCCACTACATCTCAGTCAAATATTTAACTTTTACTCCACTACAATTTGAAAACTTTAGTTACTACTTACTTTGTACTTTGTAGATTGATCACAAAACAATCACAAAACAATACACATTAACCCTATATTGAAAATAGCAGATCTACAAGCTCACAATCACGACACATTGTGAGCTTGTAGATCTGCTATTTTCAAGAGATATTTATACATTTGAAAACTTGTGAAATGGGACAGTCTGCATAAAGAGTACTTTTACTTTTGGTACTTTTAGTACAATTTTATACCAATACTTTTGTACTTTTACTCAAGATTTTTTTAAATTCCAGACGTTTGCTTGCAATAGAGTATTTCTACATTGCAGTATTGATACTTTTACTCAGGGGTGGTAAAAGTACTCAATGTTTTACTTAAGTAAAAGTATCATTGCTGCAATGTAGAAATACTCTGTTACAAGTAAAAGTACCAGTATGCAAAAGTATTGGAATCAAAATATACTGAATTACTAAAAGTAAAAGTACTCATTATGTCCCACTTCACAAGTTTCCAAATGAATACAATCATTTGAAAATAGCAGATCTACAAGCTCACAAGTATCTGACATTATGTTTAGAAAATATTTGCATGCATATTACCCCTAAAAGTCGCCACAGTGAAGTCATCTAAGTCATCCATGTTGTTAGCAGAGATAGCTAGCTGGTTAGCCACTTAGCCCAGCTGCTGGCTTCGTTCTGCAAGTGTGTAAACACAAGCATTTTAGACATAAATAACGTAAAAAAAAAACGTTAACGTCATCAACTTCAAAAGTCAAATCTAATGTTGTATGTACTTACCAGCAATAACGTGTGGTTTCAAATCAGGTTCGTTGGTAAACTTTGGTAAAGTTGCAGGAAAATAAAGACAGTTTTCTCATCAACTGCCACTGGGAGCTGTAATCAAGCAGCACAGCTGTGTGGGATGAGATCAAAGGAGCCGCGTCCTGTGGCCGTGGGTTGCTACCATTTCCAAATGGAAGGGGGGTTGTGACACTAATTAATTCCTAAATCAATTGAAAACACTTATAGTTTCTTAATTTATGTGGATTTTATAACATATATGTACGTAAATATTCGTTTTTGTTCCCTACATTTTGTGCAGTGGAATTAAAATGAAAATATAAGAAAACTGAAATATCACTATACCCTACATAGTCTGGTATAGTATGGACCGGCAGTGGTGGGAAAAGTACTCATTGTTTTTTACTGAAGTAAAAGTATCAATACTGCAATGTAGAAATAAATACTCTGTTACAAGTAAAAGTCCGGAATTCAAAATTTACTTAAAAGTACAAAAGTATTGGTATCAAAATGTACTTAGAAAGTACCAAAAGTAAAAGTACTCATTATGCAGAATGTCCCAGAAAGTTTTCAAATGTATAAACTGTATACAAAATCTTTTGAAAATAGCCGATCTACAAGCTCCGACGCATTGTGAGCTTGTAGATCGGCTATTTTCAAATGGCCTAAATGTATATAGGGTTGAATGAATACAAGTCAGGTGGGTAGGCCTACTAGAGACATCAGGGCACCCATAGACTGGGCACATGGACAACTGGGCACTAGGGACATGTTGGCACCTGGACAACTGGGCACTAGAGACATGTGGGCACCTGGACAACTGGGCACCAAAACCATCTGGGCACTAGGGACTAGGGACACCTGGACAACTAAGGGGGTCCCTATTTCATCTCTCTCTCTCTCAGCTAAGGGGGGCCCTGCTTCATCTCTCTCTCAGCTAAGAGGGCCCAGGTGGTTTTGGTGCCCAGTTATCCCTAGTGCCCAGATGGTTTTGGTACCCCCATGAGCGGTTACCATTTCGAATGGCATCAGTGGTACTCCAGAGTTTGGTCTTGTGAAAAACATTTATATTGTAAATTCATCATTGTATTGTTTTGTATGCCAACCTATCTCTACTGTTGGGTGGAATGATCAGTATTTAGTGTATGAGGTAGAAGTTCCTTACCAGGCTCAAGACAATATTTTTGTTGATCCTGGAAATCTTGTTGATTATATGCCATACTACTATGTGACATTCAATAATAGAAAGTACATTCCGGTTAAGTATGATCTCACAGACGTCATTGCACATACTTAATATTGTGTGGGTAAGAAAGAAAACTGACTTTTCCAATAACGATGTCTTTTCTGGAAATCAACTAAGTCTATGTCTTGATATGAGAGGATACATCTTTTACAAATAACACAACGGCTTAAAAAATGTGTGATATGCCAAAAAAGCTTGTTTTATCCAAGACATGACTCAATACCAGATCATTTCAAGATTTTATCACTCACCAAGACATTCAAGTTACACTGTATGAAAACAAGTCCCTATATCTCACAAAAATAAGACTGGTTAGATGATTGTACTTATATTAAGTGTGATGAGGTATTTTGAATAGAAATAAGCCAGATGTACTTCATAAGATTTTGATTTTTTGCAGTGTAAGTACAGTCCAATAATATGACTGCAGATCAGCTATATTCTGAGAAAGAGATTTAGTGTCGGGGGGAAAAGGAGGGGTACAGAGTACAGACCCCTGGGGGACCACGGTCAACTAAGTACGGTGTATCGGTTTTAAGTGGTTAAAGTCAGAGCAAACTCTGAGTACTTCTTCCATGCATGGTATTGGGTACACTCCCCTGGATATTCATCAGTATAGGACAGAGCATTTATTCATTCATTCACAACTCTGAGGGGGACTGAAGGACTGGCCTTCATGGTATGTTAACAATCACAATATGTTATGGGAGCGACCTTCAGACTACAGGGCTGATCCTAATTGATTACATTGTACCAAAAAAAAAAGAAAACAAGCAAAGCATGACTCATGGCATCACATGTTACAGCATAAAACACCACTTGGTGCTGGGAAAGGACACTCTATCTGGGTTTCGTAAGGTAATGGGATAGACACCCTGAGCGCACCGTTGAGTGTTCCTTATCTCTGAAACGACGTGTGCTGTGCATGACGACCTCACGGACACACCACAGGGAATTGTGCTTGCGGTTAAGTGTGTGCTCCAATTCTTCACTTGTGAAGAATTGGAGCACACACTTAACCGCAACTTATTAATACACACTTATTTTGTTGTCTGATAAAAGTGCTTGTAAGCACTTTTATCAGACAACAAAATAAAAGGCTTCCCTTTAATCTTGATCGCAAAGCACCCTTTATTCTGCCTTTCTTCCTTGTGTGATGGAGAAAAAAAAAGAAACACTATGTTGTTTCACATGAAACTGCCAAAATCACCACAAACGCAGTGCCATAGGAAGGAAGGTACTGCCTCATGAAGGCTCATCACACTTGTAACCTCAGTCGGCTTCACCACACTGGGTTGAGCAACGGTAGACATCAAGCTCTGACACTGGTGCTGTTGCTCAAAACCAGCTTCAAATACACAGACATCAAGTAACGCTGGATATGGGTGAAACATACAGTGGATTTTAACCACTTAAGCCCCATATACTTTGTCAAATCAGAATGGTCATCAGAGAAAACGTTGTCACTGCACGTTTCAGCAAATTACACAACAAATTGACCATTGACCCTCTAAATTCTAATGAGTTCATCCTTCAGCCCAAGGGGACGTTTGTGCCAGATGTCATTCAATTCCCTCCAGGGGTTCTTTTACGTTCATGAGAATGGGACAGATGCGCCGTCACAGACACCTTGACCTTTGACCACCCAAATCTTCACTTCATCATCTTATGCCATCATGCATACATATTTCATAATAAGTGAATGTGTCTTGAGTTATGGCAAAAAAACTGTTTTGTTGTGAGGTCACCGTGACCTTGACCTTTGACCTGTTACCACCAAAATGGAATCAGTTAATCCTTGACTCAAAGTGGTTGTTTATGCCAATTTAGAAGAAATTCCCGAGGGCAGGGGGCGGAGATCTAGCGCGCAAGCGCCGAAATTGAAAAATTGCATAGTAAAACACATAGTCGACCTAACTTACCGTAATGATTCTGTAGAAAAATCATACTAGTCCCCACATTCCCATGGGTTGAATCCACACATCTCACCTGCTCTCAATCACTCCTCATCGGTGGCCTGCTCTAGAGATTGTGCTGCCTCGCCCTTCATGTCTGGCAGCAGAAACAACTTCACTTGAGAGCCCTCTGCCACGTGTGACTGATAAGACCCTTATTATCAGTCAAAATATAATACATAATAAAATATGTCTACGTTGCTGGCTTTGTTGTCTATTTTAGCAGTTATACTGTTAAATACTGCATTTTGCTGGATACATGCGCAGGACGCAAGCTATTAGACTATGTCTGCATGTAGAAGGAGCAACAACATACATGAAGGCGCCTGTGGATGTACGTATACAAAGGTGGCATACATAGCATGTTGTTACCTGACTGACGACAAGATTCTGGAAAACCGTGAATGGATTTGCACTAGCTACCCTACCTCGACAATTTTGCTTCAGTCATAATCAGATAAATCTGTAAGGCCATCATACCGAAGTACAGAGCCCCATGAAGTGAAGGATCTTGTCATCAACTTGTACCAAACACACAGTATGGCTCAATGCTTGAGAGCATTTGACTGCAAATCGAACAAAAACAACCCTTATCTAAAGACAAGACAGAAAGGGGAAACATTCGTTTGAAGTGTGTCTATAGGTACTGACTCTCAAATGTCAAATATGATATGCGCTTTCAGGCGTGTAGTATGGACAGAGATTATTTCTGCCTAAATGCTTTTGTGGATGGAGATCGTTTTAGCTGCTCAAAAAGCGGTGACACAAACTGAAAGGTATCTTGTCAACATACTTATTGTGTATGAATGAGTCTGTGGGCACTTAAAAAAAATATAAATGGGTTAGCGGTGCACTGACTTGCAATCAGCAACCATAGACTACTTGAGTAGCCTCGTTAACCCTACAAATAGGCTAACCCAGTGGTTCTCAAAGTGTGGTCCGGGGACCCCCAGGGGTCCTTGAGGATCTTCCAGGAGGTCCCCAGCTAAATTTGTAAACATAGCATCAAAATCAGTTAATCAGTTTAACCACTTTAACACGACAATTTGAAAATACCTGATCTACAAGCTCACAAGTGTGTTGCAATGTGTCGCGTTGTGAGCTAGTAGATCGGCAATTTGAAAGAAAATCTAGAAAAATGTGGAATATTTTTTTACATTGAAAAAATCTTTTCAGGTGGGGTTCCATGGTCAAAAACATATCAATTTGGGGTCCTTGATATGAAAACACTGGACTAACCTATGGGTAACCCATTATTTCTCCCTGGCTTTTTCCCTGAAGGCGTCCTACAGCACTCGGATTGACTCAAAGACCTTGCATTCAACCACTCCGCTCCGGGATTTCCTGCTGGTGTCTTATCAGTTAGATGCTGAAACAATGAACTCGGCCCACGCTAAGACACGCACCGGCCCTCACTGAGAACCGTCCTCACGGCTTTCCCCCCACATACGACCAGATGTCCCCTGGCTGGACCAGAGCCAAACGACACACAACGAAGAGGTGGGAAGTGTGACCGAAAAATCAGATAGCGAGCTTGTCCCATTATGGCACAAATGCAGACCCACCCTTGAGCCTGATTTGTACTTCATTGCACGGCGGTGTTGCGCGCCTAAAATATCCGATCTACAAGCTCACAGCGCGTCGCTAGGTAACGCGTTGTGAGCTTGTAGATCGTACATCTTCGGCGCGCGACACCGCCGTGCGACGAAGTATATCCTCGCCAAACCTCGGTACAGTGAAGGTCTGTGTGAGTGAACAGGAATCTTTCACGACAGCCGCCCGAGGGGACAGCCTAGAACACAGATGGCTGACAGTGTGCCGCTTATGAGCTATAATTGATACGTCATATGTCAGAGAAAAGTCTCCAGAAGCTGTCTGTGCATCATCAGATAGAATCAAGAGAAGGAATTATGTGATGTCATGGTGTATTAGTTCAAAACAACAGCACGATGACGAGTGTGTCAAAACAAGGAGGGAAGGAAGGTGTAATTCACTGGGAATTCCATATACTGTACACAATTTTATTTACATTGACACATGGAATAGCAACACATATCAGATTTACACAATAACACTATAGCCTCAGGTGTAATAAATATATACTTTAGCAAAATGCACAAAACAAACCTCTCTTTAGATTTAAAGGGAACATTGAAATGTCGAAATTGAAAACAGAGCCTGTATCAATGCAGAGAAAATGGTTCCAGTTCAACTTGTGACGCGGTGATACCTATATTATGTCATATGTATTAATGATCCTGTCTGGAGAACACAGCATGCGTTTGAAGGGATGAGTTTCCGAAGACATTAGCCATCGATTGGCTAATCTCTTCACGTTACGGCAGGTTACCATGGCTGCAGGAATACAAGCGACGTTTCCAGTTTCATCTAGAGAATGCAATCTGTGTGCACATCTGAAAATTACAGCATAATACAATTTCGCATCAGAGTACCATATCTTCATTAAGATAGAACACTGTCGACGGCGCCGACACTTCTTTACAACATAACGCACGCACGTACATATTTACAGTACAAACAACAAGACTGGGCTAAGAAGGCTGGGATTCGCTGTTCCGTTAGCCTATCCAATCTGATGAGTCTTTAACCACATGAACCCTAGCGTCCCTGTTCCGAACCAAAAATAGACCAACATTCGGCGTAAATGGGCGAACATGCGTCTATTTCCGCTTGACGTACAATGAAGTCTATAGGGTTTAAGTGGTTAATAGTGGCACCTCTTTATAGTATTTTGTTTTAATATACATACATGCACAGAAATGCAGGTACTGTAGACAGGCATGCGTGTGCACATGCACTCACTCACACACACACACACACACACACACACACACACACACACACACACACACACACACACACACACACACACACACACACACACACACACACACACACACACACACACACACACACACACACACACACACACACGCATGCCGAGAGACAAACAGGACACTTTCTTGGTCCTCTTCACAACAACATCCCGGTGTGGGAAGAGGGAAGTCATAATGCTGAAAGCAGTGAGTGGGAGTACTGGCTGAGAGCTACTGGAAGTCCCACGTTTGATGGAGGAAACAGCTGGAAACAAAGATGAGATGAGTGCTAGGATGGGAAGTCAGCTACTGGCCAGAGAGTGCTAGCCTTTGACCGACAGTGCAGGGAAGTGAGACACTGCACTGTTTACCCAGCATGGACACCTGGATGGCGGGCTCTTAGAGCCTTTCTTACCCTAGAAACTTTGTTTCTACTGCAGAGTTGGCCCGACAGAGCGGGGCCTTCAAAATCCCCCAACAGTCTGTCTGCAATCGCGCAACTGAGAACGACAGCGTGACCGAGGGATTCTAGCGTCGGTCAGACAAATCAGCAGGGTTCCCAACCGTCCACCGGGGGTTGTTTTTTTGGTTTATCTTATCTGTGACCAAAGGCTGTACAGCGGGTAGATCGAGTGGTGACAAGGGGCAGAGTGAGCGCTGTCCGCCGTCTGTCAGGCTAAACACCACCATTCCCGTCAACTGATCTCTAAGACAGCGGGAGAGCAGGTCAGGGCGTGGAGGAAATGTATCTCTGAAATGGCTGTACCTGTCTGATGATAGTAAACAAAGATTCCACAGCGGAGCTAGCAAGGGGCTCAAACCAGCTATTTACACATTTACACGCTGTCACGCTCCCAGCGTGACACCGTCCACCAACATTCACCTGTTTTTTGTTTTTTTTACAGCACTACTAAAACTAAAAGCTAAGGGGCTGTGTCCACAGAAGGCGCTTCGTGAGCGGAGGAGAGCTTTGGATATCATGTCCAGAGCGCTCGCGCGCAGAATTTACTGATGCCTGCAACGTTGGAACATATCAACGGTTGTTATGCTCGAACGTCCTGTCATCATGCGTTATTAGCACAAATAGCCTAGCTGAAATAACCGTGTCTGAAATAACCGTGTCAGTCTGTCAGAGCATTTGCAGCGTCCTTCAGCAATGTGTCGAAGACGCTGTCTGCCAGCTGCATCTTGACAAACAGATCATCTTTGTCGTAGTTGACTCCTCATGGAGCTCCTGAACCAGTATCGGTCTTGTTTCTTAGTTTAATTTCTTCAGACCATGAAGCTTCAGTACTTCTGTTACAACTCATTCCTGGACTTTGGATAACAGTAAACATTAGGTCATAAATGACCCGGTTGTCAGACACAGCCAGGAGGAACAAACGTGACATTTATGAGCAGTGCTTCTCAGCAAAAGTCGAACTCTTTTCTGTTCGAAGCTCACTGCACACCACCAAACACTGGATGTTGGGCGATAAGAGGAGTGATCCAGCACGTCTTTACCATAGAAATACATGGCAAGCCCATATTGCAGCTCATAAAATGCTTTCTGTGGACATGATGCCTAATTCAAGAGTTACAGATTTCAAAAGATGCCATGTCTTTAAAAATGTGTAACAATGTGGCAGTGCTACCCGTCTCGCCATAAAATTGCAGCTACCGCTAGCGTTGCTGATACTATATAGATATATACACATGTACAGTGAGCAAGCACATAAACGCAAAGCACATAAACGTAAATAAGTACCATTATCTGAGGAGAAATTCCAAAGAGACCGGCCTCTACAATACAATAATGAGTGTAGAAGAATAATGGGCTGATACACTGCATTCATTTCATAGATATGCTTGTGTGTCAAATGGATTTGGTAAAGTTATAAATTAATCTCGTGGGCACTAGTTACTTGCAACTAGAGCAGCGGACCAAAACTACTGCAGGTTTTCATTCTAACTGTCTAATCAAGGACTAATGTAGACCTTGGACACCAGGTAAACCTATTTCACTGCCTGATAGAATAGAAATCAACAGTGGTCTGGGTCTGCAGAAAACAGTTCAGCGTGTGAGTAATGTGAAGAGGAATGGTAATGGTCTCTAGTGATCTCAACATGTCGTCTAGCTTATATTTACCAGTATCCCCGTTTAAATTGGCCCCTGTGAGTTTCTCCTTCATATAACCAGAGGACCTGTACATGTGGAAATAATACTGACAGTGTAACAAAAGTGTAAAAAAAATAATCATAATAAGAACGGGCATGGAACGTTGTGAAGTTCAAGTGCCTTGAGTGCCTCTCATCAAACCTTCGCTCTGGCAGTGCTCCAAAGCGTAATAAAAATTGCTACATAACCTTTCACCAGATAGGAATGAAATGTTGAACACTAAATACATCAAATGGTAAAAACCAAAAGGGTAACAGTGACATGTCGAGCGGCAACGTTCAAGAAGGTAGTGTAGAAAAAAACGAAGAAAAACAACTGAGAAAAAAACACACATACACGAGTGTGTAGTGAATGACGGTGAGTTAATATGACTGTATGACAGTTGAAGTTGTAGCATAAAAGGTTGATGTCCCTTCACACCCCAGCGTGAGTGTGTGTGTGTGTGTGTGTGTGTGTGTGTGTGTGTGTGTGTGTGTGTGTGAGTGTGTGTGTGTGTGTGAGTCCCGTGAAAGCAAGAGGGAGAGGATTTGTCCAGTCTGTCCTCCAGTGTGGTCAGAAGCAGTCCCTCCTATTACTGGTAATAAAACAGATGGTAGCCACAGTACCACATTGTCCAAGAGCAAATCCGAACCAATCCAAGTGGTGCTGGGGCGGAGGGGCGTCGCGTTGGTGGAGGAACTTTACAGGCACTTAACGGGGCAGCCGAGCGTTAGCGGGGTGGGGTCCTTTACACCGGGTGGGCCCGGCGGCTCATGCCCTCCAGGAAGACCTCGTCGTGCGCCAACAAAGGTTGGGACGGGGTCGGCGGGCTGTTGCTGCCGGCGGAGCTGAGGCGCTGCAACGCTGCATTCTGGGGGTTGTGGTCCTCCCTGGTCCCTGCCTTCAGCTTGGTGCTGAAGTTCAAATAGATCTAGAAAGGATAGATACAGTAAATAGATGGACACACAATATGTGTGAGAGAGAGACAGTTACAGAGAGAGGGGGGGGGTTGCTTCCCTGTTCTCTTCGGTTCTATGGGAGCAAAGCCCACGTGGCGACCATTTTGCTTGTAGTTTTCTTTCAGTGAGCCAACGACTCCAACGTAAGTGAAACAAACTACACACCAGAAAAACATTGCCCACAACCCACAAGACAAGGTGGGAAATTGACGTGCCTGAAGTCTCAATTTGCTTTGGCTACAATGCTCCTCCTGACACAGATGTGTGGCTGTACTCTAACTCAGTCATTCTCAAAATGGGGTCCGGGTAAGCCCAGGGGCTCAAAAACATTTGGAAAAATCGTGAACATTTGTGCCAAATTTCTTCACTTGTGGGGGTTCCCTGGTACAAAATATTTTCAGATGGGGGGTTTGCCCAAATACATATCAATTTGGGGGTCCTTGACATGTTCGAGAACCCTACTACTCAGGCGTTTACACTCCAGTTTGCACCGGGAGCAACTGTATATGATCAAAACAGATGACAGCATTACACCCGATATGCGCGGGGGACAGGTGTGACGTGAGAGGCCCCCTGCTGTGACTGAGTCCTGGGGATGCCTTGTCACTTCCTGTCTGGTATGGAAGGGGTGACCTCTGCTACCTCGCGCCATGCTCCTTCCCCAGCAGAGAGGAAGTGACAATCCTTCCCTTTCAGAGCAACAGTATATCATATTTTACACACTCTACATTTAGTAAAGGTCTTGGTCAATTACAGTCGATATAATTAGCCTCTGAATGAAAATCAACAATGCGGTTGTCACTCACATGGACATTAACATAATAAAGAAGATTACAAAACAGTAATTACACAAACAGCCATTCCAGTGTAGAGTACCAAGTAGCCACAGGGCCACGTACGGTAGAGGCCTTCAGTACTGTATGTGAATGAGTGATTATGCTGTTGTCACTGAAAATGAGTTAGTAGCAACATTAATCAAAGGTTAACATCAACATTTTTATTATAGCGGTTCTGCGGCTGACCATGGTATACAGGACATAATTGTCTTTCTTGAGAATTTGGGGCTAGAATATTGACAATGGTAAAGTCTTTATTGACCATGGTCAACAGAGCCAGCCCCATGTGCCAAACCAACCGCACCGCTATCATGTTACCTAATCACTCTGGTGAATGGCCTGTCAATGCTGTTGTCTCTCATTCTTTGGGACGGAGAGGATAAGTGCTTTGACAGCTACATGTACAACTTATTTTCCACTGGTTTCTGAGGAGAATTAGCTGTACACAAGAGTCTTCTCTACTGTTATGTTCCACCTGAGAGAATTTATTTATATGTTGAGACATGTAAATAAATCAATCAATGAATGTAAACATTTCCAAAACTTTACAAAATAAAAATAAAAATAATCTAAACAATTCCCCCAAATTCCCCAAAAACAACACATTTACAAGCTTGTAGTTTGGCAATTTAAATTATTTTTTAAATAAGGGTTACAGTAAGTGGTTAAATATTACAGTGTACAAACCAACGTGGCCGCAACTTACGTGCTTGGTGGCGTCTGACAGCTGCTGTTCAATCCTCTCCACCACTTTCCTGAAGGGCGGTCTCTTAAAGGGGTCCGCATCCCAGCAAGACCTCATAATCTCATACCTGTACAGGAATGACATGTCAGTAGTGTCACAATTACAAACCATCACACGCATGCAATTTAAGTCTGTTATTACACAGCAGGTCTATCATTACGGTATTCTTTAATTCAACTGAGAGTTCACATCTCGTGTCACCACCTCATACACTGTGGGCCCCCCCCCCCCCCACACACACACACACCCGTTCTCCACCACAGTAACTTTTACAACATTCTCTTTTACAACTCTCAACAGTCACGCAAACAGAACAGCCCGACCGACGCCAGATTTTTTTGTCCAATTACAATATTGTGACCGATATTTTGTAAAAAACTAAAAAGTGCAACATTATAGATTTACGAACATTTAACTTATAAGCAAACAAGTAAAAACAAACACAAATACCTTCTTAATAGATTTTAAAAATATATAATAATATATTAGTATGAAAAGAGCATACATTTTAAGTTCATTAAACTTGAATTATACATTGAACAAACAAGTAAATATGAAATACACATAAACACAATATTATTTTATGTAACCACTTATTTTTTTTACAATTTTACAAATCGGGGCACATTGGCTGAATAATTGACTCACATATCACTGGGTGCGAATTCTGGAGCATCCATTCTGTTGCCCTCTTTTATGAGCTTGTAGAACTTGGAGTCCACAGGCATACCAGGATATGGACTGTTACCTACAGCGCCAAGATGGAGACCGTCAGAGAGACCAAGACACACACACAGCACATGCACAAAAGGTACACACAAACACATACCTAAATGCAAACAAGCCTACAAAACAAATATACACACACACCCACACACACCGAAACACAAACAAACCTGCCCACAAAACACACATATCTACTGAGACAAGCAAACAATCAGACAAGCAAACAAACACGGACACATGCGCGAGCGAGCACACAAACACACACACACACACACACACACACACACACACACACACACACACACACACACACACACACACACACACACACACACACACACACACACACAGTGTGGGTAAACATACCTAGAGAGAATATTTCCCAGAGTAAGATACCGTAGGACCACACATCGCTCTCAAAGGTGTACACACACTCGAAGATACTTTCTGGGGACATCCATTTGACAGGCAGACGTGCCTAAAGGAGAAAGAACACACACACGACCGCCCATCACAACCATTTCCATGAACCTGTATGCCGCACAGCACTTTGGTCAACACTGGTTGTTATTAAACATACTTCATAAATAAAATTAGCTTGACTTGGCTCAGGGAGACTTTGAGCCGCAAACCACACACAGGCGTACTGAAGTTTCCCCCGATTATGTTGATTAAGTTAACCACTTGAGCCCATATTTGATCAAATAAAAGAAATTGTCCATCCGCAGATAGGCAGGCTCTCAATGCGTCGTGAAACTTTCTGAAAAAGTATTAACAATTTTTGACAATTTTAGATTACCCGTGGATTAACTGAAAAAGAGTTTCCCCTGAGGATGTGAATAACTTTAACATTCCTGAGAACACCAGCCGATCTACACCTAAACCTGAGATGGATGAAAGTATGCACCCATGCACGCACGCACGCACGCGCACGCACACGCACACGCGCGCACACACACACACACACACACACACACACACACACACACACACACACACACACACACACACACACACACACACACACACACACACACACACACACACACACACACACAGTATGTAACCATATGACAGCGCGTCGCCTGCCAGACATATTTTTACAGAGGACACCTTGTCTTTGGAACATACCAGTGCCTACACGCCTGGGGCATCAACAGCACCTTACAGGTGTAAAATAATGAGTCCCATTGTGAGGCTTGTTATTAGTAGGACATCTCAGACAGACAACATGCTAATATTTAATTAGGCACTGCAAATGTATGCCCTTTAAGGTGCTGTAGGCTACTTAGATAAGTGGAAGGGTAGGTGAAGCAATGATGTGATTATCATTTTTGTTCTCTTTTGGCAGTTTCTCACACAGGTCTCTCTGTGCGATTATGTGGTTTACAAAACAGATTCAAGATTCAAAGTACAAAGTACTTTCTCATACAAGTGTGTGAAATGTTGCCATGACATGCTCGACTAGATAGTGCTAACAATTTAATAAACTCCCCAAAACAAGATATACGGTATTTACCACACGAACACTCATGTGGTTCTACAAGCTTATGAGCTTGTAAATCGGCTATTTTCGGTACAGAGATTTGTTGTGGAGGGGAAAAAAGAGGTTAAGTATAGACCCTTGGGGCTGGGGGACCGTGGTCAACTATAGGTTTTTACGAGAACAATAACTTGAGGAAGTCTATTAAGTATGTGTCAGTGTGGAAATTGTAGAGAATTTTGCTAACCCTTACACTTACAGGGTGTGCAAAAACATCAATACCGTACCGACACTTTAGGATTGTCAGCTGTAGAAGGAAGAATCAAAGTTTTGCCGATTGTGTGTGCGCTTTTTTACATTTGGCAAATGCGTTGTGACACTTGATAGGAAGCCTTGAGCACTTTCTCAGAAATGGTTGTACTTCGAGTCAACACAGTTGTTGCTGTTTGAGATTTGCCAATATTCATCTCAAAATATTCAACTGGTTTTCCAGCGACGCTTGAATTCTTAGTTTCTAAGTGCCGTTATAAAAGGCCAGTTTCATACATTTATTGGAAAGCTCCTCCAGGCAGATAACACACTTGGTGGTCCTAGGACCCACCGTTGAGAACCAGTGCCCGCTGAACTGCCGGTTTGCCCCTGGTCATGGCGTATAGTTTTATGTTTTTGTAAAGCTCCCATCTTTGTACCTGACCAAGTAAAACTGAGCTCTTGCTTTGATCCAGAAACAAAACAATACACGTCATGGTGAATAGCATGAAGAAGGACAGCCAGATGGCACGCACGCACGCACGCACGCACGCACGCACGCACGCACGCACGCACGCACGCACGCACGCAAAATATGTAGGAAACGGGATTCATAATAATGGTTATGTGACCCCAAAATGGGTCCTGATCCAATGTTTACAGTGTACTGTAGTGAACTGTGCTGAGCCGATCCAGATGGAAGCATGACGAAGGAATTCATAGAATGTAGGTAACTCATGTGCTGTCAGTGCATACTTACGTTGCCTTTGACCACATAGTTGGAGTCAGTGGTGATGTCCCGCGCCAGGCCAAAGTCACAGATCTTTGCCACTCTTCCTTGAGTCAGGAGGATATTTCGGGCTGCCAGGTCTCTGTGGATGCACTGAAAATGAGGGACACATGGTTATCCCGTATACATTTTCATGTGCGGGGGAAAACGTTGACATCCTTGAGCAACGCAACGTAACACACTATCAGGTTTCCTCACTGGAATCTGTAGCGCACAGACGCTGATACTGATACACAGGGCTGGCTGTGCAGCAATGTCTGCAGCTGATCAATATTTCAACAGCATTCTCCAACATACGTTTTAGGTCTGTTCACCAGGCGTGGAAACAGGATCCATGCTTTGCGCTTGAAAGAAAAAAAAGAAAACAAGAAAAAAAAAGAAAACAAGAGAAAAAGGAAAACAAGAGAAAAAGGAAAACAAGAGAAAAAGGAAAACAAGAAAAAAAGAAAACAAGAAGAGTAAAAGAGAATGGAGGAAGCGGATGGAGGTCAACCCATTCAAAGAAAGGTTGCCGTTTCGGTATCAGGTCTGTTGATCTAACATTGGTGTGTTTTGTCCATATGATATGGAATCTTAACGGTCAAATGGGATTTAATAGTAAGAGCAGGCAAATGGCTTTTACCGCCAGGGGCATAAAATGTTTACAGCATGATCAACAGAGGGAGAAGCGGGTCTTTATGGCAGATGAGTACAATCCAAACAAGGTGCTCTTTGGTGTAAGGGTGATCAAGTTGACACACAAAAAAGTTAGCGACGAAGGCACTCTGGTGGAAAAAAAAAAAGCTTAATGCATTGCGGCAAACTCATTGGCTCAGAATGCCTATAAATCTACTTGTTTCACTGCTTTGTGTGTGACTATTGCTCTTTGACAGTGAAACGAATGTATTGTCTATGTGTTGTGTTGTACTGTATTGCACATCTGCAACCCTCAAACTGTTTCAAACTGAAGTAACTGCCGTGATTGTTTTATTTTTTTCAGCTTGCGATTGTTTGAAAGGAGCACGGCTCATGCAACCTAAGCAAACTTGATTGAGCATAGAAGACTTTCTTGTTAAGCCTCATGGGTCAACTGACCACCTATGATGTGTCATAATCACATGTAGGCTGATAAACAAGCCCCGAAACAAGTTGTGTGATAATTAGGGGTGTGCCGATAATACACTAATTTCACCAAACGATACGATACGATATTTGGCTCACAACTTCGATACGATTTCGATACGATACGATACGCACTTTTTTATTATGAAAATATATGGGGGAGAAAAAATGCAAACAAATAATTCTGTTTTTGCATTATTCAGACGCAAACTTGTAGCTTTTCAGCTACAATAGCCGTTTTGAATCCAAATAGGGCAATAGTGTGACACCTGAACCAAAAAAAACAACATGTTGTCACCCTTTTCACCTCGGGGCTGTTTGCATGCCTGATTATTATTATTGTTGAAAAAAAAATAAAAAATATATATATATATATATATTTTTTCCCCCCAAAACGATACATATCGTCACGAAAACGTATCGCGATATATCGCGGGACGATATATCGGCACACCCCTAGTGATAATTGAGGATTTATGCACCACACCCTCTTGAGGGTTGCATAGCCTACATTTGACAAATCGTAGGTATTTGATAATCACTAGCAGAAAATGCACACGTGTACATTCAATTAAGAAGAGTGTATAAATCAAACCAAATGGACCCGAAATGCCTGATTTATACTTGGTTGATGAACAGGTTGGTGACTTGCATGGCTTCCTCCACCGTTGGAGTGTGAACGTGTGTGTGAATGTGTGTGTGAATGGGTGAGTGCAATGCACTTCGTAAAAGGCTTTGAATAAAGGTGCTAAATACACCATTTACCATTTACGTGTTGGTGTTTTTTAAATTATCACACAACTTGTTTCGGGGCTTGTTTATCAGCCTACATGTGATTTCCATTCAATCTGGGAACGGATCATTTTAGATTTGAGCTATAACAATTTTTTTATACTTTTCAAAAATAGCAGATATACAAGCTCATAGTGAACATTTGTGCAAATCTTTGAATATGTATTTTTTTTTTATCCCACGATTTTGTAACCCCTTTTTTCACCCAGTGCCAATTGCCTATGTAATCCTGGGCGCTACTCTCCCTCTGCCAGGCTAGGGAGAGCCCAGAACTGAGCTCATGCCGCCGTTTCTTATCACCTAACAGGGGGGAGTTTCCACAGTTGGATGTAGCGCCTGGAAGGAACACGTTATTCCAACCAGTTCCTTTACCCTCCATCAGGTGCCCCAGCTGACCAGGGGGAGGCAGTAAAGAGACCAGGATTACTGCATGTTTTTTGTGCGGGTGCAAACTCCCCTCCTGAATATGTATTTTTTAAAGCGAACGTTTGTAAAATATTTTGTTCCAGGGACCTCCAGAAGAAAAGATTTGAGATACAAATGTTTGCTTAAATATATATTATATATATATTCAAAGATTTGCACAGATTTTCACGAATAAAAAGAAAATAGCCAAAGAAATCTAAAATGACAGAGATGCGTTCCCGGTTTTAATGGGTTAATCCTTCCTATGCATTAGCCATACAAATAGAGGCTTTTGCTTTCCTTCCATAAGAGTGCCTTGGTCGCTATTGTTTTGTTTACTGCATTTGTCTGTGATGAGGGAAAAGAATGCTCACATTTTTGGAGGCCAGGAAGTCCATGCCTTTGGCCACCTGGTAGGAGAAGCTGAGAAGGTCTTCGGTGTCCAGAGAGAGGCCGTCCTCTTGAAGCATTTCACTCACAACGTCCGCGTCACCACATGAGCCACCTGACACACAAAACCAGGGCAACGTTCCCGTTTACTGGACAGTGAACTTCGACGGAAGGGCTGCAACGAGCCATTATCTTCTTAGCGATAATTCTATTCTATTCTTCGTTTATATTCCCAAAATTGACAAATCAAATACATTATCTAAAATGTACTAAATCGATAAGTCTGATCAACCACTTACGACCTATCGTTGCACAAGCAAAAACAGCGAAAGTATCCGATCTACAAGCTCACAACATTGTCGCATCACACCTGTTGTGAGCTCATCGATCTGCTATTTTTCGCTATTTTTGAAAATCGATTATTGTATTAAAAAAGTTTTTATTTCTTGCCTTGCCGGATGGAGCGTCTCTTCTCGGAGGACGAGCTGACCAGCGGGCCGCCGGCGCCAGAAGGCCTCATGGTCATGTAGCCGGTCCTGCTGTCCCTGTGGAGAGGAGAAGGAGCAGTCTGGTCTCAGAACACAGAGAGCCACACAGAGGAGCATGCTGTCCTTCCAGCACAATACTCCTACGTACTGTACAGTACGTCCTGGGCACTGAAGCTCAATTCATGCTCCTCATGTTACATTGTACTTCCTCAGGCGGTGTCGTGCAAAAATAAATAGTTAACACATCGGGTGCCGAACACGGTCTGAACCGTGTTTGGTGTCTTTTTGTTTTTTTTCGTTTTTTTCCACACGGGAGGGGCTGGAGCAGCTCTGGAATCACCCGTGGTGATTCTGAGAAGGATAGGCCAGATGGATCACCGTGTCAAAAAACATGGCTCCCATCCGCTTCCGTTCTATCGCCTTCTCTAAAACCCCTATAACTCCGGAACTTTTTACGCTGGGGAAAACAACTCATTTTGTATGCACGATCGCTCCGCCATTGTTACTCGCGTGAGAGATGTTATCATTCCAGGCGTTAGCCAGGACCATCGGGCAAAATGGAGGCATGCTTTTTTTTCACATGGAATGCACGTCGTGGAGTCTACAGCTTAAACAGCGCTGCGCAGCTCAACTGTGAGATTTCTGGCACCGAACGTAATCTGTTATTATAAAATGCTGGCACCCAATGTGTTAAAATAGCATGGGCCCTATTTTCGCCGGTGCCGTACCCATTATCCCTACACTTCTTTGCCATTTTTTACTATTTTTTAAAACATTTTCAAATAGTTCAACTAGCCGATCTACATCGACACGTTGTGAGCTTGTAGATTGGCTATTTGAACTATTTGAAAATGTTTTTAAAAATAGAAAAAATGGCAAAGAAGTTTAAGGATAATGGGTCCGACTATCCCACTATATTTTCACTGGCGAAAATAGGGCCCCAAATCTGCAAACTCACAATGCGTCACATCAGGACAATTTTTTTTAAGCTTTTCACCTATATTGACATTATTGATATTATATATATGCCAGAAATAGGGATAGGAATGTTTTATATAAACAAATAAATCGATTAGTTTGATTAGCTGTTGCACCCCTAGTTGCTTTGCCTTTTAGAACTGATCTCTAAGGTAACAACATGTCACATGCTTGTAGATTAGTTCAAGAAAGCGAGCAGCACCCTCGTACTAGAGTATAAGTTAGTTTGTAAGGCAACGATGTTGCTTTCCAGACGTTTGGGACAGCTCTCAGCTTTCACAATGACTTAACGTCAGCTGTTCTGTTAACCACTTAAGCCATAGCTTTATAGTTTCAGATCTACAAGCGTGTGAGCTAATCGATCTGCTATGATTTTCTTTAAGAAAAGAAAGAAAATGTTTTCGCCTAAAATGACATGCCAAAAAATAGGGACCGTTATTATGGTTACAGTAAGGAAAGGGAATAATAGCTCGGCACGCAACATGCTCCTAACGCATTAATTCCTACACGCACAACCTGCTCTGGCTTAATTTCTTGCAGACAGTCATCTGTGCATTGCAGGAAGAGAGATGCAATAAACACGCCTTCCATTGTCTAAAGTTTTGCCATTTAGCAGAGCGACTTCAAAGTGAAGTGTTTGTTGAACTCTAGTCAATAAACTGGTAAAATCACATACATAGAGTGCAGAGATACTAAACTCTAAACAACATCTAAGAAAAACATGAGAACAAGTAACCAAGATAATAGTCTGCATACTGCATAGTAGCCAATTCTTGGTCAATCTTTGTCTATAATCTATATTGAAAAAAGGGGACATTTACTCGCGACCCATAAAAACACAGTGTTTGGGAAACGGTGGCCTAGCTAATGCATAGTAAACTGGGTGTTGTTGAAATGAAGGAGTTTGAGAATCACTGCTATTATAAACCCAGACACTGACCCGGCAGTGTCTCGCTGCTGCAGTATATTCCTATAGTAGCAATGTTCTTCCATCTTGGAGCAGATGAAGCATTCTCTCTTCCTGCGCAGAAAGTTGAGGAGGTCACCGAAGCAGCAGTACTCAGTGATCACCAGCGTGGGGCCTGCAGACAGAGAGAAGTGTTTTAAACATTTGAAATATTCTGGAGAGTCTTTGTGTATACATTAGCATCTTTATTATTATCATCAAATTATTGGCTCAGGAATGCGACAAAAACTAAAAATCTCCATGAATTCAATGCTTCATGGGGTGTGTAATTGCTAGGAAATAAGTCTTTTTTGGGGTGAACTTTTTGGGGAACGCATCTGTGTCATTTTTAAGATTTCTGTGGGCTACCAGATACACAGGCTCATATTATAGCAACATACGGTTTTCAGAAAACGGTTAGGATTTAGAAGACATGTAGTTGCGTTCCCGGATTGACTGGGATAATGGCATCATGCCCCAGATAGGGACGCCAGCCTGAACGTGGCTAAGTCTGTTCTGTGGGTTTTAGAAATCGTTGCTGTCGGGCAGAAACCTCTTATCTCCATATTCTAACTTTTTGTGTTTTTTTTCCGTAAATGAATGCCCTACTACTACTTGATCATAGCCTGACGCTCAGCCTGAATTTTCTTTTCGTTTCACTCCATTATTCAGTCTGAAAGCCCTCTCAGTGCAGCCGTTTTCTGAGATGGGGGCGTGGCCAAAGTTGGACTCTTTGGCGATTGGTTCATACTGGATTATCCTGATCCCTGATTCGTCGTACAGATTTTCAACCGAGAAAGGTTGAAAGTGGTTAATTCAGTGGTTCTCAAATGGGAGCCCAGGGACCCTCAAGATTCCTTGAGGGGGTTCCAAATGGGGTCTATAACTCTGAGAGTGTACACAAGTACGCTGTCAAGAGTTATTGGGGTCATTGAAGTTGAAATGTTTGAGAACCACTGGTTTATATATTTCCAATGACATGCCCAAAAAAATATATGCCAGGTCAAAAGGCGTCAATTAACACATGCGAGCTCCTCTCACCTCCAACAGTACAGGCTCCCAGTAGGTTGACGATGTTCATGTGGTTTCCCAGGTAACTGAGAACTTTGAGTTCAGACATGAGTGCTTCTTTCTCGGTGGCATGGGCACTGGCTGCGGAAATGTAATTGGAGCAGAAATATTGTCAGGAAGCAACCAAAAACACACCTGGGATGAACCAAACTCAAGTCTCAATCTGCCTATTACAGTTCATTGTGCGTGGTATTTTGCTGGATAATTTGCTGGTTAATTAAAATGTCAGGGCACATTTTTACGTCTATATAACATTTTCTCAGGTCTAATGCAATCTAAAAAGAGATCTCCGCACTTAAGCTGCTAATTACACATTCACACAAGCCCTTGCCAGCGCACATCCATTCTGTACACATCACCTTGCCAAATAGATATAGTCACTGAAAGTCATTTTAATCTCTTTTTATCTTCTTTTCACTTGTGTCATATGCGTGTCATCCACGTTTATGACTTAACGTACGTTTGAGCATTTTCACGGCGACCGTCATGACCGAGTCCGCCTTGGACAGCCCGTAGGCCGTGGCCTCCACCACCTTCCCGAACGCCCCGGAGCCCAACGTCTTGCCTGTGGTGGAATGAGAAGGCACAAGGAGACAAAGACACACGGCTGTTATTCGCAGTCCTGTTTTCACTGGCGTGGGGCCAGGGCTCCTAGGGAAAACTTGAGCTTGAGCCTCGAGGGAGGCACAGGTATAGTACCTACCCGGACACGCCAGATCCTGTTGGAGAGGTGGTTAAAAATAACACCCAGTGAGTGTCAACAATAGCATGTTTGCAGTGAGGGAGTGGGGGGGGGGGGGTGGGGAGGGGGATTTCATCATTAACGGGCCATGGAAACGGCTTAGCCTGAAATGACCAGAGACAAATAGTCACCACCATGACCAGACAGCAAACACGCAGCGTCTATCAATCATCACAAAAGGCCCTCAGGCCAGTCCTCTGCGGTTGCACTGTTCCATTACCGGGACACACCACACTTGACTCTGCAACTGACTTCTAAGATCCTGCTGGGTGCAATTGTACCCTGTGTGCCAACTATTAAACGGTATACAGTTAATTCCAGGTGCTCCTGCAAAGCACACTTTGTCCTGGTGTTGCATTAATGCCCACAGCTTTGTCTTTACTCTGGCATTGGCTACTTAACCCTGCAGCAATGAACAAACGTTTAATCTTGTTTTTGACTTCATGAGCACCTCTTAAACCACTTGGACTGGAATTGTCACCTTATGAACTCTAAATGAGAGCACACAAGCACAACTTCTTTCTTTGATCTATTGAAAAGTTATATCTTATATCTTATGACAACGTAAATGAAAAATCCTTTTCAGAGCCCCAAGTCAGAATGCATAATAATTCCTGGCGTGGCCATAGCTTTATTTTGTATTTTGTAGAGAGACCATCTGGGAATCAGAAGATCCCCGGTTCAGAGCCCCGGCCTGGCCCAGTCTAAGTGTCGAGGTGTCCCTGAGCAAGGCAGTTAACCCCTAACTGTGGTGGGGGTGGTGATGGCAGGGACCGGGGGTGGGATACTCACCAAAACGCAGCTTGTCTCGAGGAAACTCCCACTGGTGATCGTACGGTAGCTGGGTGGGGTCAATATACACATAGTTGTTCCCATGGATGCCCTCGATGACCTTCCACTGAATCTGGTACTTGGGTTTCTGACAGAAAGGCAAGGGGGGACGACACAGGTCACCACAGACGCCGATGGAAGGGAGTTCCACATGGAACATGTTGATGTGCAGTGGTGTATGGTGGGAACACGTCTTACCTGCATGTACTTGTAGAACAACACGATAAGGATGAGACAGAGGAGCGCTGCTGCCGATACAGATCCAATCAGCAATGGAGTGAACAACTCATGGGTAACAGTCCTCTCTGAATGGCAGGGTAATGCAGACATAATAGAAAGAATATAAAGAAAACAACAAAATGAGGGCTCTGCATGAGGAAACGGATGATATCTTCAAGGCACCGGATAGGCACCAGATTATACTATGTGTAAATGTAGATACATTGTTGTTGTTTTTTATGTATCTTTCTCTCTCTTCCCCTTGCCCCCCCCCCCCCTTCTCTTTTTATGGAAATAACAAAAACGATGGAGCTTGCAAAAAGAAAGACTCTCACCCACTGTTTTACACCTGTAAACCAGTGATGTGATAATAAAGTTGATTCTGAAGGCACAGTGACATAAACATAAACAAGTCATCCTATCAAAGAAGGAGCGGTTTAGGCCGTTTTTATTTCCATCACCTAGGGTGCGGCTTGGAATTCCGTGTTCCATGATGATGTGTGTGTATCTCACTTGACACAGCATATTAAACCAGAATATTCTAAACCATGACTGGAAAAAACTGGTTGAGGCTACGTTCCTTTGATTAACTATGGGGATCTGCTGTACTGTACATACATGCCTCTGCCAAATGCTTGCACTGGCTGGATACTGTGTACCGCACAGGCTGCGAAGATCTCACCCGATCTGCCAGAGTTGGTTGGCCTTCACTGGGCTTGCGCAAACTCACTCATTGGCAATTGGAATTTGTAATTATTCTCACAACAGTTAAAAATGTTTTCGAAAACAGCCGATCTACATGTTTCATGGGATCTCGCCCCCCTCTCTCCACCAATCAGATTGCTCCTGCCTCCCTACCTGCCATTCATTGTAAATTAATTACTAGGCACGTAAGGTGTGAAAAGATCTTACTTCAGGTGTTGAGGGAATACCTGAGGGCCAATTTGTAGCACTTCATGTGTTTCAAGTGTTGACATGACACTTGGACAGAATACATTTTACACATTTTAAACTTTAATGGCCCTCTGCTGACTTTCGCTAATCACAACAAATCTGGTTGTTTGTGTGCAATATTTTGTTTCTGGCCTTTTTCTTCCCCACCCCTCTGTTTTGTTTATAATTTTTCCCCACACAATTAACCAATGTAATGGTTTATTCCATCCGATGACAGACTGCATTTTACTGCGGCACTGTTGCAACCTTTAGCTGTGGGCGAAGGAATAATTACATCAGCGTTGTGTCTGGCTGTATGGTGATGATGCTTTATTGTTTTGCTCCTCGGTACAGTGGGGTGATGCCTTATTGTTTTGCTCCTCGGTACAGTGGGGTCTAAATAAGCTCTTTAGCGATAAGAAGCTTTCTCTCCTCTTCAGAATGTGAGAATGCAGAGTCTGCAGGAACTAATCCCCTGTAAACCTGTCAGTGGCTCCTAAAACCCTCCCTCTCCATTCTCTCCGCTACAGCTCACTGACACCAAAGCCCCCCCACCCCGCCACCCACCCTCACCACCACCACCGCCACTCCACGGCAGCTCACGGCACGGCCCGGGGCTCCCCGCCGCGCACCGTAACTTTCTACGCCTCCTCCGCCCACTGATGGGGAAAAAAAGAAAAGAAAAAAAATCCCTGGACACTTTTTCCCACAGGCCTGCCATGCCTGGCTGTGCCCGCTCCTGGCTGTGCCCACTCTGCTTGTAACACTCGCCCACATGCCCGCTGTCCTCCCCCGCCCCCCCCCCCCCAATCCCATGCTCTACCACACACACACACACACACACACACACACACACACACACACACAAACAACTCCCCCCCCTTGTCTCCGGGCCTGGCTGCAAACATACAAAGTTTTCTCTGCCGTTTGGGTTTGTGCAGTGTGCCGGGGTGACGCGCGGCAGATGGAGGAGCCGTTGTGTTGTAATGCTGGGGAGGATTATCTTTTTTTTACTGGTCATAATGTAAACAAAGACCTGATGCTGACCCCTTTCTCTAAAGCAGCGCTACTCAACACGCGGCCCGCGGGCCGCATGCGGCCCGCACGCCGCGTCTTGGCGGCCCGATGGTCAAACCCCCCTAAAATAAAAATATACATTTTAAAAATATACATTTCCGTTCAAATGTATGGGTTGCTAAAACATTTTTCAAAAACAAACAGACAGACATACATACAGGTGCGTCAATTGTTACAGGTATAATGCATAGTTTTCTATGCATTTGGGGTTTTTGGGGGGGTTTGACCCCCACATTTTCCCGCCCAGGATAGGTGTCCCTTATTTCAATCTCTGGGAGTTGGCAACCCTAACCTTGCCATACCTTAGCTTTTGCTGAACTGATGCCACTGGACATACACACAAAATAAACTGGTACAGTGAAAAGAATATGATCAGGGGTGCACATAACTGGTGCGCAGGTGCGCATGCGCACCCAAAATAAATAATGAGCACCACATCAGACGACGCGAGGCGCTTTTGCGTACCAACAGCTGGGACCGGAATTTCCAAGCTTTTATTTTTTAGCAAAACTAAAAAATAAAAGCCTGGAGATTTACTTCCTGAAGCCACACTCACACACTCACGCTAAAGCACGTGTCGGCCCCATGTACAGCCATAGGCGCAGGGGGACGCATGCTGTGATTGTGTGAGCCTCGCATCCTGACACACAGACCTGACTCGCAGCCCGCTGCACGCAGCGGCTGTTAGAGGCACTCGTCAGTCACCGATGATGAACGTCATCATCGGTGACGTAATGGTGCAAAAATATGCCGTGAACGTCCCAAATTTGGCGGATAAAAGCAGCGCAGCACAGGGCACCAACCTTGGGGGGTTCACCAAACAGCGTGAGTGAAAAAACCCCCCCCCCCCCCCCCCCCCCGTTGACAAAACTGTCCCGGTGGGCACCGTGCTGAAACCCCCCCCCCCCCCCCCCCGTTGACAAAACGGAAAGTTATGTGCACCCCTGAATATGATGAAAATGTACATTTTATTGTGTGTTACAAAATCGAAAAATCCAAAATAGGACCGTAATTTTTATGGCGGCCCCTTGGACTTTTGGTATTTTGCTGAGTGGCCCCTTAGCCATCTTAAGTTGAGTAGCCCTGCTCTAAAGTGATAACCATCACATCCAATGAAGTTTAGTAGTATCTCTCCTGGCTCATGTGTACACAACAGATTATTTGGAATAAGCTATGCGACCTCCTCTCTATCTGGCAAGATGGAAGAAGTACTCACATGTTTGACTTAGGTAAAAGTATCATTACTGCAATGTAGATATACTCTGTTACAAGTAGGAGTCCCGTATTCAAAATGTACTTGAATAAAAGTAAGAGTACTCATTATGCAGAAAGTACAAAATGTATAAAATAATCTTTTGAATAGCCGATCTACAAGCTCACAATGTTCACATAGCTTGTATATCTGCAGCTATATTCAAATATATATCATATAGGGCTGAAGTGGTTAGTGTGTTTTGTAATAATAATCCAAATCTACAAAGTAGAGTAAAAGTACAATATTTTCCTCTGAGATGTGGTGGGGTAGAAATAAAAGTATTGAACATTTTAGATACTGAAGAAAGTAAAAATACCTCAAACTTTTACTTAAGTACAGAACTTGAGTAAATGGACTTAGTTACTTTACACCACTGCCTAAAAGTGGAACCAACAGTACTTTTCTATTATGACACTAATGGCTAATTCATACTTTGTGTCGTACGACAATGTTGGTGTTGAAAACAAAGTGTAGGCGTGAAACGTGTCAATGCTTTTTTCATTTGAGAATATGTGTGAATTTGGCCAAATACACTTACCTAGCCTAAGGCTAAATAAGAGAACACAGTGAACAAAGATCTGATTTTGTTCAACTGACAGTTGATACTCACTTAATTCTAATCCCATGATGGTGATATGTGGGGGATTAAGGTTAAAGCACGGTATATCAGCCTGGAAACAAAACTTGAGACAAGCCGACGCCAGGACACACCTGTTTACCCTATTTGTACAGTATAATAGTGTTTCCCTCTTTCTGTGTCTGCCCATGTGTGTGTGTGTGTGTGTGTGTGTGTGTGTGTGTGTGTGTGTGTGTGTGTGTGTGTGTGTGTGTGTGTGTGTGTGTGTGTGTGTGTGTGTGTGTGTGTGTGTGTGTGTGTGTGTGTGTGTGTGTGTGTGTGTGTGTGTGTGTGTGTGTGTGTGCGCGCGTGCGTGCGTGTGTGTGTGTGTGTGTGTGTGTGCATGTCTCACTCTCAAGTGGCATATGATTTAACGTGCAGGGTGTTCCCTATAGAACTCCCACAACGTGTGAAATAGAACTTGTGGGAGGCATGTGCTGTCATGTGAGTGATGAGATGACGGAATGCAGACCTAATTCAGAACCAGGCAATGTTGCCATTAAAAACATTGAAAGCAAGTTAAGACGTTAAAAAGGTAGGCAGGCAGGCGCGCCATCAGAAGCAGGCTTGAGCCTAGTGAGGCACTTTGGAGTGACGTGCTAGCCGAGCAAGTGCCCATGGCGAGTGGTGCCGTCTGAGTTGGATACCGACGGATGGGAATCTGTTATGATCATTCCGTTATGGTCAACATGGTATGTGAACGTTGCAAAACAAAATCTCGCCTGCCCTAAATGTCATTCCTGGGGACGCCACGATTTTAATATGAATGCAGTCAAAAAAACATAAACTATTTAAATGAATGCTGAAGCATATTTTCCACAAATGTCCAGAGCCTCCTTAATTTAGTTGTCTCTGCAACTATCTGTTATTTAACACACACACACACACACACACACACACACACACACACACACACACACACACACACACACACACACACACACACACACACACACACACACACACACACACACACACACACACACACACACACACACACACACACACACACACACACACACACAAGTAATTCTGTTTTCTACAAAATGTATTTGAGTTGGGTGTGGGTCATTTTACGACTGGGAGGAGAGAGAAACGTCACTCACCACTGATGGAGAACAAGGTGTAGGCCTGCTCTCCTTCCACGGTGGCCACACACTCCAGCGTATGGAACCTCCCCCTGCTGACGTTCAGTCTGCTCTCCACCTCCGTCTTCCCGAACATGGGACTGAGCACTGTGACCGTGATCACGTCCTGCTCCTCCTGGGTGGCATTCAGCTGCTGGGAGCACCTGAGCAGAGCAAACATACACTGTTACTTTAGATGTTGTCAGGTCACAATGTCCCTGGCACACCACCAGAGATTTTGTGATAGAAATGATGCATTTGATAGTGTAACTTGTCTTTTGTTGTTGTTTTACCCCCATTTCCACCCGAATTTCAGGGTTGCCAATTTCCCATTACGTACTGCGGTCCCTGTCGTTGCCAAACATGCCAAGCATTTGATTCTGTAACTTTTCTTCTTCTTTTGGGTGCATTTTTCCCGATTTCCTCCCGAATTTTTCCGTAGCCAACTCCCCATTTCGCTGCCAAGACTGCAACCCAACCCCCATTCCACTGTTTGCCTGGGGAGAGTGTAAGACAACCACATGCCTCCTCTTGATACACTTGGAATCACCAGCCGCTGACAGCGAGGAGATTCGCCGGGACAGCGTAACACACACGGAGGTTCGAGGCTACTCTATCTCCCCTGAATACCCTCCCTACTGAACAAGCGCCCCATCCAACCGCCAGGTTGCTTCCCACCACCCGTGAACACTGACAATTGTGTTTGTCAGAGCCCCCCGGCAAAGGCGGATGCTCTCCTGCCCGGAATTGAACCCCAGTTTCTGTGCGGGTGGATGAGTGTTTCACATGCAAGCCACACCGATGCCTCATCAAGTTATTCTTTAATTATCTCTTTAAGTCAATAAGTCTTTAAGTGTCAAACGACTACCTAATCTTTGGCATCAACTTGAATTTAATCAACCTACTGTAAACATTCCCTAGGTTGTGAAAACACTGTGCTAGCTGTTTACCTGTACAGACAGTCAGGTGCGGTCGTGTTCCGTCACACGTCAGTGGGTTGTCTCTTTAGACTCGACACAGATCTATTCAAGTCGCTAATGCGTGACACACAACCGGCATTCAACGCACAAAGCCGTTAACTGGTGACAATGAGTGTTTGCGTCACCTACTTTCCACTGCACTAAACAATGACACCGCTACATCTGATCTGTGAAATGCCAGTGGAATAGCAAAGCACCTCTATTCCAGCATCTTCAAGTTACAGTACAATACCATAAGTTATGCTGGTCTCGCCACAGATGTCACAAGAGCAGGGGAATTTTTACACTGACAAAGGGGGCGATGATGGGGGGGGGGGGGGGTTGATGAGTAAAATTACCCGAGAGGACCCCAGGGCTCTACATTTCACAGCACTGTACCAAGTCGTGGCCTTTCCCAGGTCACACTCTGAAGCACTCCCACAGCTGCCTCTACAGTATGTACTACACCAGATTTACAACTTAGTTACACACCAGTGTCACACACCGAAGATAGCAGATCTACAAGGTCACAAGGTGTCCCGATGTGATGCCTTGTGAGCTTGTAGATCGGCTAATTGGCGGTGTGCAACACCTGCGTGCAACCCACATATAAATCAGGCATTTCTATGCATGTAATCAGACACGTCTGGCTGCAGTACTTTGCCAAACTGATTTGTATCGTTTAACTTCCCATCGTTCTCGTGTCACAGTAGTACATCACGTCATTGTGCCATCAGGGGTAATCCGCCATGTGTTTGAGTTTGTAAGTCTCATAAGCAGTCAGATGAGTCATCCCTCACTCATCGCCAGTGCTGGCACGGGATTGGGTGTTAGTGCCGTAAGCCAACCAAGGTGCCCCTCCCACCGTATCCTTTACGTTTGACACAAGATGTACCGTGTCCGTCCGATTGCGATTGGTTCCCTCTGGGCGGTGCGTGCCACCTCCTGCGTGCCACCAAGCACAAGTCACCTCTTCTCCAATCCCTGGTCACGTGAGAGTCATCTGATCGCAGTCAGCCAATCACTTGCCAGCCCACTCAAAATCCCACAACCCATCATTCCACCCATCCTCATGGTTGCTCGTTCCAGTGTGTTCTCTCGTCAGTGTGACCTACAGTTCCTTTAGGCTGCTGTGAGAGGTTACAGTATATGTTCGCATGTAGGTTCCGCTGTGTCCTGTGACACTAGTGAAGAGAATTAGTGACAGCCTAGAAAGATGAATCACTACTTACTTTAAATGGTAAATGGTGAAAACCGTTGCAAGGCACCAACTTGCTCATGTTCAGTGTCTTGCTCAAGGACACTTCAACAGTAACACAGGGGGAGCTCAGGATCGAACAGGGAACCTTCCGATTCCCAAGCGGCCTCTCTACCTCCTGAGCCACTTTACTTAAAAAGATGAAGGTTTGTACTCAAAGTAATGTAAATTTACCGTGAGTTTTTTCACCGTGTCATTTGTCAATACACAACCTTCACTTTGGGCTCAGGGCTCAGAACGTTAAGTCAGTGCTATTGTATTGTGTCCGGGAGGCAGACTTTATGGGGCAACTCTGTGGGTGTGTTACGACCAAGCCTTAAATCAAGTCAGGTCTTTAAACTCACCTCATGTACGGCTGCTCACAGTAGTACCAGGTGATCTGGGGGGCGGGGGACCCTTCGGCTACGCAGCGCACCTGTCCGTCCACGGGACCCTCGTGGGACACGATTTCTGGTTTACCTGGCACGGGGATATGGTCAAAGTTAGCATGTGTTGACACTGCATGACAAGGGAGTACAAGGGAATGTGCCTCATTCTACTGTATATTATGCAAACAGGATCAGAATCAGAATCTATCAGAAACTATCTCAACTATGTTCAGGCACCTAATGCTAGACTTCAATGGGATGTGTGTAGACCACCACAGGGTTGGAAAGGGGGGGGGGTCGAAATCCATTTGCAAATGTCACTTAGTGAAGATTAATGATGACTTTAATGCTACAGTAGATGCTGTAATGGAATTCATTCTGTGGCTTGAGGGAACAAGGAACCTTTAACCACTTAAGCCCTGTTTTATACGTTGGCTATTCAAAAAGAACAACACAAGCTCTACAAGCTCACAAGCTCCGCGTTGTGAGCTTTTAGAGTTACTATTTGCTATGTGTTGAAGATTTCTTTTTTTAAATCGTTGTTGCCCATAATGACATGCCCAAAATAGAGACGCCAGATTGAAAGTGTCTCTCAGGACAGACTTGTTGTAATTTTCAATTACAGTCTGTAAGGAAGCTCTGAAAATTAGTAGAAAATAAAGCGGACGTCACATTATCTCCCCACTTCCATTTCGTTATTGTGAACACTGCGTCGTGATCGGTCGAATAACCTTCCGGCTTGAAGAGCTGTTCTCAACTTTTACGGGGAAGAATTACAGACTGTGTAGCATTCAAAGATTGTGACAGAGACAGTGTGGCTTGAGAGGCTAATATGTCAAAGGTTGATTCTATATTGTGACTTACTGATCACAAAGACCCTGAAGGATTGATTGACTGTTGCGTCCCCGTTGGAGGCGTGGAAGGTATAGACTCCACCCTCTGTCATTTTCAGTCGCACCAGCCTCAGCTCGCTGCTGTACCTGCGGATGGAATCAACGGAACATCTCACCAGCGATCAATAACATATATTGACCATAGATTTGTGTTGTGAAAGGGGTTTTCGACCGATTGACCTTCAGAAAATGGTCAAACGTTCAATACGGCTCTCTGCAAACCAAATAGCTTTATCAGAATGTGAAATGTCAAGTAATTGATTTCCTGTAGTTTGTAGCTCATAACAGCCCTGATGTAAATACACAAATCATAATGCCTAAAGTGTAATGTCAGTAAATGCCGATTACCAGACAATCCTCAGTTTTAATTGAACCCAAATGGACCTGTGTAAAAATGAACCCAAATGGACCTGTATTTGGGTAAATGTTTTACACACTCTGACTTAAATTAACAGAGGATCTTTCTGTGCATTATTACAGACCAAACTGACAGGGCGGCCATAGCTGAATGGGTAGAGAGGCCGTCTGGGAAACAGAGGGTCCCCTGTTCGCTTCCTGACGCCAGCCATCTGTCGAAGTGTCCCTGAGCAAGACACTTAACCCCCAACTGCCCCCCCCTCGAGTGCTCACCATAACCATCTGAGCAACTGAGCTGAGCTGGGTGAAGTTGAAACTGAATTTCCACACACACAGGTCTCCCCGTTTCTTGTCTCTCTCTCCCTTTCAATTCCTTTATCATGAAGTAATGCTACGTTAATTTATTTCACAGATTAAAAAAATGTATTACTATAACATAATCCCAAACATGTAGCGTTGGCATAATGATAATAATAATAATACAAATAAATATTGATGTGTGAGACATAGCGGCTATACTGCTGATGTTTCATGGTAATTGTAGCCCTCTGATGCAATGATAGCTTTCCATTTGGAAAAGAGCAGAAAGCCCATTTGAGTGCGAGGCCCTCGGGGCCTTAATGAATTTCCAATGAATTTCTCCAGCAGCAGATTGTGGATCATGTGATGATTGCAGCGCGGTGCGGCTGCCTGTCACACTGCTGTGTAATCACCTCCACTGACCTGGGGCCAGCTGGAAACTAAAAGTGTTACATTTCACTGAGAGGCTGTAATGAACACATTCTTCAATGTGGTAGGCTAAGGGCAAGAAGACACACACATGTGAGTGTGTGTGTGTGTGTGTGTGTGTGTGTGTGTGTGTGTGTGTGTGTGTGTGTGTGTGTGTGTGTGTGTGCGTGTGCGTGTGCGCGCGTGTGTGTGCGTGTGTGTGTGTGCAGTACATGCATGGGTGGATTACATTTCTGCTTTTGCATGAGTACATTTATGACTGTAAGTGTGAGTGTCTCTGTGTGTGCGTGTGTGTGTGTGTGTGTGTGTGTGTGCGTGTGCGTGTGTGCGTGTGTGTGTGTGTGTGTGTGTGTGTGTGTGTGTGCGTGCGTGCGGGTCTGTGTTGTGTGTGCCTGCATGCGTGAGTGTTTGTGTGCGTGTGACGTGTGTGTTTGTGTGTTTGTACATGCATGCTTGTGTGTGTGTGTGTGTGTGTGTGTGTGTGTGTGTGTGTGTGTGTGTGTGTGTGTGTGTGTGTGTGTGTGTGTGTGTGTGTGTGTGCGTGTGTGCGTGTGACGTGTGCGCGTGTGTGTTTGCCTGTGCGTGCAGACAGAGTGTGTACCTGTGTGAGCTGTTGTGTTTGGTGATGACGTGGTCCGTGGCGTTCCTCAGCTCATGGCCCATGAAGCTCCAGGTGGCGCTGTGCGGTTCGGGGTACGCCTCCATCTCCACGCTCAGAGACAGGCTCTCCCCCGAACGCACGCGGATGGTGTTGTTCTCCGGCGGGGTGAGGTGGATGAAGCCCTGGGCTGTCAAATGAAAAGGTTGACAGCTTTTTAATTAAGCGGGAAAATAGCCGATCTACAAGATCACAACACGTCATATTTGCGACATGTTTGATCTAGTATGGGCTATTTTAGCTATTTTCGACAACAAGGCTTCTAGTCCTTATAATCTTTAATCATTTTATTCAAACAAGCACACAGCAAAAGTGTGTGTCATACACAAAGTGTCTGTGTCATAAAGTCTCTGTCACACACTTAAAGGGTTATTTCACTTTCAAAAAAACTTTGGGTCATTTTATCGTCTACTCAGGCCTTTGTGAGCCCCCCAGACAGTTTTTAAGTTGCTTGATTCATTATTTAGATATTTGATATTCATTTTATCAGACACGCCCCCTTCCTATACAAACCCATTGTAACTTCAAACTTCATTTTAACCATGTTAGACTCATCAAAAACACCCGTCCTTGGTTCTGGTGACTCATCCTGCCCTCCTAATGCGTCAGATTACTTTTTTCATTTATTTTATAATTTTTTTTTATTGTATTTTATTTTTTTCATTTTCCCAAAAAAATATTAAAAATAAAAGAAAAAAGTAATTGAAAAAACACGGCCCCTCACGCATTAGAGGGCAGGATGAGAATAAAATGAATATCAAATATCTAAATAATGAATCAAGCAACTTAAAAACTGTCTGGGGGATTCACAAAGGCCTGAGTACAGTAGATGATAAAATTACCAAAAGTTTTTTTGAAAGTGAAATATCCCTTTAACATATATTTGATCTTTTTACTCTTACTTTCACTCTTATTCTTATACTGTGACTGCAGTTTGTGGGAAGCTTTCACAAAATGATTTCACCCACTCTTTTAGAACTGGTGTAAACTCGTGATGTGACAACAAACTGAAGCTGTGTTGAGTGAGTTGAGAGTTCATTGAGTTCAGAGACAGCTCAATATTATTGTACTGTATTATGTATGCACTATGTACAATATTGTACTGGCAAGTACTGTAAATGCAAATACAGCCAGCACAATAATCTTGGTGCTTGTCGACGGCTCGGGAAAAAACTGATGAGGATAACAGGAACTCATCTAGGCTGCAAACATTCCATTGCATGACAGCAATACAATACCATACGCTTCTAAACGTATACATCCATCATTCCATATCTCTGTGCATCAGGGGAGCTTGATTTCCAGGATTTGTATCTCACCGTAAACATCCAGCCACACCGACTCCACGGTGGTGCCCTTCTCGTTCTGCGCCTCGCAGCTGTAGCGGCCGGAGTCGTAGCCGATGACGGAGTCAATGTGGAGCCTGCCGCTGCGCACGTGAGTGAAGGGCTCCGTCAGGATGCGCGAGTTGCTGTCAACCTTTGCTGGTTGCTGTGGATACCAGACGGCACCCTGTCAACGCCCAGAGATCTCTAGAGATTAACCCTGTCTGCGTGCCCGCCCTCGCCAAAGTACTTTCAGCAGAACACAAACATGCTGGGGTGTGGGGGCACACACACACACACACACACATGGCATGCATACATACGGCGACAAGAACTCTGACTGAGCTATGGCAATTCTGGGTCAGGAGAGAGATAACCTTCATGCATAGCTCTGCATATGACTGCAGTGCATTCCTATAGCAGTGATTCTCAAACTGACCCCCAGTTACTGTACTTTTTTTTTTTATCTCTGGGACCCCAATCTACACTGTAACATCCTCAGTGTTAATCTGAGAGTGTACAAATGGAACCAAATGGACCCGTAACAACCTGTAACTTTTCCATTTTTCTCTCTCTACATCGTCCTCCGTCCATCGGCCTTTCCAGTCATCTCCATTCTCCATACATTTGTGCACTCTCAAGAGTTACAGACCTGTATGGGTTCATTTTGTTCCTAAATGTCAATTATTTAGCTGGGGACAACCAGGACCCCTCTCAAGGACCCCTGGGGGTCCGTGGACCCCACGTTGAGAAGCAGTGACTTACAGTACAGACAATCAGCTGTCACAGCTATGTACTGTGCTGTCGCTCCAGGTCCCTGTACTGAAGCCAAAGTACAAGTCACTCCCCTGGGAGAGGATATCAATATCTGATGTCACAATAAGAGTATCCATTAACAGCAGTTAATGGTACTTTTGTTTATTTGTTTATATGCCAAAAACCTTTGATCGAAATAAATGGATCAAAAAACTTGGCACTAGCGCTCACAAAATAATTGCAGGAAAATAATTGAAGGATATAATGCAAAATATTTGTTTGCGGCTTTGATGCAGGATTTTTTTGTAAGTATCAGTACATTAAGGCGTTATGCATATTAAGGAAAATATAGAGTATATCTGGAAATTATTTGATGGAATATAACTTATAACTTTATGCTGTGCTGAGCCACTCAAAGTGCTCGCCAGTGTGAACTTTGTGACATCTCACTTGGTCTGGAAAGTTCATGGTCATGTGAGTCTGACCACTTTAACCTTGCCATCCCAATCTTGGACATGTCATTATAGGCAAACATTTTCTTTTTAAATAGCGGAAACAGCCGTATAAGTATAAATTATAAGTATTAAATATCAGAGAATTTGGGGCTATGAAAGCTTGGGGCTTAAGTGGTTTAAGAGCAGACCAAAATGTATTTGAGTTTCAAAAGAGCTTTGATAGTTTCTCCCAGCTGGGGCTAATAGTTTGTCTCAAATGTACAACATGATTTTCCCCTTTAACCGTGACCCAATACCATGCTCCCTGCCTGGATATCTCCTAAATGCATTGGGAGTTTGATTTACATATTTGACTTTGTGTCCAGGCAAAAAGACTAGCCTGTGGATGAAATCACATGGACGAATATGCAGGTCAAAAAGTGAAAACCTTCACTTTTTGACTAATATCTCTATATCCCATAACCCCCAGGCATTCCTGTTCAAATCTTTCACAATGACTCCCACTGTAGGATTTCCCTGTGGCGTTGTTGTTTTGAAATAAAAAAATGATTCACTGTAATGTGTCCTAATCTTTCACCGGTATCTTCGAATATTGTTTATCTCTCAGCGACTAGCCTCTGACGCAGACGAACCTGGATCTCAACCCCTTAGGCCCTAGAAACTTTTCTGTACCACAAATAGCTGAATTATTTTCATGACGTTTAACCCATTAAGACCTCAAGGCTGATTCTACAAATGCCTTCTAAATCAGTAGTTCTCAAACTTTTTCATGTCAAGGACCCCCAAATTGATATATATTTGGCCACGGACCCCACCTGAATTTTTTTTCTGCCAGGGACCCCCAGATGAGAAGATTTATATTAAAAGAAAATCTAAATATGTATATATATATACATATAATAAAATAAACATTTTCTATATCTTTTGAATATTTTCAAAAGTAGCAGATGTGCAAGCTCGCAGAGCAGAACGTGTAAATGGATAAAGTGGTTAAAATGATGTTTTAACCACTATGTTAACTACTTTTGCTGGGGACCCCCTGGAACACCCCCCCCCCCCAGGACCCCACTTTGAGAACCACTGCTATAAACTTTGTTTAAACAGAGAAAAAAGCAGATCTATGTAGATGAATGTGGCTGAGGGCCAGTGTAGAGGGAAAGGAGAAAAGGTTCTCACCGAGCCAGGAGGGACAGAAAACGTCAGCTTGATTTCACCGTTGACGTTGGCGGTGCTGCAGGCAATGGAGAGTCTCTGGCCCTCCGTCAGGATCAGCCTTTTGGGGGCCTGCAACTCAAGGACAGGTGGGCCATCGGGTACTGTCGGGGGAAAATGTATATTTCCCATCAGTCCAGTGCACAGTGGGTACATCAGATGGCTAATTATACAGTATTGCCTTTATCCAAAGCGTTTTTTACAATGTGCATTATATTCACCAATTCACACACACACACACACACACACACACACACACACACACACACACACACACACACACACACACACACACACACACACACACACACACACACACACACACACACACACACACACACACACACACACACACACACACACACATTCACACACAGACGGTGGAGGAAACCATGCAAGGCACCAACCTGCTCATCAGGAGCAGTTAGGGGTTCAGTGTCTTGCTCAAGGACACTTTGACACTAACCCAGGGTGTCGGGCATCAAACCGGGAACCTTCCATTTCCCAAGCGGCCAATCTATATCCTGAGACACTGCCGCGGCCCCCAGATGCACACACACACGCACACGCACACGCACCCACACACACATGCACCCACACACACACATACAAAACATACACTTTTACCTGGTCTCACTGTCAGTTCGTAGGGGTGTGATTTGACATGGGTCCCTCCCAGCTTGGCCGTGCACACGTAACAACCCTCGTAGGACTTTCGCGTGTGGTGGATAACGATGCCTTTCTCCAGGCTGGCAGTGTACTGCAGACCGGCGGCCAGGGCTCCGCCCTTACACGGCTCCAGGCGCAGGTTGACTAGACCTGGGTCGGTTGCCAGGCATGAAATGGAAGCGCCGTCTCCTACTCGAGCCAAGATGCTGGTCACCATTGATTTTCTGAAGGCATTGTCGGGATCTGCCAAAAAATATTGTTTTTTTAACCTAACATCAGATGCTGCACGTCGTGAAGACACATAAAACACAATGTTTGCGTATAGCAGGGTAATGTTACATAATTAGCATATGAAATGGGATCATTTGCCAAAATGCAATTATTCCCTTACAGTACCGTATTTCCTTGGACATGACTTGATTTAATTTTGACTTCCAGAAAGAGAATTGTGCAAATCAGTGCTTCTCAAAGTGGGGTCTGGGGACCCCCAGGGGTACTTGAGGGGCTTCCAGGATATCAATAGCAACATTAATTTATAAAAGCATCAAAGCTAGTTTAACCACTTCAACCATATTTTGTACTTCTGCGATTTGAAAATAGCCGATCTACAAGCTCACAACGCGTCACAATTCAATGCGTTTTGAGCTTGTAGATCTGCTAGTTTAGGGGGGGGGGGAATATTTCGCAAAGATCTCACAAAATATTTTCAGAAGGGGGTTCCGTGGCCAAAATACTTTGTCCTTGACATGAAAACATTTGAGAACCATTGGTGTAAATCACAATAAAACATGGTTTACCTGGGTGCCTTTGTTAATTCTGTCTCTCTGTCTCTCTGTCTCTCTGTCTCTCATTAAGACACAGGCTAGGAGCTGTATCAACCAGTGTGCATGAATCAAGGTGGGGGTGCGGCAAGAAATCCTAGGACCCCTGAGACCTGGACTCCTGGTCCCTCTAATAATATTAGTTATTATTTCACATTAGGTGTGCCTCTTCTCTGGACACTTTAAAATCCAGACTAAAAACACACCTGTTCTCCACAGCCTTTGAAGCCTTTTAAACCATTTTCCATGCCATGCATGCATGTACAGTATTTTGGTTACATTTTAACTTCAATGTTTTAACCTGTTATTTTCTGTTATATTTCATATTTGTATACTGCACAGCACTCTGGTCAACAGAAATAAAATTGTGATATTAGTTAAACTGAAACATATAAAAATGGGGTGCACCGATAGCACGAGTACCAGCATTACCAATAGTACTGCTATGTTCTTTTCAGTTTCTAGAATGCAACAATTGCAACATTTGCATTTTAGGTTAAATGTATACTGAGCGGGATTAGCTCCTTTGAAGTGGCAGAGTCATATTATCCTAACATTATACTACTCAATCATTACTTAAGGCCTAGTAGTTGTTTAACAACCAAATAGATTACAATGCACCCATCCCTTCAGGTTATTGGAATGATGTCACTTGTAAACACAGGACTTTGCACGTTGTTTTTACTGGTGAGGCTGAATGCCTCACTGTGTGCACCTTTAAAATACTCAAATACTCTACTACAAAATCCTCAACATTTTGGACACAAGGAACTGAATGAAGGCGTGCATTCAAGACAAATAAAGTGGCTTTAGCCTGATGTCTCTGGTGTGCTCCGGGGCCAGTGTCTAGATCTTGGCACTCTGAGCCGTTCAGGGTTTTCCCCCACTTAACGGCACACCTGCAACAAGGTAGCCTACAGTTATGGCATTTGGCCAAAGACATCTGGTGACAGAGAGAAAAACATGAGGAACCTCAATCAATTATTAAGCCTATTTCAGACCAAAACATAATAAAAACGGTTTTGTCTCATTGTGAGTCACAATGAGACAACACCATTTCATGCCAGATTTAGGGCACGGTCACACGTACGATTAAGTAGCGTCAGCGCCCCGTTCACCCCCTTCCATTCTATAGGAGCAAGGGGGCACGTGGAGCGTCCGATTTCGGCATTTTGATGCGACGCTTTCAATGTGTCTGAAGTGTGGAGTTCAAAGTGCAGTTCAACAATAAGAATGAAGCGCCGTGGGGTCCTCAGTTGGACCCACTTAGCAGGCATGTCGCATGAGGTTTTCTTTCAGTCAGCCAACCAATCCAACCTAAATCAAACAAACTACACACCAGAAAACAGGCACTGCCCAAATTTCTGCAACGACACCTCAGTGGACTACAGCAGCCATTACATTTACTGCCTCTGACAAATGACAGCGCGGCTGCGTTTCCCTGCAGTCTGTTCCATCAACCTTCAATTCTTATTCTGTTTTTCTCTTGTCTCACACTCTCACACACGCACGCACGCACGCATGCACGCACGCACTATTTCACAAATAGCAAAAATAGTCAATCCACAAACTCACAGTGCCTCACGACTCGAGTGTTTCTTTTTTTTATTACCTTTTCTTCCACTAAATTTTCTGCAAGTTTTTGTATTTATTTTTAAAATTATTTCACCTACAAGGACATGCCCAAATAAATTGGGAATGTCAGGTTAAAAGTGTGGCCAGAGAAGAGCGGAGCGTACCCAGAAACAAAACGTGTCGGTTAAACTAGTGGTTCTCAAAGTGGAGTCCGGGAGCCGCCCAAGGACCCCCAGGGGTCCTTGGGGGCAGGGGCGCCGACTTATGTCCGCGATACTGGGTGCGCAGCGCGCGTGCCGTGCATGCACGGCCAATGTGGTTAATTTGGTACAAATAATGTACTCCATGAAGTGTAGATGTCAGAGGTTTTTTCTTTTTGTGCCAGGGACTTCTGGGGGTTCCTGGCACAAAACATTTTCAGATGGGGGTCCTCCTTGGCACGAAGACGTTTGAGAACCAATGGGTTAAACTGTACCTTTGACGTAGACGTAGACGGAGCTCTGCTCCCTGGAGCTCTCCTCCAGGCAGATGTAACGGCCCATGTGGACGGGCTGGGCCCGGTGGATGTGCATCACCGACAGCCCGGCGCTCCGCTGCTCCCCGCGCACCTTCAGCTTGTCCTCCCGCAGCCATTGCACCGCCTGCTGGCCCAGGCAGCGCAGGGTCACCGGGCCGTTGAGCGGGATGACCAGGTGGGGCCCGCTGGGCACGATACTGGGCCTGGTGCTGCCTGCAACGTGACCATGAATACAAAGAATACCATCAGAGCCTGTTTTGATCAGTATTTTGTAAAAGAAAAAAGAAAGAAAAAAAAAGTGTTGGAATCTATTTGAAAAACGTATGAATGAATAGCAAAAGAAAACATAAATAGATAAAATAGATAAAAAAATATAAATAAAAATAAAGTACATACAAGTAGCCTATACTGTATGTTAAACTTCATTATATGAAAATAACATTTAACTTGAATTACACAATGAACTAGCAAACAAGTAAACATGAAATACACAAACCTTTTTTTTTTTACAACCTAAGCCCTTTTTCAAAAATCTATCTGTGAACTTGTAGATTGTAAAATTGGGACATACTGTATCAGCTACATAATTGCTGATATTGATGTCGGCAAAAAGGCCAAATAATGTCCGATCTCTCAACCCAATCCATCGAGATTAGATGCTGGGAAATGGATTTCACCACAACTTCACCACAACACACTTTGCAAACGTATGGCCTTAAAGTGTGGTTCTCAAATGTGGGGTCAGGACCCAAAATCAGCCACAAAACGTTCTCACAGGGTCGCTGACGAAGGTCCACGGAGGAAACATGGTGTTTTTGATATGTTGCTTCCTGACCTCGTGGTCAACACATAACTGTGTGGCAGCTGGCCTCAACCATGACAAGCGAGTTATTGCTGGGATTTTAATAAGTAAAATATTTTTACTGCGCTGGACTTTTATGCAGCTGAATTGCTTCTGGAAAGGACAAACAATTTATCTTGGCCATGGGATAATTTAATGCGCTCTTCAAAGAAACATGTGCTGAAGCACCAAATGCTTTGGCAAACTGAGAAAATACCCAAAACTAACATTCCTTCCAGCCCCTTCGGATTCTAATCGTTCCGGTTAGTGGTTCAAGACAACGCAATGTCTTTCAGAAGCAGTGAAACCAGACCAGACAGCTTTGCAACACCGATCTGACGCTTAACAACTCTCAGTGCTCTAATGCAGTGGTTCTCAGACCTTTTCATGTCAAGGACCCCCAAATTGATTTGGCCACAGACCCCCATCTGAAACCTTAAGAGAAGGTTTGTGTTCTTAAGACTTTGCGCAATTGTTAGAAGATTTTCAAGATCGTTATTTGAATCTTTCAAAAATAACCGATCTAGAAGCTCTCAACGCCTCGCATCATGACATGTTGTGAGCTTGTAGATCGGCTATTTTCAAATAGCCAAAGTATAGAATATAGGGTCAAAGTGGTTCAACTGATGCTGTATTAACTAATTTAGCTGGGGACCCCCTGGAACCCCCTCAAGGACCCCTGGAGGTCCCCCCATTTTGAGAGCCACTGCTCTTATGAACTGCATGGTGCATAACGCTCATGCCTCACGGGTGGTTCAAACCTAGAAGGATAATTTACGATTTAGGCTTTTATTAGACGCTAAAGGACAACCCTGAACAGGACTTGAGTAGTCTAAAATTGCATTGGGTTTAAGTCTAAATGAACTTGTGACAAGCAAACTTGACACATGATCGTAATTGAACTTGGCTAACAAGCGGCCAGAGAATTCATGGAATCTTTGGGACATCAAAAATGACTAGTTCATACCTGGGGATGTGTGCAGTGCAGCCCAACTACAGTACAGACTTGGATGTGGATGCGTGCACCACAACTCTGCACAGACTTGACCATTTTTTTTAAAATAATCTGCTTACATTTGGGGAAATTCAGCTCCATCAGTCCCTGCCAATGCCAATGCTCAATGCCCATATGCAATTTGGAATCAATCGGCCAACCCATTGCGGAGGAACAATCAAAATGGATGCAGACAGATTCTTCTCTGTTTTATAGAAGGATATTTAACAAGCCAACTGGATGTTTTGTCAGTTGGCTTGCGTGTAGCAGCTATTAGCCTAGAGGCTTAGGAGGGGTTGGCTGTACCTGAGCCCCCAGGTGGGACACAGCAAACAATAACCCTCCTCCACCACTTGCTGAGGAGCTCTTTGGCAAGGCACTTAACCCCAATTACTCAACTCAGTTGCTTTATTCAGCAAACAGATTTGGTATAGAGGGAAAGGGGAGGGGGCCAAGGCAAGAATAGACCCCTGGGGACCCTGGTCAACTTAAGTATATAGGGTTTAAGTGGTTAAAACCACCATTATGTTAAAGCAGCTGCTCGTGTCAAAGAGTGCATAATGTGGTTGTACATGGGAAGTATTGGGAAGATAACAAAGATGTGAATGTCAATGTGCATAATCATGTGCAAACAAATTGTCAGTGTTGATTTGACTCTACTAGAGCAAGAATAGACCCAAAATGATTTTACTCTGCATGTGAAATGAACAGCTTGTGGTTGGAAAGAGCATGCATGATCAGTGAAGCTTCCCTGGACAGAGAAATGTGTACAAGTTCAAATTAGGTTACACATAAGTTAAATGAGATTCAAATTCCCCAAATACACAATGTTTAAATCAAGACAATCTTGATTGGGATTTAAATCTGAACTGGGTGTGACTTATACAGTTCTGGCACATAGGCTACAGTACAGTATAAGTCGAAAATATACTATACAGGCTATGAAGTTCTCAGACAGTAGCCTACAGTAGGCTATAGGGCTGAATTTTGAATCATGGATGCATGGAGTTTGACTTAAAGTGAATAGCCTATGACAACAAGAATAAATACAAATTATGGCGGAGACTTCTCAATATCTATTTGTTTTCAAATAAATATATAGGGCCACAGCTATTGCTAGGCCAACAGGCCAGTTAATAGTAGTTATAAATTACGTCTCTACATAAACAGGCTTAGGGCAAACTTCGTGAGCCTTGCTGCATCATGTGACAGAGGTAAGCCTGTGTACATAGCCTAGAGAAACACACTCAAATTACCTACTTTGGTCAACAGTCGAAAACCTCAAAAACATCAACAACCTCCATTAATATCTATATTAAAACAGGCTTTGTGTCGCATAATTGCAACAAACCATTGCGAATAATAGAAGAATAATGTCCACCTGCCGTCAAGGGACGAGAGGACCGTTTGCAACGGGGGCGCAGTGGGGCTTCATTTGGTTGGTTATGATTAGATTTGATTCGTTTCTCCTTAATAAATGCATTTCCATTCCATCCATTTAAATGGGGCAAACAAAGCAAATGCATGCTTTTAATTGCAGGCTAGTTGGAAATGGACAAAACATGCATAAAAGGCCATATGAGGACTTTAAACCTATGTGCATCGGCTGCTTGGGAAAATAGCCGATCTACAAGCTCACAACACGTCGCGATGTGATGCGTTGTGAGCTTGTAGATCTGCTATTTTCAAAAACTCTTGCAATAAAATGTGGAATATTTTTGTTTGAAACATCCCATAAGTAGACTGTAGCCCTATGCATTTAAAACATTTTGACGTTCTTAAAACAATAGCTGTACTGTCTTGTTGATGGAAAGCCATATGAATGCATTCTGTTGGTTTTGGTCTTTCCAGGTTTAGCAAGAACTTGAAGGCTGATGTTAAAAACACGAGGAAGGAAATTGTATATCTAAGATAGTTTGGCTCATTTGCATGCTTGCTTCCAGGGAACGCTCAGTATTTCCATACTGACGGTTTGGCTTATCGGCGCATCTTTGAACTGAACCTCGAGGAAAAACCGCAGGAGTTGATGCGCGTAAAAAAAACAAGTGTGGATGACTCAACGCAGTGTATAATTAATATATTTTAATGAATTGAAAGTGTTTTTTTGGATTACTTTTCGCGTATGCAAGCTCTGAAGTTGCCCTCATAAAGATGAATTATTGAGAGGAGCGCAACTGGGCGCCCGGTTCACCAAGATCCAGTTTCCTCTATTAGGTTTCACTGTGGTGGCTGAAGACTGGCTTGCATGTTAGTCTATGTAGATTAAGATAAAAACCAAATAATAATAATAATTATTAGAAATTAAACGAATTGTGCAGTGAATCCAGCGATACGTTTGCTTTAAAAAAAAAACAAGCATTGACATCCAGGTCTGTTTTGAGTCAAATTCAACGAGAAGTTTTTCAAATCAAGGAAAACACGACGAGACATAATAAATGTCTCAATACGTCTGCAAAACAACGAATTCTACAACACCGATCAGGTCCAATCAATAGCCTATTATTCCCAGGATATTAGGAAAAAGTTGAAAGCATGCAACAAGTTCCATAGCCTATTGGTACTCACGCAGCAAGTGTTTTTTTTTTAAATTCTTATTTTTATTACCTGGATGGAAGGTTAACTGCAGAAAAACAGTCAACAGTATCCAGTGGTATTCCATAGTTTATAATTCCATCGGTGTGGCTGTGATGGTGTCGCTATAGTGCCAGATCTCTCATTCATGTGACTGTTGTGAAGTTGACTGAGTGTATTCTGTGGGGCTGCGTTACATCCAAGGTCTTTAAAGGCACAGTGATGATGATGATGATGATGCTCCTCTCCCCCAGTGGTGGAAAAAGTATTCGCATTTACTGTAGGCCTACTGCAATGTACAAATAGTCAGTTACAAGTAGGCTACAAGTCCTGAATTCAACATTTACTTGAGTGAAAGTACAAAAGTATTGGTATCAAGATGTACTTTAAGGTACCAAAAAGTAAAGTAAAATAAACACACATTACCCACTTCAGCTTTAATATTTACATTTCAGCCATTTGAAAATAGCCGATCTGCAATTATCAAAAGATTTATATACATTTTATACATTTGAAAACTTGTGAAATGGGACATTCTGCATAATGAGTAGGCTACTTTTACTTACTTAGTATATTTTGATACCAATACTTTTGTACTTTTACTAGTAGTACATTTTGAATTCCGGACTTTTACTTCTAACAGAGTATTTCTACATTGCAGAATTAATATTCTTACTCAAGTAAAAAATGTGAGTAGCCTAATTTTCCCACCAAATTGGCTTCGGAGAGGGCAGTGCGCCTTAGCGCACCGCGATTGCGTCATCTCACTCAGCAATTATCATCATTAAGCCACACAAATTGACTTTCCGGCCACTTTTTAAATTGATAACTGAACATTGAGAAGTGAAGATAGAATAATTATAAACAGTTGCTCTTGTTGTTGCTCGTAAATTTACAGTTTAATTATGGGTTTACCATTTGGGTAGGAGGATAGCTGCCTATATAAACTGAAAGATAAACATATGGCTGCAGAGGCACATGCATGCTGCCTGCGAGAGTTAACTATCTCATAAACAGCAAATGTCAGATATAATAAGTCATCTGATAACACTATCTAATAGACATTTGGACGCATTGTATAAGGGTATACTGTACAGTATGCAATCTCTGGCCATTGTGACACTTTGGAGCCAAGGAAGGAATTGAATGTGCCATTCCAGATTAATCAGGGTTTTCAAAATATTGAAAATTGTCAATGGTAGGCCTAATGTGATATATATATATATATATATATATATATATATATATATATATACACACATACACACATACATTTTTTAAATAGATACAATTTTAAAAAAATCTGTGTGTGTGTGTGTGTGTGTGTGTGTGTGTGTGTGTGTGTGTGTGTGTTAAAATGGTCAGGTGGGTCAGAAGGGCAGGTGGATTTTATCACCCACATGTGTTTGCATACACGTTCTGGGTAGGCCTACTTCACAAGAATTCCAAAATGCAAATACACAAGTGAGACTGATATGTAAAGTGGACAGACTCACAGACCCTATTTTGTAAACATTTCACCATACAAATGTAAATTGAAGAGAATAATACAGGGTAAAAAGTTGGGTTCTCTTCAGGATACATGAATGCACTCTCAAACCAATGGAATGCACTCCAGGCTGAAAAATCTGTGACTCATTACTTCATCTTACAAGCAAGCAGGTTGACTCATACCTGCTGAGGGTGTGTATGTGTATGTGTGTATGTGTGTATGTGTGTGTGTGTGTGTGTGTGTGTGTGTGTGTGTGCGCGTGCGTGTGTGTGTGTGCATGTGTGTGCGCGTGTGTGTGAGTGCATGTGCGTGTGTGCGTGCACGCACGCTCGCGCGCGCGCGTGTGTGCGTGCGTGTGTGTGATTATTTTTTAAGTGTGTCAATTAACATGTTTAATTGCAAGATTTTCCATAGTACATTTTATTCAAAATGGGTCGTTTTCAAGTGTTTCATACAACATTGTTTCATACTTTGTTTTGTGCAAATGTGTTTATTATCCAAAATTAATAATCATCCCTAAACACTACACATATTGTCCAGAAACCCCCAAAAGCATAAATGTTTTTATGCACAAATCATGACATGGCAAACTCGAGCCCAACAAGCAAAAACAGATGGGCATACAGATCTGCTAAGTTTAACAATACTCAATAAACAGTTGGAACTGGAAACAGTGGAAAGGGATATTTATACCGTGTGTACCATACATTCCAATCTACTGTTAGCATTTAGCTACCTTTTGTAAGTAGCTGAAGTAAATCTCAATTGTTTCCCAGATTTCCTTTTCTTTCAATTATTGTATTTAGTTTCCCCTTATTTTTTAGAAGAGAAATATGTTTTTTGTAGTTTTTGTATGAGGGAATTTTCAGTATGCGAAACCGTCATACGTCCCCTCGCATGGGGGGAGCTGGTAGGGGTTAGGTGTCTTGCTCAGGGATACTTTAAAACGTACAGTGGGTGAGCCGGGGGGGTCGAACCGCTATCTTCCAATTGCCAGACAGACTCTACCCATGATTACCGGCATATAACGAGGCGTCCACTGCTATTTTTTACACACACACACACACACACACACACACACACACACACACACACACACACACACACACACTTTGGTGGAAGCATTCCCAGATAAATTAGATGTATCCAAAATCACACAAACCCCCTTTATATCTGTTTCACTTTGGTATGAAGCCGTCAAAATGGAAAAGTTGTTTTTCGTGCATTCTAACCAACACATGACAATGGTTAAGCGCTTGTATCCAACAAAACGGTTGTGCGTCACGATGCACAGAGAATAAATCATATTTGTCCTTCATAAAAGGCTTACTGATTGGTCAACTACAGTAGATAGATTATTACACATACTGCCAAGTTCTGTTTGGCTCATCGCCGGACATCATTGGACCATTTCTTAACCATAGCATGTTTTTCATGCATCCTAACCCACACATTACAATATTTAAATTGCTCCAACTATCAAAACTTTTGTGCGTCAGGAACACTCAAGCCCAGCTTTTAACTGACTCCAAGAAATGTGACCACATTCATCCCATTTTAGCATCCCTGCACTGGCTGCCAATCTCTTTAAGAATTGATTTTTGTGAACTACTCTCCCCTATATGAGCAAATGCGTAGCCTGAGATCTTCAGGCAAAACACTGCCGGTCATTCCAAAGTTTTCCGGTTAAAAACAAAAGGAGACCGTTCAATTAGAGCTCTTTGTGCCCTGCCTGAGGGAATCAGTCTCACTGAATCGCTTTTAAATCCCTTCTTAAATCAATGCTTAAACCTCCTAATTGTTTTTTTTTAACAACCAATTTGTATCTGTCTCCTTTGCTCTTGTCTACATGATGTGATTTTATTTCTTGTGTGAAACACTTTGCAATGCTCATTTTGAAAAGTTCTGTACAAATAAAGATTCTTATTATTATTACTATATTATTATGATGATGCACTTACTACTTACTTCCCTATTATGTCAGCTGGTGCATAGGGCAGCAATAAAGTCCCTCCACTTCTGTCTGTCTTTGGCCATCTTCTCTATGGTCCCTCAGTTCCGATAGTGTTGTTGAAGTTATCTTTATTGTCAGACAACAAGGTATCTACATATTTACACATAGCATATCCATCCAAATTACATGAGGTTTAGAAATAAGGTGTGTGAGCATAGCAGCTGGTATACTGTTCATGACATAAGTGCAAGAAGAGTATCAGTGCATTGTACATGCGATTAAGGTGCAGAGTGTCGGCAAGTGTCAAGTTCAACCACATAGTCCACAAAAGGTTGCTTTACTTTATTTATTTTCTCTATTGTTCTACGTCATTTTAGGCTTCCCTTTCCTTCTCCTGCCTTCTGGGGTCCAGTGTAATGCAACTCTTGGGATTGCGTTGATGTCCATCCTGATTACATGGCTAATCCAGGTCCACCTACATCTACTGATTATGGAGTGCATGTCATCTTGCTGAGTTAATTTGAGAAGTTTATTGTTTGAGATGTTCTTGGGCCAGAATATATGATAGCTGATAAGTAGTAGTTAGTCTATTGGTCAACTAGATAGATTATTACATGTACTGCCAGGTTCGGTTTAGCTCATCGCCGGACGTCATTGAACCATTTCTTACCCACATGGACCATACGGTGGGCAAGAACTGCTACTGAAAGTGTCTAAGAGGAAGTACAGGAAGTACCGTCCAAGGAAGTTACTTTGTTGTTGTACAGATCTGTTTACATTCCCCGGGCATTAAAAACGTCGTAATTGGTCGAAAAAGAGAGCTTCCGGAGGAACTACATACAATGGAAGTCCTGCACTAGAACTACAGCTTTCTGTTGTAGTTCTTTACCAAGCATTTCTCCTCGTGAGATGAGAAAAGGCAGTGAATGAGGTTACATGGACCTAGTATCCCTGGGGATACTAAGGTCGAAAAACTAGGCGAAAATAGCATATCAACAAGCTCACAACGTGTCGCGTTGTGGCATGTTATGTATGAGCTTTAGGCAAATTCTGTAAAAGATATTCAGTGTAGAAGTAAAAAAGGCTGGTATAGACCCTTGGGACACTCCATCGGTGGAGAGTAGAGAGGACTGTTGATTGACTTTTTCATTTCATATCCCAGTGTACTGGAAGCATACTCAGAGCGTATCAGCCTCATTTTAGACAACACTTCTCATGGACAGGTCACACCTACAGATACATGAACACCAAAAAATACTTCTGGGTAGAGACTCTATGGACGGATGCCTGATCAATGGTCCACTATACAGTATGTCCAATTGTCCATGTATGCTGACCCTGAGGAGGAGGTCTACGCAGCAGTCCTTTTGTGAACGTTCTTCCTTGTAATTTATTTGGCCAATATGCATTGGGCTTAACTGCTTCACACTGACAAATATCTCTCATAGGATCAGTGCATAATATTATTCTAACATCATTCATTATTCTTAATATTCTATATCTGTTTCAGGTCAGTTGGTATAGATTTGTTGTTGACAACTCTGCACCTTCCGCACAAGGACGTTAGTTTCTGAATAACAATTCCAAGGCTTTTCTTGCATGACACCTTTTTGCACTGAGCACAGTTCACTGCATGCTCTTAAGGCTAATGAAAGGCGATCACTTAATTGGCTATGATTGAATCCATCTGCAAGCAACACACCCACTGATAATATATTCAGTCTAATCCAACCCAGCTCACCCACATCGCCGCAGGTACTCTTCGCAGATGCCATTCGTTCATCCGGAAAATACCAAACGTCTGTCACCACATCCCAACCTGAACTGCCATGCTGTTGACTTCATGCCGGTTTGCCTGTTTCCCCAAAATAGTGCCCTAAGAAGAAGCCCAACCTGCCCCTTACACCCAACCGGACCATCGTGCTTTGAACTGACCAAAATGGGATCTTTGAAGCCCCACATTCTCACTAGTGAGGCTATGGAGTTGTTCTGTTAGCATGAATGTGCTAAGGAAATGTCATGCAATCTGCCCTTTGGATTTTGAGATACAGTACTTTCACAAACAAAGTTATTGTTTCTTTATTTTCTTTTTAACATATTGATGTTATATTATCACTAGTGTTTTTCCAATTATTATACGGGGCCCACTTGCAATTTTCTCATGGCCCACCAGTGGGCCCCGGTCCACAGGTTGGGAATCGAAGTGCTATAGGAAAGGTCACCAAAATCAGTTTGATTCATCCTCCGGGGAGCATGAAGGTGCACAGCTAATTCCATTGCAATTCAGCTAGTACTTTTTGAGATATCTTGTTAAACTTCTAATATTAAAGATATGTGTTGGACTCACCTACATTGCCATTCTTAAAGGCAGGGCTAAGAATAACCGTGCATCTGATTCTGTGCTCGTTGCAGAGTCATCAGTTGTTCTCTCCATGTACCTCCATGTTCAATGTCAGCTCATACCACTATGTGCATGATGTCACAATACAGAACAACCTTTGACCATGAAAGCCTGAAATGCCTGGAGAAACAAAAGTGAAAATGCATTTACTCTAAAGCGAAACTTGTAAACCTTGGGTTGTAAAAGGTTGGTTATCTTTATATGTTGCTTCTGTGCTCTGTGAATGCAGAAACCTGCATGGCGATAAATGTTTCAAAATTATATCTTTACATAAACAGATGCAAACAAAGCAGATTCTGCTACTATATAAAAAAAGAGTGATAAAACAGTCCTTCACAATGTACTGTGAATGTGAGGAAAAGAACACAATGATGGTGGAGGAGACCTCTACATGATGTGTTCTTTCATACTGAATGGTTCCTCTTCTGTGGAAAGCAACAGTCAGATGCAGCTGCCTGTCTCGATTGCTCAAAATCTGGCAACACTTTCTGGGTGAGCTATATATCAGCCTTTGTTGATGTTGATGTATCTGCAATATAAATAATAAATATAAAGCGGGATGAAACCCTATAGGCTGATTTTGTAATTCATTTTCCAGTTCAATAAAACAATTACAGCAGGGTAGAAACAGAAACTCCCAGGTTCAATTCCCAGCCCCGGCCACAGTATGCGTTGAGGTGTCCATGAGCAAGACACTTGAGTGCTCAACAAGACCACCTGAGCAGCGCATCAGCTGGGTGAAGCTGAAACTGAATTTTCCCCCGTGGGATACATTACACATAACATTACATTTACATTCCTTTTTTATCAGGTCAGTAGCAAACATAACTCAGTAGAGTCTCAAATCTGTCATAAGTATAACATTAAGCACCACACCCCAGCCCCCAGAACAGAGAGGGAGCAGTGAAGCGCACTGGATATGGTGGCCGATCATAGGTACTGCAGCTTATTACGGCTGGGCCAGACACATGAACGAGCGATCAATGGTTTCGATCAATGGTCGCGACTCACAAGCTTGTGCACAGGGTTGTGCACGGAGGTGACACTACTGCGCATGCAAATAGTCACATTTCCCAACCCGGAAGAAGGGGTGAAAAGGGAGTATGCGCTGGGTTAGCAACTCCGTACAAGTGAATGGGCGGGGATTTTCGTTACCTCTCTATTAGTTCTAACTCTATGACCACACACCTTATTCAAAGGCAATGGCCCGTGGCTGAAAAACATTTATCCTTCCATGTAATTCCCCATCTATTCCACAAGCAACTCTGTTGAGTTGAGCACCACAGACCACTCTTTAGACCGCTAAAACTACTTGGTTGCGCGCCAGTGTCATGTACCGAAAAACAGCAGATCTGCAAGCTCACGAGTCACACTGCAACGCGTTGTGAGCTTGTACATCAGCTATTTTCGGTGTGTTAAGTACAGTAAATCACCCTTGAGGGCTCAGATGGCTTGCACACCGTAACCAGATCGGCAATTACATACCTCAAACCATGAACTCCTGCAAAACATCCATTCATTATCACCCATTGATTTTTACATCCGGATTCATTCCCTTTAGTGTGTGAGATTTTTTTTTTTTGTCTCATATATTGTGAAAAGGTAAGATCCCATTTTGGCCTCAAATCCACTTGTGGGTTTCCAGCTGAATCAAGAAGGAGAATCAAGAATCTTAAAGGGTTAATCGAACGAATCGATAATACATCGATTAGTATAATAATTTAATAACATGATCAATTAATAATCAATCCCAACACGTGAGCATGTTGTGAGCTTGTAGATCCCTATTTTCACTACTTTTGCACAACACAGTTGTGCGACAAAGTATAAAATAATGCTTAAGTGGTTAATTGATCTTTTAATCTAAACCTCCTGCAAAATGCTAAAGGACCTTTAGTGGGGGATGTGCAACAGGGAATGTATAGAATTGGGAAGGGGGGCTTGGTATCAGATATATAGAAACCGACAAGCTGCTGTAATTGTTGTCGTGGAACACCTATAATATTTCTAGTGAGACTGCCCAAAGGAGAAACACAGAAAACTAAGAGGCAATTAGTGTCGCCCCAGAGAGTCACATTTTTAGAGGACCAACCTTCACAAGTCACAAGTATTCTCATACATAGCATAGTCCCCAAAAAAAAAGTATACGAACAAGGAGATACTATCTCCGCAGGACACGCAAGAAACCGGAGAAGCGAGACTAATGGTGTGGTGTCATGGCCCTGAGCTGTTGATTTTTAGAGCACACATAATGTTTGCCTGAACTAAAAGAATTGAAGAGCGTTAGCTGTGCTACTTTACGTGCTCTAAAAATGTCCCCTCGCTGGCAGAACATCACCCTGGGTAGTGTCAGGCACATCTTGTTGTTCTATATCTGTACTATATCAGGGTGTGGGGCGCTGGAACAGAGAATGTGTATGTTCTTCATAAATATAGGGTACCGTGTCCTAGGGCGTATCCAAGCTAAAACCTCGCGATATTCCACTTTAACTAACAATTACAATTAATGACAAAAAAAAAAGAAGTGAAAATAGTAGATCTACAAGCTCATTGCCATGCGACGGGTTGTGAGCTAATAGAACGACTATGTTTTTTTTGGAAAGCATAATACAGGGTCAAGTGGTTAATCAGACCAATCGATTTAGTTTAAAATATATATTTATAATTGTTATATCTAAAAAATCTATGAGAATTGTTCATGTCGATTTAGGATAAGAAAAGAAAATGTATTAAAATAAATAATTCTTGATTACTCAATTAACATGTGCAAGATTTAGTCGGTACTATAGTGGTTATAAATGTCTGTATATTTTTGGGTAAATTGCCCAGCCCCAAAATGCACTGTGCACTATGTAATAATTTGTCTTTTGACTTTTTGTACATGTCTGTACATGGAAACAGACATGTTTCCACTCTCATCCTCTATACAGAGCATTGACTGTGTCTCAGTCCATACAAATCAGATCAGGGTGTCATGGTGGTCATAACACAAAACTCCACTTCTGCTGGAATGAAAAACCTCTCACATGACCACTGCGTGTGTGTGTGTGTGTGTGTGTGTGTATGTGTGTGTGTGTGTGTGTGTGTGTGTGTGTGTGTGTGTGTGTGTGTGTGTGTGTGTGTGTGTGTAGGGCGGTGGGTTGTAGGGGATGGAGAGGAGGGGAGGATAGCTGTTCAGCTGCAGTGCTGCCTGCATGGTGACTATGGCTTCAGCCTTGGAATCAATTCCCGCTGTTTACAGACCATGGTGTGTAGAGCGTAGAGTGTCTTGGTGGCGGTGGTAGGGGTGTTTTGTCTGAGTTTTTTACCCTCTTCCTCGCTCACTCTGTGTGTGCGTGTGCGTGTGTGTGTGTGTGTGTGTGCGCACGTGCGTGTGTGCGTGCGTGTACGTGTACGTGTACGTGTACGTGCACACATTGCACTGCACGAAAGGAGAAGAAAGAGCGAGGCAAAATATTTTGGAGACAGTGGGAATGAGATGGACAGATGAGACAGAGACATCGTATTATATAGCACCAGTGGTCCTGCTTGTGTATATTCACCGATATAGCCATGCCACATGAGAAAAGAAGTACTTAAAGGTTCTATGACATTCATTTTCACATTTTTTTATTTTTTATGTTTTTTGGGGGGTTTTATGACTTCAATTACACCCAAAAAATCTGAACTTTGAACATTCAGTGGATGTTCTGTGGTCTGGGGTTTTCTGAATAATTAGGCTGAAAAGTAATCCGAGATTGGCCCTTGGGCAGTGAAGTCACAGGCCATTAATCCCGCCCACTTTCCTCCTCGCCCCTCCCCTCCTCTATCCTTTCCTTTGGGGGGGGGGGGTGATGATTGACAGGCAAAATCCCTCAACAGCGACACCCGCAGGCAAAGATTTCTTTTTTCATTGCAGTTGAAAAGGCTTTAGAAATGTGAGAGAAAAACACCTGCAATGGATCACTGGAGTGGAATTTTTTGTTAAAACTTTTTATACACGTTTGAAGGACCATGACAAAGACTTTTAATGTGTGGTAAAACTGAATGATAATAATAATAATAATAATAATACACTTTATTTATATAGCACCTTTCATGACATAAATGCAGCTCAAAGTGCTTTACAGAGCAAGAAAACAAAAAGCAAAAAACAAAAAATAAAAATAAAATATAGAACAATAGCAATAACGCCCGATTTATACTTAGTTGGGTGTCTGTGTTGCGCACCAAAAGAAATGAAAGAAAGAAAGATGTATATTTAAACCAAAATCCTTAGGTTTCATCCTGCAATCTGCATTGATTATAAAATATCTTTTGATCTCTTGCTCTGGGGAGCAAGTATCATGACAAGACGACTATTCAATTGTTTTTTTTTCGATAGTATAGTGGAGAAGGACAGGAAACAGGGAGAGAGACGCAGCACGACTCGCCGCCAGGCTACACCAGAGCCCATACGCGGCATGCGCCCCAACCACCAGGCCATTGGCGCCCCAGTACGCCCGTTACATTTTGAGATATCTTGTGCGTGTCGCTAGATGAAAAGATATGGGGTCACCAAGATGTTGTGTTCATCCTCTGGGGTGCATGAAAACTGCACCGCAAACTCAACAGAAATCCAGACAGAAGTTTTTGAGATATTTTGTGAGGGACGAAGTGTTGGAAGATCAATGCCTTCTACAATGGATTTCCTACGTAAAATCTGCCGCATCTTCTGGCCTGAGAAGATCTAAAATAAAGAGCTGCACAGGATGACCAGGTGCTCCAGTGTTGTGTCAGGAATCAAACACCGGCGTCTATGATGGTTGGGACATGTGCTCCGAATGGCCCAGGATCGAATCCCAAAGGTTGCACTGAGATGGACCCCAGCAGGGAAAAGGAGTCAAGGTCGACCCAAAAGCACCTGGTGACGAACCGTGACAGCTGAGCTTCAGGAGATGAACCTTACGTGGGGCGAGGCACAACATGCAGCACAAAACAGGTCCTGATGGAGGCAGTTCGTCGAAGCCTTATGTCTCACTTGGAACGAAGAGAATTAAGTAAAGTGTTGGAAGGACAGTTCGACCGACGCCACGACACCGCAGCCGGTAGTTAAGTGGGGTAGAATCTAGATACATTCAGAATCTAGATAATATGGTAGATAATTTTGTTGGCTATGTAGGTTCACATACAAGGGATGCGACTTGGAGGATTATATATAAATCACAAATCAAGTTTGATCGGAAACTGTCTCCTACTACACAACCATCCTGTTTCCTGCTCAATTACTCTCATTGACATCGGGTGCACTCAATTATACTGTATTGGATATGTCGATAGCACTAAACAACGGGACAGAAATCTACTACTCAGATACACTATAATCCCTTAACTCTGAAAGTGGCAGCGGTCCTATTTCCAAATAATGATCATTGGGTGTTATTATCTCCACCAGGCCTGGTGGGCTGGCGGCTTACCGTAGGTCATATAATCAATTGTTTTCCCCCGGATTCCTTGGATCATGATGCAACTGAGGAGTCTATTTAGTAATGGGATGTACCCCAAATTTTAATCACCTCTCAATGTTTGATTCAAATTTGGGGTAGATCCTAATCTATTCTATCCTATTCTATGATCCTATGCTACAAATGTGAGTCATGTGACCATCAAACAGGGTTTTGATATTCCATACTGTAAGTGTTTGCCTGTAACTGGCTTAAAAAAGATCTGTGGGCGGGGTCTGTTTCTTACAGAAAATGCCATATATCATGAACCTCACATCCAATCAACCCCAAATTGGAATCACAAGTTGAGGGTCCTCTATAGAGTGCACCTCCAAAAGCCCTTTCTCTTCTGCCCATAGGGGGTGCCCCAATTGAGAAATGTCATAGAAACACCATGTTCCTCCACAGCTTCCTCGCATCTTGCCAGCTGCAACCTATGACTGACACAGCTCTGGGTCGGCCACCAAGCCCGGCGAAGACCTGCGCCCAGAGGAGTGCCCTTTTCTAGTTCATATCTGCGCTACTTGCAAAAGGAACCGAGGTCCTCTGCATTTATTTTCATTTTATTTACTTAATTATTGAGTACACACATTGTTTGACATCTTCCATTTCTCTCTAGTCTTATGATTATCTAGTTTGTAACTGCAATTCGTGGGAGCTTGTAGGATATAGAAAAAAAAGTGAAGTGACAATGAACTTGAACTTCAACTTTGTAGTCTCAGCAAAGCATTGGGTTCAAGGTACTCTTGCAGTTGGGTGCAAGAGTGTCTGTGTGAGGATGACCGTTGGCAGAGAAGCTTTCAGCTTACAAAAAGAAAGTGAAAACACACAGGGAAGACATCCTCGCACATTTTAACCACACTAGGTGGTCTAGGATGACACACTGTAACTAAGATGAAAATCTATGATGTATGACTCCAAATTTGGGCAAGGTGTCAAGCCTGATCTGAGCCCCATTGACTTCCATCGTAGAATTATTAGTTATTAGTTAAATATCAATATCAGATAGCAATACATGTGAGAAAAAAATGTGGAGGTACTTCATTGGCGTACTGGCAGCATACACAAGAAATATGACTGACCTTCTTAAAGACAGCTAGCCAACAGCTAGCCATCTGGGCTGGAGAAAATAGCAATGTAAGGAATGGCGGGTCAGTCAAGGTTGACCTGTGCGAATACCTGTGTGTTCAGTATACCATATACAGTATATTGTATATTTTGATGATATGAATTGTATGCTGGAGTACACTTTATGTACAATGTACTGTAAGCTGTGATATAATACAATATACAGTATACTGTACAGGAAACAGCATGTTATGATGATATACTGTACATTAAAGGTCTGTAAACACACCAGGAGCGTTAATTTTGTGTGATTCATTCACATTAATTTAAACGTCTGTTTGTATTATGATTACATGCACACTGAGTGCTACAAGCACTGTAATTAAAGGTCATAGAGGTCATTACACACCAGGAGCCAATAAACGATAAGAAAAAGCGACGCGATTATTTCACATCAAACTTTTATGTTAGTGATGCCTCCATTCATACAGGTCGAAAAATCTACCTGGTTTCGATGCGGTGTGCATGTACTGTACTCATAACACAAACAGCAGTTTTAAATTACTGCAAATTAATTGTACAAACTAACCGCTCCCGGCGTGTACGGACTTTTAGGCTCGTAAAAAGGATTCATTACAGTGAGCTCCTGTACTTACACCCAGGCAGTAAACTAACCATTGTCAGGTTTGATAAACTAGCTCCATTGACCTCGCCTCCCCAAAAGTCCATCGGTAAAAACGTCCACATCAAAAAGAACTGGGAGTAATATAATAGCCATATTCACAGAGAGGTTAAAGGGAAGGGGTCGGTTTGGGGTACTTGCGTCTGTTCTGACTTGTGCATGTGATCCAGTCAACATGCCCTCAGGAGCCCTCCAATTGCGTACCATATCACAACAACATGGCCTTTGTTCGGTCCGGCCTGTCTAAACACTATCCAGAGTGTTTTGCACATCCAGCAAAGAGATGGATAACGGACGGCCTCGAGTTTGTTTTTACCAGAACACTTGAGACTGTGTGGTATCTGACCGAGGATCAGAGAGATGCCCTCGTTGTTGCTCCAGGCCTGTTGGACTGTGATCCGAGAAGTCCATCTCCCCGGTATGACAATTAGATGGACAGCAGAATCCTCGATGTACATTTAACTCTGTGGGGTGCACAAAATGTAACCAGATGGATTTGGTTACATTTGTACGCTCACAGACACAGAGTTACAAATGGATAACGTTACTGTGTAACTTAACCCTGCCCAGTTTTTCTGACTTTTTTACCGCTCATTCAAGGGGCAATCCGGCCTTGGGCGAGGAAGATATTGGGCTCATTAGCTTCGGGCAGTACTACTTGTCAACCAGTAGATGGCCTATACACTGAATCTAGGAATTTATAATTTCGCACATATGCTTTTCATGGCATGAAAGTTAAGTTATTTTCATATCGTCTAATTTAGGCAGCTGGAAACCGCATCTATGACTCATTCAAGAGGTAATCCCCGCTTATGAGATTCAGACCATACAACTGGTACATTTCCTATGCAGCCATACAAAGTAATAGCTGAGTGGTTAATGAGCCGGCCTAGTGATTGTAGGATGGGTAAATGCATATATATATACAGTGACAAAAAAACACCCCAAAGAGTAGAGACTAAATTATTACACTAAGGTCTAAAAGTCTCAATGGAAGAGTATAGGGAGACCACCTCAAACCACTGCAGATGTTCTAGTTATATTGTATTAACATACTACCATACAGATTGGATAACAAAAAAAACATATATATATTTTATATATATATACACATATTAAAATAAGTCCTGGATTGCAGGTTTAACTGACTTCAGAGAGGCTAAATGAAACATGAGAATTTACTACAGCAGGTTACTTGTCCTGTAACACACACTCTATGTGTTTATATTTGAAGCTTGTTGTCGTGCTGGCATTTCCCTCCATTTAATATGCATGACCTCACTTCCATCTCTCTGCCATACAGAATTGGCAACTGCCATAAAACAATCAGCACGGTTGTAATAAGCTGCCATTATCTTCATTACTATCATTATCTGATAGCGGCACAGGGGAGTGCAAAGTCTCACACTTCCACACTCCACAAAGCATTCTGTAGTGCAGTTCACAGCTATGGTTGAGAGCTCTGGCTGTCAGTGATGTATCAGCCGACACTATTAACCCTGCGTTCCCAGGGAGGGGAGAGACCATTTGAACCCAAATTTCGACATGTTTATGATTTTGATATCACTTGAAACTGTGGCCTGGAAAAGAGGAAGTCGTTTTATGATTCCAAGCTGCAATTAGTTTGACAGTTTTAAAATCTGATGGCAACAAGATCCTCACATATAAACTGAAGCAAGAGGATGATTCCCCTTCCTTGGAGCTTTGTTTTTCATTTCAGACACCCTGAGAACACACACACACACACACACACACAAACACACAGGTGAAAATAATCTTGTGAAAATAAGTGAAGCGGTGGCCCTCAAGCGTCTCCCTACTGGACTGCATCTGCCTGTATCAATATTGACTCAAACAGTTAGCGTCGAGCAGTACAATCGTCTGGGGAACGTAAACACGACGCAGTAAGTGCACTGTACGAGTGGCATCTGAGAGATTACTCTGAGGCACCGTTAAACCACTCCGTTACAGTATGAAAATGACTGTTTTGACTAGAGTGGCGTGTGGTGTGGTCACGCTGATTCTTGTCAGCTCAATGCTGAAGCATCGCCAAGGGGTTGAAGTGTTGCTGAAAGGTCGGAGCATACGGACAAATTGGCTCGCTGAAAAGTGCAGGGTAACTTCATTAGCCTTCTGCGAGGAAAAGCGTAACACTACAGTATGCTCTACTGCTCTTCATTATTCATACTTGCACAAACATCTCACCCTCAATGATGTATTAAAACTACTTTCAACCTGGCGTCCCTACAGTATTTTGGGCATGTTTTTAGAGGTGGACATTTTCGGCGGAAATAGCAGACATATAATCAAGTTTGTGTTTTATTACTTAGTGTAATTATTATTATGCTTCTTTTATTTTACATGGACATCAAAACATCACTTGAGGTTTTTCCAAAACCATGCACAAGCACCAGATGCATTATGGGCTAGTAAGTGTTTCTAGTGCTAATTACAGTAGTTAACTGTTAGTCCCCCCACCCTGACACTTGTTTTGTAGGCATTAGTTTGACTCGGTTCCACAGATAAATATTGTGAAAATAGCCGGACTACAAGATCACAGTGAGCTTGTACCGTATTTTCCGCACTATAAGGCGCACCGTCAGTGCGCCTTATAGTGCGGATGCGCCTTATAATCCGATGCGCCTTATATATGTATCAATATTGGTTCCCTTGGTTTCCGCACTATAAGCTGCACCGTCAGTGCGCCTTATAGTGCGGATGCGCCTTATAATGCGGTGCGCCCTATATATGAAAATAATACATTTATTGAAGGTGCGCCTTATACTCAGATGCGCCTTATAGTGCGGAAAATACGGTAGATCTGCAATTTCCATAATGTTTGCCTCTTTCTTACGTAATATTTCACAATTTGGCCAATTTGGTTTTAAAATGACTTAAAAGTAATTAAATTATATCGTACCTTTAGAAATGTGCAGATACCCTGTATACAAATACTGTATGTTGGTTTGTTTACTGTTGAGTGAGAAAACAATGTTGCACATTAAGCTAATCATCTGGGGACCCCCCTGGGGGTCCAGACCCCCAGTTTGGGAAGCAGTGCTCTAAGGTAGCGAGCGCTGCCTCTGGGACTGTCATGGAGCAGTGCGGGGTGGATCTCAGTTCAAACCACTTCTGTAAACTTTACCTTCGCTACATTTTCCCACGGCCCTACAGCGACTCTTAGGTCAATAAAAATAAAAAAGGCACAGGCCGACACCGAACACGCTGCATTTGGAACGGGTCCAAGTGACCTAAAATATGAGGCAGTGACATGAGATAACGGATGGAGGGATTAGCTGCCATACGGCGTCCGGGTGGGTTGTCTGGTGGGATCCCTGCAGAGCGACGTGCTCACACGTGTACCGTGCACGCAAGCACGCACATGCATGCTCGCACGTGTGCGCACACACAGCCACACACACACACACCACACACCCACGGACGTAGGTTTCACTTCTAAACATTGGGAGGGCAACGCTATGGTGCCACAGCAATCCAGGGTATGTTGTCCCTGTACCTTAAAAAAAACACACACACACACAATCAGTCACAATGAAATCTGATTTGTTTCTTTTTATTTCATGATTTATTATTGTTGTTACTTCTTTTTACAAGCATGCTATTTTCTTTTTTTGGGGGGTGGGGGGGGTGGGGGGGGGGTGTTCAATGCCAATATTCCCACCCTAAATATTTATCTGACAACAGGGATTCATGACATGGTGAATGACTGTGGCTTTTCTTAATGCAATGCATTTTGTCTGTTCCTCCACAGTGGCTCTCCTCTCAGGATCCGTTTATCTGTCGGCTTTGTTCCTCTGAACGTCTTTATTACTGTGGTTATCCAATGTAGCTGCAGCATATAGGCTGCTTTGGCTGAAGACTGTTTTCAAACCACCATAGATAAGCAATTATGTTTAAGTAACGATAGATCAAGTTCTGCTTTTCTTCTGATTGTAGATCTCAACATACCAAGGCAAAACCAATGCAATTTTCCACTTAACGACATTCATTAGGTTCAGCTTGATTGATGGGAAATATTTATGTCCCGCCCCTGTAATTGTTTTTGACTGCCAACTAATAGCCTCCACCTACCACTTATGTTGTTGAGTGACACTAAATAGTTTTGTAAGTTTTAGACTATTGCACCATACTATCCCATACGCACAGTGTTTAATTTATTCACCCAGGCTAGTTGACTAAGAACACATTTGAATTTGCCACAACAGCCTGCGGGTTGTGCAAAGGAGTGTGAGGCAGATAGCTAAGCTTTGCTAGTAAATATGTTTGGTGGGGTAGTACTATAGTACTATACTTGAGTACAGTTTTGAGGTACTTTTACTTTACTGGAGTATTTCCTTTTTTTTAATTTTATACCTCTACTCATCTCAGAGGCAAATATTGTACTTTTACTCCAATACATTTATTTGACAGCTTTAGTTAGAAGTTACTTCGCAGATTTAGATTATTAATAATTAATCAAATTATTAATCATAAATAATCAAAAGATGTAAAAAATAGCACCCCCTGCTATTTCTGAAAATATGAAGTATAAAATAGGCCTTAAGTGGTTAATGATCAGTCATTATTGTCCAATAACAATATATATGATTCTGAAATGGACATTCTGCATTATGAGTACTTTTATTTTTGCTACTTTAAAGGAGGAGTTCACCCAAAAAAATACTTATTTTCTATCAATTGCACACCCTATGAAGCCTTGAATCCATGGATTCTTTTTTGTTTTTGTCGCATTCCTAAGCTAATAATTTGATTCCCGTCTCCTACCGGCTAATGTATCCGGTAGGAGACACAAAGTAGATTATTTGTCTCCTACCGGAAATACACCCGGTCATCAAATTATTGGCTTAGGAATGCCACAAAAACAAAAATAAATCCATGAAATCAAGGCGTCATGGGGTGTGTAATTGATAGAAAATAAGTCATTTTTTGGGTGAACTCCTCCTTTAAGTATATTTTTATGCTAATACGTGTGTAAGATTTGACTGCAGGACTTTAATTGAACAAAGTATTTTACACTGTGGTATTGTTACTACTCAGTATGTCCTCCACCACTGTATGTTTAGAACTGGGAGTGACACATCGTCTGGGTGTCCATTGAAGGTACAGTATGTGGGGGGGCCCTGGGGTAGGATCTGCCCGTGGCTTGTCTGGTGCTCAGATAAAGCTGCAGGAAGGCTGTGGGGGACGGGCCATGAACAGTCTGGGATGGGTGCAGTTTGGGTAACAAGTCTTCTTGTGACAGTGACAGTGGAAAGTTTATTTCTGTCTGGTATATATGGCAGCAGACTACACACACACCCCTGCCCCCCCTTTCTGAGCCTCTTCCGAAGCCCCCCAAGACAAGACAGTCCACCACCACTCCTGATCACATGAATAGAGGACTGAAGACCCCCAGGCAATGGCAAGAGTTAGAAGAAGCACATGACCACTGCACAGTATGCACACACACATAATGAGAAACAAGCACGCAACGGCACACAAACACTCCACGAAATTGTTGCCCTAAACCACATCTTTATAAACACAAAAGCATCCAAGCGAGAGCACATGCGCGCGCACACACGCACACACGCACGCACACACACGCACACACACACACACACACACACACACACTTTTGTTTTCAGCAAACATGTCCAGATCCAGGTCAACCCCTGAGGATGCAACGATAAAGCACTGTGTTCCAAATCCTACAGCCTCAACATTGGGGAAAAACAGCGGCCTTGCTCTGCCTAGTTCCTCCCAGGATGCTGCGCCCGCTCTAAGAGGACGTTCGCAGATGAGGCTCTTGGTCTCCATATACAGGAGATAGGACAAGATACTGCAGTACTGTAGGTAACGGTAACCATAGCTGTGGAAGCAGAGGTCAGTGGATAAATGCAAGACCATCTGCTGGGATGTATTGCGGTGGACAAAGTACTCAACCCACGTACTGTACTTGAGTCAGTACAAGTACAAGGATAAAAGATATTCCTGATCAAATATTACTCAACTACAAGTGAACGTTGCTCTGTCCCAAAACATCAATTATAATGAAAATAGCAAATCTACAAGCTCTACAAGCTAGATGCAGTGAGTTGTGAGTAGTGGAGTCAAAAGAACAATATTTGTCTTTGAAATGTACTTGAGTGAAAGTCATGAGTATCCAATATATAAATAGTCAAGTAAAGTGCAGATACTCAAAAGATTTAGTTAAGTACTGTACTAAATGTACTTTGGTACCGTCCACCACTGGATGTATCCACTTGACACCTCACTGACCACTGACAGGGGTTCTTTAGCCGTTTACGCATACAAATGCAATGCTTTGTACATGCTGCCAATTTCAGTGCAACATGACATCCAGTGTTAACGTCATGGTCCGATGATGTCTAAAAGTCATTCACATCAACCCTAGTGTCCGTTTTCTGGGCATGTCATTATTAAGGCAAACATTCAGCGAAAACAGAAGATCTATAAGCTCAAAACGCATCGTTGAGATTGGCCCCGATTCACTAAGCAATTTACGACCATATTTTGATCTTACCGCGGCATTTAAGACAATTTTCTTCATGCAAAATGTTGTCTTAAATGCCGGTAAGATCAAAATATGGTCGTAAATTTCTTAGTGAATCGGGGCCAATGTTCCTATATCTTTGTGTTGGTGTGAATGTACAGTAGACTGCAGCATACCGAGACAATGCATTTGTTAAATGTGAATGTAATAGACAGTATGTTCTGGGGGAAGGTGGCTAGAAGTAGAAGGTCATAAAATATTTTAGTACAGTACTACATTAACAGCTCCAGACAGAGGGGGCAAGTTTGGTGGTGAAAGAAGTTACACTCGTTCCACGTAATTGGATTGCCACTGGGTACCGTCTCTATCTTAGAACTGCGGAAATATTATGTGAGGCTTGAAGCAAAGACGATGAATTGAAGGCTATGTGGCAGGACTTGTTTTAACCACTTAAACCCTATATATAACTGTACCGGGATCCCCCAAGGGCCTTTCCCTCTACACCAAATATCTTCCCACTACACCGAATCAAAGGCCCCTAATAGTCGACGGCTTACATTTGCGAAAATCTGCCTAAAAGCGAAAAATGTTACCCAGATGTATCCCAGGACATGATCTAATGATTTAGCGAGTGCGCCCGAGCCGGTGATCCCCAGGGTTACCATGGAATGCCCGAAAAAGGTTTCAGCTATAACATTTGAACCAGATAAGCTACAAATGCAAACTTGGGCTAGAGCTGGGCAATATTTCATGTTGTAAAAGTGACACAATTAATTCACATACAATATTATCGTTCGTCAACTTTGGTCTCTTCTCCAGCCTCCAGGGATTATGCCATAAAATCAATGTGTAATAAAAAACAGCACCGCTGAGCGTTCCCAAATACTAAGGTGTGAAGAGAGTCGTGACAGAATTCTGTCAGAGTTTTTATTGCCAGGCACACATCTCACGGAGGTTGGTGGTGCATTACACTGAAGAGTGACAATATTAAGAAATATTTCATAAATACATATGAATTATTGCACTTGTGTACACGGCAGCAATGGTATATACATCTTGTATTGTGTTACAGTATGTACTGTACACAGGAGGTCAAAGTGGCAACGACAGAGAAGTGTCGCAGCTTGTTGGTGCATCATTGTGTGTGTTTGTGCGCGTGCGTGCGTGTGTGTTTTCTAGAGGCCAGTTTCCCTCTGACTCCTGACATTACACCAGTGGAGTCTACCTGTGTAATCTGAAGCCATCATTACTTTCTGCAAAAGAAGCGTGCTGTCGTTAGTTTGTCAAAACAGCGTAATGCCAGTAATCAGCATAACAAATGCGTTCACATTTACCTCATAAACTGCAGATAAGCGATGACATTTACGATGTGATTAGGGTGGAGGAATCCTTATCAGTCTGTAAATCGCGGCTGAAATGGACTCGGCTTGCTGTAATATACAGTTACTTTCTCAATATGTTCAATAGAGCTCAAATGAAATGTCATGGTGTTTGCCTGATGAATTTAGCGATCAATGAGAGATCACATTTTTATTTGTCTACACAAAACCAGAGTTAGCTTATACAGTAGCTCATTGTCATATGCAGTCCCTTCTGTCGGAAATAATTTTCCACTTCAACCCTGTATACGTCATCCTACGACAAGTGGTGAAATTGCCGATCTGCAGTACAAGCTCTAATTGTTAAGAATAAGTGAATTTCTTTGAACATTTTGTCAATTGTTCGCTGTGTAATGACAGGGCCAAAATAGTTAAAGGGGAATACTAGCAATTAATGGCATTAAACAATGCCATTACTATACCTTTGAGTGTGGAAATTCAAAAAATTATCAAAAAAGGCTCAAACAAGTCTTTTATATTCAAGTCGTGCTGTTTCAGCTAGAGCTAAGAATCCCCATTCAGGTCTGGCTGCCTAGAGGACGGTTCAGAAGGTAGCCTACAACACTATCACATGACCCCAAAAATCGATTCTCCTTTTCTAGGCAATGGAGAAGAGTGGAAATGTATGTAACTAGCCATTAATATACATCAAAGGCTTAAAACAGTGATGTTTGGAGGGCTGAGACACTTCTGCCCTGCAGCAGTCTCATATGATATAGAAAGATCACCTTGTGCAAGTCATAAGTTGTCAGCTTCTCATAAATTCCCACCCCATCTCTGTGTGTGTGTGTGTGTGTGTGTGTGTGTGTGTGTGTGTGTGTGTGTGTGTGTGTGTGTGTGTGTGTGTGAGAGAGAGAGAGAGTGAGTGTGTTGGTGGAGGCGATGGCGGTTGTTTTTGTCTGTCTGTCTGTCTGTCTGTCTGCCTGCCTGCAGCAAATCTGACAAATTACTGCATCTATCAGCATCATATTACATGTGCACGATGCCAGCATGCTAAGGAACTTAATTCCTGAATATCTGTTATTTTTGGCTATGGGATACTTGTCCTGACGCTATGGAGTGCAGCTAGTCAATCGCACGCAAGCTGTCCTTGTTTTACCAGTAGCCAATTACAACACTCCTTCCGGCAAAAGCCAGCTGGTTACTAAAATGGCAACACTTGATTATCCATGCATGTAAAAATATATTTTCCATCTATTAGTTACAGACAGTGCTGAAGTAGTGTTGGTCTCACTGGTGAAGTTTATAAAGATCACTGTGTCTGTAGGAGAGAGAGAGAGAGAGTCCGAAAGAGAGAGAAAGAGACAGAGGCGAGAGGGACAATGAGCAATTTGGTTACACTGGCCCTCATTTATCAACGCGGTGTAGACAAAATAATGGGCGTACTGCGAGATCACCGCAACTTTCGGCTTTTATCAATATATCCTGACTTTGACTTTAGCGTACGGCCCGCAGAGATCAGGGTTGGAGGCATGACTTTGGCTACACCCGTTTGTTCCATTCTAGACCTGCGGAGCAGCATTGTCTGTCTGACCGCCTGACAGGCATCTGGACACATCCACTCCAAAATGTATATCTAACACACTAATAAATAATCCCTGTGAAAATATAACATTTTATAAACTCATTTAAACAAACTGCTTTAACAGTCATTCAGATAAGATTGCAGATCTGGCTGCATTGGCCATTTGAAAATAGCAGATATACAAGCTCACAACAACGCGTCGTTGCGATGCGTTGTGAGTGTGTAGATCCGCTATTTTCAAAATATACGAGCGCTTATTTTCGGGAGTCGGGACTGGCGCGACCGCGTCGCTGTAATCTTTTCATGGACAGTGAGTTATGTACTACCTGGGTTGAGGATATAAACCTGACGCTCCAAACCTTTGCCAGTATTCTTCATGCTGTGGATTCATTTGGGCCACCGCAGGAGATCTGACATTTAACCCTCCCAACACACACCAGCCTTCATCCATTAATGTTTATGCATTCATTCATCAATCACTCCATAAACGTTCAGATTATGAGTGCCTCGCTGCAGCCCGCCCGAGTCTCACAGGGAATAGCCTACATGACTGCTTTATTTTAGTGTAACTCAAACGCGCGCTGCTCGGTATGGGTTAAATAAATTAATATACAAACGTATTCCATTTATGCCGATGTGATTGGTATCATAATCTGTCATTCATGTAGGCTACTAGCCTACTTGACAAAGATTGTACCGTTACATGAAGTATTCGTGTAGATAAGTGCGTGCGTGCGTGTGTGTGTGTGTGAGTGAGAGAGAGACGTGTGTGACTTGACAGGCAGGCAGTGAGGCGGGCAGGGGAAACTCTTCTCCATGCTTTTCTGGACGTATTCCGGTTCTTCATGTCGTAAAATCAGGCGAATTTAAGGCAAGAAATACGCAGTTTTTTACACTGCATTGATAAATGAGGGCCACTGTTCCTATGGTGTATGACATGTGCATGTTCACACGCACAGGAGAGATACAACATTCAGTTAAATCTTCCTGACCTGATTAACACCAAAATACTAAACATGACATCATTACACATGCACCAATGACGCACGTATGTGTGCACACACTCTGGACACAGACAGAGAGAGAGAAAGAGACACACAGAGACCGTTGACCTATGACATGCATGCGCACGGGAGAGAGAAGCTGTTCAGATGAAATCTCACGTCTCACATGCGGGCACATACAGACAGAGAGTGAGACAGAGAGTGGCGGGAGAGACACACAGTTTAATTTAACTGTGTCAGACAGCAAACTAATATTATTAGCATATCATAGAGAGACATGTATTAGCATATTGAGTGAGTTCAACAGTGCAGCGGTGCATTGTAGTGCAATTTAGAATATAGGCCTTGCTTGCATTTTAATCACATATGCTTAAGAAGTTTGTGGTGTTCAGATGGGTTCAGCCTACTGTAAATAGAGTTCCCTCCACAAACAGCTCAGCTAATACAAAACATGTAGCCGACAGCCAGGTAGTTAATGAGTATCCCGGGTTAAGAGTGTGAAAGCACAGTTTCCCTAACCTCGCTTGTTGTGACTGGTGTTTATTTCCATGATAAATCAATGTGGGTATCACTTACAGAGATGGTGTTTTAATCTGGATATGATGCCTGCCTGTGTTCAACACAAACCTGCTCCAGCGCTGGTCCACGGAGAGGAGGCTGAAAGGGGATACGGGCCTCCAGGACACACGGCGGGGGCCAGGAGACACGTCCATTTATCAGCACGGCCCTCGGAACACTGCAGAATCTGTCCCAGCGGGCCTGGGGCATGGACGCATGACGACGGTTAGCTCAGCCGAGCGGCGTCGAGTTTCACCGCAGAGACTGATGTTACATATCAAACAAACCAAAGAGATCACTAATCCAATTGTCCTACACTCACTCATACAGGCAAATACATCAAAATCAGATTCCCCCTCACTCTCATAAAGTAAAACAAGATACAATCAAATTTCGCTCAATTTCTTCCCCTCTTTCACCCACTTGGGCCCATGAGTTATGATCTGGTAAGGGTCTATTTCAGCCTTTGCAAGACATCTTTATTTCCCTTCGGTTAGACTTGGAAACCATCAACTAAATAAATGTACCACAGGTTATTTATTTATTTACTTACTTACTCTTGCCTTTTCAGCTTGTAAAGAAGTGCATGCCGTTCGTAGCCTACTGTCCTCAGCATTTAACCACTTACACCTTATATACTTAGTTGACAGGGGTCCCCCCCAAGGCTCTATACTAGGTCCTCTCCTGTTTTTACCCGCTACATTTCTTCACTGAAAATAGCAGATCTACAAGCTCACAACGTGTCACGGTGTGACACGTTGTGAGCTTGTAGATGTGCTATCTTTTGCCAAATGCTATAGGGTTCATGTGGTTAAGGACTGGGTTGCACAGAAAGCCAGAGACAACCAGAGTGTCATCCATTATTTGTACATTTCACGTACACACGTTTCTTTGAGTGTTTTACCCTTAGAATCCTTTTGGCATCCAATAAATTCCCAGAGCCATATCAGAATTAATAATGTGTATTTGTGTGTTTGTCCCTCTCCCCTCTCCTCAAAGAAGGTATAGCTCTTTGGGGAGATACTAGGTTACATTAACGATACATTATATTAAGTGTGTCTAGCTTTTTCAAAATAAGTGCCGGTAGTCAACAAAACGTCAATAACAATTGTCTCAGTTTCCACTATTATTCACGTTTCCCAGAAAACGCTGGTAGCCATTTTGCCAAATGCCTACAATTCCATGTTTGACATGTGGGAGCATCGCCTTAACATCAAGCATGTGACTGTATAGCCACAAAAATCTAATTTAGGAAATAAAACCTGATGGATGGATGGACAGACACACAGTCCATGCTGGAATAAACACCATAAATACAACAACCCATCCCTGTAACAGTCCAATGGATTGCTGTTCTATCTGCACGCCTCCATGCAAAGTGCCAAGTTTTGCATGCTTGTCTTCACTGAGCACGGCTGTTGACGTGACACATTTATTATCAAGGTTCGTATGCCCCCCCACCCCCGCCAAAACAGGACAGTTTCTTGGAAGCTTCCCAGTGAGCAGTTCAGTTCTTGTTTTACACACGAGAACTTATTTTTTAAATCTCTGTAGACGTTCTACAGGGTGTGTGTTGTAATGTTCAAGGCTTGGCCCATGTCCCTGTAGGCTTCCCTTAAGATGTGTCGTCATCAGATGCTGTGCTCTTTATAATGTACCATCTGCATCTTGACATCGGTATGATGTATGGCTATTCCTATTTATCTTGCCTATTTAAGTAGCAGTTAATAACCATCTTCATGCTCTCTGCAGGTTCCTACAGGCTGGTTGGAATTACTAGACCGGTGGGCATATAGAGAGTATGCACATGCGTCACTTGTCCACCGGGGACACACCCGCCTCATCTAGACTGAGTGGCAAAACATTGAGCAGCATCGAGCATTGGAGTTTGGAAGTGCTCGTTGGAAATCACTCAACAATCCTGCGTACCACCTGTTTCTAAATTGCACATGATGCAGGAGGAGGCAGCAGGATGTTGCGTTTTTCAAAACGGGCACTTCCAAACTCTGACAGAAAAATAATCACCTGCACGGAATTTATAGACAGAAAGTAGCCCATAACATGTCTACGATGGATTTTTAGAAACACAAACTTTGCAAATAGAAAGACGATAATTCAAGCTTTCCGTACAGTTGCCATGTTGGTGAGTTTAACGTCATTTAAAACAATCAGATAGGACTTTTCTGTTTGGATGTATGGGCTGTCAAGGCCATGTCACACGCATAGCCTCTATTGGCCCCACCCGGTTATGCAATACCCGTTGTACCCATTGTACCCGTCTGTCTGTCTGTGATTTCTGTGTCCCTTTTCTGTCCATATATGGAGATCTCTGTATCTGTCTGATGTCCCTGATGTCACTCAGTATATGCACATATATGGGAATGCCCATATATGGGCATAACGGTTGGATCAATGGTTCTGGACAACAGGATCTCCATATATGCCACACAGACAGACGGACAGAAATTCTGCGCATTTATCGTAGGATTATGTTATTCAGTTAACCACATTAACCCTTAAACCCTGGCGTCCCTATTTTGGGCAATTCATTATAGGAAAACCTTTTTTTTTAAAGAAGATTTCTAGCCGATCATAAAATATCAGCAGATATGGCTTCATTGGCTTGTGGTTAAATGAAGTTGCTTTAAATGAGGCTACTCATTAACTACTACAGGCTACAATTAAATAATCTTCCTCAATTATATTGCTCCAAGAGCCTATAAACAATTGTATTATTGGCCCAAGTGCAATTTCCTCTCTGCAACATGTGGAAACACAGACCTGACTAGGTTGAGTGGAATTAGATCACAAATAAAATGTGAACATTCAACTGTGGTTCTTGTAGGCCTAGCTACTAATCTCCTTTGGGCGCACCCCACAGCTAAGATTTGCATCAGATCCCCATTATTTTACAAAAGGTGTGACCTAAGGGTTTAACAGGCTAGAGTAGACAAATACAAAGCAAAGGAAAACCTGTAAAGCAAGCCTGTAAATTGAGTCCAAGTTGTGTTTATGTCATTCATTCAAATGCAATGGTACACCTTTGTAGATGACGAAATGATACGGTTGGTAGTGTGCAGTATGCCATGTCCAAAGTGGGGTCCAGGGACTCTCAGGGTTCCTTGAGGGGGTTCCAGATGGGTCTGTAACTCTGAAAGTGTACAAATTGAACCAAATAGACCTAGGGTTCATTTGGTTCCATTTGTACACTCTCATAGTTACGGGGGTCCTTGAAATTAAAACCTTTGAGAACCACTGTTTTAGGTCCTCTGCCTGGTAGACCATGATCTGCCACCTATCTCACAATATACTGATATAAGGGCTCCCTCTGCTGGACAGTCTTACACATTACACATGGTTTGTGGGATTTTCAATAGGTTTGCTTTTAATTGCCTCACCACTTCCATACAGCACATTGTAGTGACATACCTCTCAGATAATGTGTGTTTTATTGTTTTATTTAACTTATATGTGGTGACACACACTGTTATGTGGCAGACATTAGTGATTTGGGGGCCATGGGCAGATTTTGTTATTTAAACCAGTGGTTCTCAAAGTGGGGTCCAGGGCCCCTCAGGGTTCTTTGAGGGGGTTTCTTCACTCTCAGAGTTACAGGGGTCTTTAAACTTGAAATTAAAAAGTTTGAACCACTCATTTAAAAAAGGTAGGGTAAGTGATATGTTATATTTAAAGGTTAAAGCACTATATTCCAATCAGAATAGAAAACTCAGACAGGATACAGATTAAACAAGTGAAATTGGAAGTGATGACACAAAGAAATTAGCAGACAAAATTGGAACTGGAACACAAATTGAAGCTAATACACTCCTGATTGGCTGAAAGTTTGCAACCCACCTGAACATGTATGACATTGAGACTCCTGTTAGTGAACAAACACTCTGTAGCAATGATTACTATCAGAATATAGAGCTATTGAACACTAACTCTAAGCAAATAAAATCACGTACCCTACCTTTAAGCCAATGAATGCAGATGATGTGGCAATTATTTACCATGTCTTTCCATGGCAGGAAGTGCTGCTGACTGGACCAGATTATTAGACTGCATTAAATGATCTTTCTGGACCGTCTTGTCTTCTAAAATGGAGAAAAGAATGCTACAGGTCAACAATGGAAACACAATGACGTGGGGGGAAAAACCCTATCTACTGTAAAGCATAATATTTAATTACCTACTACTCTCTCTTTCTCTCTGAATGGTTGAATCTGTCAATGGCATTGCCACTAGAAGCACACATTCATTATCGTTGCTTGATACGGCGGCATTATCAGCAGTGGCGGTGAAAAGCAGTTCATTTCTCAATTTCATTAACTTTACTTTCCACGTTTCGTTCTCGTGTTTGTGCATTGCTTTCGTAGCTAAATGTGTATTCTCAAGATTCAAACAGTGCGCTGTTTACTTCCTGGAATGTGACGTCAGCCTCAGGCAGCAGCAGTACGTTGATCAGTCAGTGGTTAAATGCAGTGCCATCTATTAGAGAGTTACGCCAACTCCGTCCACTTCTTCGGGCCAGGTCTTCTACATACACATACATTGGCGAATAGTGACAAATCCCTGAACCGGAAGTACATCGGAATGCATTGAAGTGGACGGCTCCTTGTCACTATTTCCAGCTACAAGAACCACGTGACCGACGCTGTTTCTGACCCCTCATTGGCGCAACTCTCTAATAGAAGGCTCTGGTTAAATGCAGTGCAGCGGTGTAAAGTAATAAGTGCATTTACTCAAGAACTATACTTAAAGGTAGGGCAAGTGATTTCCTTTGGTTAAAATAAGTGTTAAATAGCTCTATATTCTGATAGTACTCATTGCTTTAGAGTGTTTGTTCAGTAAAAGGAGTCTCCTTGTCTCTCCAGCTCTTTATAAAACAGAAAATGCATTTTCGTTTCAGTTTCAGTTTGATTTCCAATTTTATCCAATCAGGATAGAGAACTCAATCAGGATATAGATTAAACAAGTGAAATTGGAAGTGATGACACTAAGAAATGAGCAGGCAAAATTGGAACTGGAACACACATTTTGACACCTACTGGAAAATGTATTTTCTGTTTTTGGGCGGTGAAACCGCCCCTATAAGTGAGATTTGGAAAAATGTACTAACTCCTGCGCTGTGATCTGGGCCCAGGAAATTAGTAGAATTATCCTGCGCTGTGATTGGCCAATCACAGCCTATTCAGGACTGTGATTGGCCAGTGTCACATGACACATGTGCATAGCCCTATATAAGCAACCATAACTTGAAAAAAACCAAACATTGTTTTTTTCAAGTTATGGTTTTGTCCATCATAAAGAGTGTTTCAATAAATGTATTTATCCTTTGTACATGATTGATCGACTCCATTCAGTATTGTGATTAGCTAGCAAGACACCGCCCACTTCACACAGGGTGTGATTTTTTTAAGAGCTGGACAGACATGGAGACTCCTGTTACTGAACAAACACTATAGCAATGATTACTATCAGAATATAGAGCTTTAACCTTTTAACAAAATAGTTTTTGTTTTAACCAAAAAATATCACTTACCCTACCTTTAAGTAAAATGTTGAGGTATTTTTTACTTTACTGGAGTATTTCCAATTTTCAATACTTTTACTCCACTTACATCTCAGAGGCAAATACTATACTTTTACTCCACTACGATTATTTGAAAATGTTAGTTACTAGTTACTTTGTAGATTTTGATTTAATATAACAAAACATACATTAACCACTTCAACCCTATATACAGTTTGGCCATTTGAAAATAACCGATCTACAAGCTCACAATGCATTGAGCTTGTAGATCTACTATTTTCAAAAGATTTTCATACAATTTATACATTTGAAAACTTGTAAAATGGGACATTCTGCATAATGAGTATACTTTCTACTTTTGGTGCTTTAAGTACATTTTGACACCAATACTTTTGTACTTTTACTCAAGTAAACTTTGAATTCCGGACTTGTACTTGTAACTAAGTATTTCTACATTGCAGTATTGATACTTTTACTTAAGTAAAAAAAATTACTTTTTCCACCACTGGTTAAATGGAATACACTCTGTCTAGTGGGGACCTAGGTGGTCGCCCCTCACTGCCCTCTATTGGAAATCAATTAGATTGCATAGTGCAAGTAAAGAATGCAGGATATTGTTGACATTTTATTTTAAAATCTAGGCACGACACTTTTTTGTTTGTGTTGCATTTAGTATCAATTATTTGTTTGTAAATATGGAAGTGTCTGATGTAGGCAAGGTGTGTGCGTTTACATTGCTTTGGCAATGTAAACTTATGTTTTCTCATGCCAATAAAGGCATGAATTTTGAATCGTGTGTGTGTGTGTGTGTGTGTGTGTGTGTGTGTGTGTGTGTGTGTGTGTGTGTGTGTGTGTGTGTGTGTGTGTGTGTGTGTGTGTGTGTGTGTGTGTGTGTGTGTGTGTGTGTGTGTGTGTACGCGCGCGCGCTCGCTCGCATGCATGGACTGTGGCTGTGAAGGCTCTTAGTTATGGCTTGAACGTCATTGGGAAAGGCGAAAGGGAGACCTTTGTTAGTTCAGTTTCAGCTTCACCCAGCTGATGGCTGCTCAGATGATGCGCACATAGACCAGGACCAGGAGGCGAACCTTCTGATTACCAGAGACGGCCTCTCTTAAACATCTGGGATCATGAGATATCGTTAGTGATAAGTGTCATGCATCTGTGTTTTTCTCATTATCATTTATCATTACAGGATGTCCTGTAAGTGGATGTGTGGTAAATACAGGTAGATGTTCTTAAGTTCCCTTCGTGTCTGAGCATGCATTCACATCTGCCTGTGCTCAATGCAAACAAGATTAAAGGCATCCATTACATTATAAATCATTTATTGAAATATAAATCTTCTGAATGTACATAATGCATATTGAGACATAAAGATAACATTGGGGTATTGGGTGTTAACTACCTCTTAAGTACAGACACGGTACCATGGATGACACCTGCCTTCCTCTCCGCAGCACGTCACTGCCGCCGTAGACAGGGAATCTTCTACTAACTAGAGCCAAATCTAACCTGTCTTTGCTCCATGTGGAGTTCAATCCGTGACAAGATCCAAAAAGGGTAAAGTAAGAAAAATAAAAGTGCAACAGTTTTAACAATGATAACAGAAGACATCAGCCCACAGTGAAAGTGAGTGAGACAGTAACAAGACTGGTAGAGTAGCTAGGAGATACTGCAGGTTCATATATAATTGGAGTACAGTATCAGATCTACATGATTGTCTAGTCTATGGTGTCTTAACCACTTGAACCGTATCATTTTCGTAGACCGGGGTCCCCCAGGGATCTATACTTGGTCCCCTCCTTTTTTCCCTCAACACCAAATCATAGGTACGCTAGGGTTCATGTGGTTAAATGTCTCTGTCAATGGGACAGGCATGAAGATTGACGTAGGAGAACTCTGTGTTCTCTGTGATTTGGAGGCTCTTTTTGGAAGGCTTTGTTTTTTTTGGAAGGTCTTGCGTTAGTGACACAAGAGAGCTATCAAGTTGTACCAATTATTTATGAAGACTTTGGCAAAGACATAATATAGTGTGTTATGTTTCTGATTCCGTGCTTCAACTGCAAGTTCCCCTGGTGAAAGACTTGCTAAATCCAGTATTATTATTATTAATGTTCATATGTGTGCTAAGCAAATAAGGTCAGGTCAGGTTATTTTGTGTTTTGCTGATCCACAAATCTCTGGAACTTTGGCCATTAGGGGTTCTTGTTGGTCACCGTTACAAACAGTGGACGAGGATTGGGCTTGATTAGCATTAAGCAGAGAGGAGATTCACAGGGCAGAATACAGGTGCAGAAGCTTAAACATGTGCTTGCTATATAAAATACTTTTATCCCAATAATTCTCTCATATAAAAACACTCTACATCTATTTACATTACAATCACACTGGGAACTTTCCTATGACGAAGGCATGTGACAGGATTTGGTCAAGGTCAATTGAAGGAACAAATTTGGTGACGACAGCCATAACTGTACTTGAGATAAGAAGTCACAAAGAAGCATGCAGCTTGAAAGACACTCTCTGATATCCGTACTCTTCGCTTAACCCTCTACGGTCACTCTACCTTTACCAAATATTCACAAATAATACATGTTTACATATAGACGAAGTACAAAAATAGATTTGGACCGCTGCTCTTATGTAGCCACTGACGACATAATATGGTCATGTACAAAAAAACAATATTATACATAGTCCAGGATTTGTGCTTTTTAAATCAAAGTATTGCTACTGATTGTACCAGCATCAGGTGCTTATACTGTAGGTACTCTGTAGGTGTGTGTGATGTGTGAATGGCAGTGATCTCCTGTCCAGTTCTCTTTGCTAGAACTGGATACGTACAGCTTGGAGAGCCTATCTGTAGTGGTTCAACATGGCCGAGTGACAGACTGTGGCGTTCTTTCATGACCGATGTGTCCCTCCTTGCTTATTTTGCTGTCATAAAAATGCCCTATAGAATAATGCTCTACACAAATTACAAAGACAAAGTCTCTCTCCGTTCTCCCTCTTCGTGTGCACTCGTTCCCGTCCGACACTTGCGTACAGTTCGCAGGGAACGGCGTCTTCTGACGGTCCTCAATGTCTCCATTTCATCGCCGCTGACTCCTCCCTCTGTGCCACCACAGGGGGGGGGGGGGTCGGGGGTGGCAGTGTCCTAGGTAAGGTTAAAGGGACGTACCGATAGTCTCACCACAGACTCATCCAAGCAGTCAAGCAAGTGGTTTAGTTCTGTCCCCCGCCAGGGACAGGGCAGTCTCGGTTCAGAGGTGTGGTGTGAGGGGGCTTCAAGGAGGGAGGGGTATTGGTTGTGACGAGGGTCTTTGGTTGATCTGTGGGTCTATCATCCTAGCTGACCCCCTCCCCCCACACTTACAGCCCTCTTCCTTGTGTCCACAGGTATAGGGGAGGGATGGGGGGGTGGGAGATCATCACAGGAAGCTGTCCTCTACCAGGTCACTAGAGTCCAGACACATCTCATCCAGCAACGTGATGTCCTCCAGAGTCTCACCCTCGCGTTTGGCAAGCGTGGAGCTGCTGGAGCCCGTCTCGATGGCGCTCTCCTCAGACGTCTGCGAGCTGCAGGAGACACAGATGCAAACTGGGTTAGTGGCTACTATATACTTCTATACATAACAGGCTGCATATCTGTGCAGTGTGGCTGTGTCTCAGCCACATAGTTTGTTTTGGCTTCCAGCGCCCCCTGGTGGACAAAGTTACACACAGCATTACATGCAGACAGCCTCATTACAAGAGTTTCACATTCGAGCTTTGCCTGGCTCAAGTAAATGTTATTTTGGACATTCAAAATGTTTAAAAAATATTTAATATCTTATAATATTGTCTATTATTCTCCTCTACTTTCCAATTGGCTCCACTGGCGGCAGTGGGGCCATGGCCCCAACTTTGATCTAAGGTGCATTTAGTGGCGTTGCCTTGCCTGTGTCGGTTCCTCTTTCCGTACTCGTCGTCGGACATGGGGTCCAGGTCGGGGAGGGGAATGATATATCCGCTGTCGGAGCTGAGGCGCTGCTCGTCGAAGCCGCTCTCCCGGTCCTTCAGCTTGCCGTGGTTCTTGTAGGCGATGCCGATGTAAGCGTCGTCGTTGTCTGCGCACACACGGGTCACAGCGGGGTGGTCACTCTTCAGGAAGTCGTGGTTCACCCTCTCGTAGCACTGCACAAGAGAAGAGGAGGACATATTAGTGATCACAGAACCAATGATGTTACGCTACAGTGGACAATACCTGGCTTGCAAACACACTGTTTATTATTAAATACTTTATCCCTGTTGTCATCAGCTGATGACTTTAAGAAAACACAAAAAAATGTCAAAAGATTTTGTAAAAGAGTTGACTAAAGGCCTATGCACACCTAAAAATGTTGACGACAGGTGCATAGGACAAAAAGAAGATCCAAGCACAAGAAGAAATGATCCTGCACGGAGTGCACGCTGTCTGAAACTTGCAAAAATAGTCTTTATTTAATAACAAAGTTTCGGTCCTTAGACCTTCATCAGGACAAACATGTAAGTTATTATTTTGCACGTTTCAGACAGTGTGGGAGATCATTCCCTTTGGCACATTTCAAAACAAAGGTTTGTGAAATGTAAACTGATGTCTTAACGCTGCAGCAGAGTTACAAGAGAGCTTGAACATCACGTTTCTTCTTCAGAAAATAGTAATAAATCACCTCAGTTCATAAATGACAAAAACACAAAATGATTTCCCCATCAACTGGAACAGCTGTGTGTGCGTGTGTGTGTGCGTGTGCGTGTGCGTGTGCGTGTGCGTGTGCGTGTGCGTGTGCGTGCGTGCGTGCGTGCGTGCGTGCGTGCGTGCGTGTGTGTGCGTGTGCGTGCGTGCGTGTGTGTGTGTGTGTGTTTGTGTGTACACGTTCTGCCTAGCTGCGACCATCAGCTGGGCGCTGAGTCTGAAACCGAACCGCATTGTCCCGTCACAGGCTGAGGTGCTAAAACAGGAGCACGGTCCCTCCTCTCTGCCTAACCAACATTAAGCCTCAGTGGGTGGAGGGGTTTGATGTGCCATGTGTGTGCGGTGCTGTGTTCAACAGGATAATTATGGTAGAGAGCCGTGGGGCTGCGTCACTCCCCGTGCTGAAGGCCAGCCGCTATAACCTTCCAGCTGTTGCATTAGCACCATAACACACCGTATCGCTCTGCAGCGGAAACGCAGGGCGCTGAGAAAACCCGCACAAACACAGGCTCTGAACGCACAGTTACAGGAAGTGGCTAGAGATTTGTGTGGCTTTTTTCTTTTCCTTTTTTTTTTTACCGAACTACCATCCTCTTTTAATAGTTTACTCTTTTCTCAACCTGTATTTATCGACCAGTCAAAGTAATTAAAAAACAAGTTGCTTTGTAGGACTGTTGTCGTTGGCACAAGTCAGGAAGACATTTTGGACGAATCACAGAGACGGAGGTCTGGGGAAAAGGCCAAAAGGCCAAAAGGCTAAAAGGTTGTCCGTAAACATAAAAGCAGAGGGGGTGGAACAGACAGGAGTTTTAGGACAGAAGAGAGGTGTTCAAGTGCAAAGCAGGTGTGAGGTTCAGAGAGATTTGCTGGGGGGGGGGGGGGGGGGGTATGCCTCTGCTCTGATACCCCCTCTGGTCTTTCATATGTGATATGTTTTATCACTGCTTCTCTTGTATGTGTTAGAGAATTAAATACATGCATTTCCTTTGGGGAAATGTAGACTGACTGATTTGTGTGATATTTACGTTTCATAATATCACAATTTTACAAATGTGGAGACACTCACCCTCTTGTAGGTGGAGGGCAGCAGCGAGGCCACGACGTCACTCAGCCCCTGGAAGGTAGGCCTTTTCTCTTGCTCACTGTTCCAGCACTTCATCATCATCTCATACCTGGAAGAAAAACAAATACAAGCCGTGTTATCACAGGGAGGGGAACGGATGGACAGAACAACCTGTCAACAACTGTCCTGAGGCAATTGGCATGCTGTCATTTAGCGGTGACTCATGACACGCGTTGTACATCACTGCTTGCTAACAACTGGCTCCAAAGTTACAGTTGCATCTGAATACAGAATTACACAGGATTACACACATGGATAACAGGCAGGACAAATGATTTGTGCCGCATGTTATCTATGCAATCATAGTACACAACAACACCACGCACACAAAACATAACGGCGACGAAAGCTTACACGTCATCGGGCGCATGCTCCGGTTTGGCCATCCTGTATCCACTTTTGATCTTGTTGTAGAAGCTGGAGTCTACCACCATGCCTGGATATGGGGTGCCGCCTGGAAGACAAACCCAATGCACTCTCATCACTAATGCTACCTCTTCATTCAACACCTTTCTGTTGAAAATGCATAAAAAAAAATAACTATAAATATATATATATATATATATATATATCAGATAGTGAAGAGAGACGGACAGAGAGAGGAGAGACATGTAAGACAAGACGAGGCTGATCCACAAAACACCCCTGAAAGATCACTTTTGTCAGTATAATTTAGCGTTAGGCCCACTCTAGTCTTAATCTCACTTCTGTGTAGAATCTAAACTTCTAATCTGTAGATGCTGTTCACCTATGTACAGAGAATCGGCTCAAATCTTTCCAGCCACCTCATGGTGAATTCTTCCCTCCTCTCTTCTTAAGAGCTGACATGTGCATGATAGACACTCACCTAATGAGAAGATCTCCCACAGGAGAATGCCGTAGGACCAGACGTCGCTCAGAGTGGTGTACATGTTGTCAAAGATGCTCTCCGGTGCCATCCACTTCACCGGTAGGAAGGTCTGTGGGGGGAAATCAAACATAAGGGGGGACTTTCAAAACACACTGGTGATGTTCAGTAAATAGCCAGCAAACAGCTGTAGAAGAAAACTGTAAAGGTAACACATAAGCTCGAGCACTGGGAAAAGCAGTGGGTTGTTGGATGTCCCAACAGTAAAACTGAAAATCTTCTATCAGTAAAAACTGTAAAAAAAAAAGCTTGCAGCATGGGCAGAGACTTACGCTGCCTTTGGAAACGTAGTTGTTGTCGTGCATGATGTCTCTTGCCAGGCCGAAGTCGCAGATCTTCACTATCTTGCCCTGGGAGAGGAGGACATTCCTGGCAGCCAGGTCTCTGTGTACACACTGAATGGAGAAAAGAATGGTATTAACGTATATCATTGCACCGTATGCTATACAGTGTTCTCTGCGACTAGAATACACTCATTCCCATTCACAAAGCGTTAAGTTTCAATTCCAGTCATTTTCCCCCATACAGTCCGGTACATCTATTCCTGTTCCATTTAATTTGAGCTCATTCTTAATTCCCATTTCATATTTCCCTACAAAAGTGCTGCCTTTGTGTAAACATGCCAGTTAGAGGGACAGCCATGACCGCTAATAGCTATGAAGCTGAACGAGGTGGCTTCTGGCTCCAAGCTCGTCTCTCTTGCCTGGCAGATCCAGACTGCCCTGCGCTGCTATATTCGGCGCCTGGCCGCTCTCCATGAGCACGCTCTGGCCGCTTATCGCCCAAACCCCTGATTTACTGGGCCCGCTTGGCGCTGGACGGCTGTCATCATGCAGGACCAGAGCATGGAGCCAGAGCCCACCATCAGAGTGCCGCGAGTCAGGCGGGAAGACTCATGTGGTGGACACGCCCCCATCTAATGCGAACCAACATGGAGGTCAGACCAGCCCAGGCCTCACCAACGCCAGTGTCTTCGGATATAGAATAACGGAAGCCACCGACATCGTCCGGCAGTTTTTTAAGGTCACTGTGGATGTTATGCACAATCGGCAGGAGGCACTGTGCCTGTGTTTTGATTCTGATGAATTTGTCTGAAACCTCAACATCTGAAATGTCAACAATTCAACTACTATGTTCATATAACATGGTATCTCAAAGAATTCCAAAAATCTTTTATGTATTCTTAGATTCTAAGATTACCTTTTTGGCATTTCTGCTTTATTTCGATAGCGACCTTAAAGTTGGACAGAGAGCAGGGCAAACAGTCCAGCTGGCCGGGACTCAAACCGAGGACATGCTGAAAAGGGTATTTTGCCATTCAGCTCTCGGGTCTCCCCACTCAGCAAACACCTCACTGAGTGTTGGACCCTTACGGGTCAGTCTCTACACTCTCTAGAGTTGAACTAACACTCAAGAGTTTGCTTTGTTTAAGGATCTGAGGGTATTCCGCAGCCTGGGGTCTAACGTACGTTTTTGGAGGACAGGAACTCCATGCCTCTGGCCACTTGATAGGTGAAGCTGAGCAGGTCGGTGGTGCTGAGGCCCTCGTCGTTGTCATCTGATAGCAGGTTGTCCATCTCGTTGTCTGGGATTAGGGGAACACAGAAACACAAACAAGATATCACCACGGGCAGCCGGTGAGCGCCGTGTAGTCCACCCACTGCAAATATAGAAGTGGCTGCCTCTAAACCTGCCTTTTCCTAATGGCAGGGAGAAACCGGGCATTATTATGTGTGCACTGCAATTATCCTCTCTGTGTAATTACAGGGCTGTGAACGGGCCTAAATATTGTCGAGGGTGTACCCGGTCAACCGGAGCTGAGGCAAACATGGGCTCTAAGACTGTTGAGACGGAGGGTGAAATGGAGAGGAACACAAAAAGGGGAACGGGGTGTCTACTAGGGGGTGCTTACCACCGTTCTGTGAGGGCGGTTGGTCGTAGTGGGACCTGATGTCCGAGTACTTGGAGCCGTTGCTCATCTCCAGCATGGGGACGTACTGGGTGCTGTCCGCTTGCTTCATGTCCATGTAATCCCCCCCTTTGCCCCTGAAGGCTTTTCCCTCGAAAGACAGGATCACGTAGCTGCAAGCGAAAGAGAAAAGAGAGACAGTTAAGCGAAGCAGAGCATTGACTCTTCTCTTCTCTTCTCTCAACCCATGTTAGTGTCCCTGGCACCAGGGGTCAGGGTATGGGCGTGGTTGAAGCTGGCATGGTGGCCGGGGCTGGTTCACTTTGAGGTGCGGTCACACCGTGAGTCATATCCGTCAGACAAATGGACTACAAGAACTAAGCAAAGCGAGCCGTGAAACGTATTTCACGGGTTCTGGATTTATTTCCATATGCTCTGCTTCAGATAAGGTTCTCAGAACCTACAGTAGATTGGGTCCTGCACAGGAGGAGGTAGTACTACCCTCTGAGTTGTATGGAACCCAGAACTCGGGAGTTATACTTCCAAAATGTTTTCTAAAATAGCAGATCTACAAGCTCACAACATGTCACGATGTGAAGCGTTGTGAGCTTGTAGATCTGCTATTTTCGCTGTTTCAATTACTTTTTCTTTTTGTTTTACTTATAATGGAAGCGTAAACAAAAAGCTATCACAGAACTTCAGGGGTTCTGGAAGGTTTCAGGTTACAGGAGGTTCTGGGTTACCGTTTGTAGTCTAAAAGAGCCAAAAGATGAGCGGCCCGAGGGAAAGAGTGGGCCACAGCTTATTTACAGGGACAGCCTGGAACAGACACGATTAACAGGTAACCCCCCCAACCCCCCCCCCACCACCGCACAGTAATGGAATCAGGCTGAAAGCTGAGAGCCCTTCAGACTGAGATTTGATTAGAAGACGCCAGACAATCTCCTCAACCACGGGGAAGATGGGAGGGTTGCCGATTAGACGTTACCAAGTGAGGGAGCTTGTTTGTGTGTGTCTGTGTTTGCATCTGCGTGTGTGTGTGTGTGTGTGTGTGTGTGTGTGTGTGTGTGTGTGTGTGTGTGTGTGTGTGTGTGTGTGTGTGTGTGTGTGTGTGTGTGTGTGTGTGTGTGTGTGTGTGTGTGTGTGTGTGTGTGTGTGTGTGTGTGTGTGTCCAGATTGTGTTAATGGCTGTAAAACCGAGGCGAGGAGGCGGGGGTGAAATGAATGAGAGACAAATAACCGCTGTATGTGTGTCCATATGGCGTTATCTTTAATGTACTTAAGCCATACATTTACGGTCATCCAACCGTTGTAATTATTCTGGGAATTCCGTGGATGAACATAATGTATTTCAAATGTGTCTGCAAGTGCACGTGTGCGGGCACACTTTCTTTTGTATGTAGTATGGGTGTGCATGTGAGTGAAGGCACTGAATGCGCGCATGCCTGTATTCTCCTGGCATTTTCCTGGCATACCTTCGATTGCTCTCGTCCGCAGGGTTGATGCCAGGGTTGATGCCAAAGATGTCCAGTTCCTTTTCCTTCTTGTTCTTCTCTGGGTGCAGAGTGACGAAGTTCTCCCTGTTTTTGTGCAGGTAGTTCACCAGGTCTCCATGGAAGCAATACTCTGTGATGATGTAGATGGGGCCTGCACACACACACACACACACACACATACGTTGATAATGATGATTTTCGGTGCGTGACACCCATGCGCAACTAAGTATAAATCAGGAATAATACCAACCCCAACCCCTAAACCTAACCTAACCTAAATGTCTAATCCTAACCCTAACCTGATCGAAAATGTTTCACAAATATTTGATTGAAACTTTTATTTATTCTCGAAAAGAGCAATGAAGTTTAGCCTCATTTCACATCAAACTATTAATTTTGGTGATGCCATATTCATACAACCTGTGCTTTGTTCGTGGTGAAAGATCAATCTTAATCGCTGTGTAATATTTGCGTTCAGTGTGGATGTACTCATGACACAAAGTTTAGT